>NC_087159.1:6405000-6470000 GCF_035594125.1 Scylla paramamosain
AGAGAGAGAGAGAGAGAGAGAGAGAGAGAGAGAGAGAGAGAGAGGAGGGAGGGTGGGCGGGCGTTTGTGTGTTTGTGTCCGCGCGTATGTACGAGTATGTGTGCGTGCGTGAGTTTATTGTATATTAACCGTCATCACGTCATCTCCATGTGCGTATGTACATATATGTAGGTCACGTCTTTCTTTACATGCCGGATGTGTGTGTGTGTGTGTGTGTGTGTGTGTGTGTGTGTGTGTGTGTGTGTGTGTGTGTGTGTGTATGTGTCTTTGTGTGTATGTGTACTGAGTGGGAGGACGCTGGCAACATAATGGAAACGAGAGAGAGAGAGAGAGAGAGAGAGAGAGAGAGAGAGAGAGAGAGAGAGAGAGAGAGAGAGAGATCAAAAACAAGGAAACAAACAGCAGCAGACCTAATGATCCTTTACAAGGCTGTGACATGAGAGAGAGAGAGTCATCACATCAGTTATCACTCACAAACTCCCCAGTATTATAATTAGATTCTTTCTTTATCAACAAGGCCACATAAATAATTATGAACAGGGACACGCGCCAGCAATACTATAAAAAAAAGTAAATAGAATAAATAAATAGTAAAGCACGAGGCATCAGGAGGCCATGTAAATAATAACGTTCTCTTTGACACACGAGTATTTTTTTATGGGATACATGTATATTTTGTATTTTCCTCTTTTTTTTTTTTTTGCGGTAGTGGCAGAGAGAGAGAGAGAGAGAGAGAGAGAGAGAGAGAGAGAGAGAGAGAGAGAGAGAGAGAGAGAGAGAGAGAGACCTTTGATATCATGGTATTATAGTATTATCTTTCTCCTCCTCCTCCTCCTTCTTCTTCTTCTTCCTCCTCCTCCTCCTCCTCCTCCTCCTCCTCCTCCTCCTCCTCCTCCTCCTCCTCCTCCTCAACTCCCTTTCTTCCTTCCTCTTTCCATTTATTTCTTCCTCACTGTACTATCATTCCAATCTTTTCTTTGTTCCATTATCTGCTAATTTCACTGCTATCCTTTATTTTTTTCTTTCTTTCTTTCTTTCTCTCTTGTTTTTTCTTTCCCTGGTCATAAAAAAACGGGATATTGATGTTTCCCGTTTTCTTTGTGCCTCTCCAAGCTTCCCCATTTTTTGTGTCTTTGGAATCTCCTTGAACCATTTCCTTCACGATTTATTTAAGCCAAGATTCATACAACCATCCACGGCATTTCTTTGTCCATATTTTCTGGAGTTATTTATGTTTATTCTCCTCTATCTCTCCCCCTCCTTCGTCCTCTTCTCCCTCCTCCTCCTTCGTCCTCCTCCCCCTCCTCCTCTTCCTCCTCCTCCTCTTCCAGCAAGATTTACGGAGGGACAGAGACTACTACTACTATCTTTTGTTTCTTTCATTTTATCGATAGGTATGTACTTACTTTTGGTGTGTGTGTGTGTGTGTGTGTGTGTGTGTGTGTGTGTGTGTGTGCGGATATGGGTGTGGGTTCATGCGGTAGTTTTGTTGTCCTGACTTACTCGTACATTCCACACACACACACACACACACACACACACACACACACACACACACACACACACACACACACACACACACACACACACACACACACACACACACACACACACACACACACACACACACACACGTTAAAAAGGTTAAAAAGAGCCTAATTTTAAGCTACTTTACTTGTATTGTAAGTCTCTCTTTCAGTATTAAAATTTTCAGTGTCACCACCATCTTTCCAGTAAAATGTCAGTTACAGTATTATCATCATCATTACACACACCTGGTACCTGGACGCTGTTGATTCTATAGCTTCCGCCGGCGAAGGCAACGTTATCGTCCCTCCACTCCTGTATCAAGTCACCGGAAAGCTCCAGCAACTGAAAGATGTGCAGGAGTTAGTAAGGTATAGCGAGCGATTGTCCTGGAAAAAAAGAAAATCGTGAAGTAATTTTTGTTCTCATATTATCTTAATCTTATATGCGTGGAAATGGATGTTCTTATAGTGATTGCCACGTGAAGGCTTGATGGCTTCTTGCAGCTTCCCTTATTTTCTTATGTTCTTAAAGGGACTGCTATATGGATGTCTGGTGGCTTCTTGCAGCTTATCTTGTCTTTTTATGCTCTTATGTTCTTATAATTATCAATGTGTGTAGGGGGGACTGGTGGTTTAGTGAGTGGCTTGGGTGTGCTGCCATCTAGCGGTGTGGGATGCGGTCTGTAAGTTTCCAGTCTGTCCAGGTGGGGCTGGTGGGAGTTTACCTGCTGCTGAGCTGGCTGGTGGATTCTCTGACCTCTCTTCCCAGACTGTGCTGATGCGTGATAAGGTGCTAATTTTGGCGTTATCCTGTGGTTCGCTTCGTCTTTGCGCCAGATTTCCTTCACGCAGTTATAGAAGCAAGTAAAATTCGTTCCTTGTAGATTATTGGGATAATGTGTGTTGTATTGCAGGTCTATATTTTATTCCTCTTTTTTTTTTTCTTGCTCTCTCCTCGCTTCTTTCCTCTTAATCCTATTGCGTTCCCTCGTTCCTCTTTCCTCTCACCTTCTTTCTTCACATATTTTCTTTCCTGCATATTTTCCCTTTTACTCCCTCTTGCTTCCTTTCCACTCACGTTTCTTTCTCCTTACCTCTTCCTTCCCTAATACTCACTCCACTTTGTTCCCTCGTCCTTCCTTCCTCTCACTTGCCTCCATCACCTCTTCCTTCATGTTATTCCCTCCCCATATTTGCTGCCAACCCTCATCCTGCCACCTTTCCTCACCTGGCGGGACTCATCGACGATGAGGGAGTGAATGACGAGGGACACGTTCACCTTGGTTGGCCCTGGAAGGAAACGAGTGGGATTAGTGGGAATGATAGAGAAAAGTAGCTATGCACATTTGTATATCAAGATAGCGTCAGTATTGACGGTTAAGTGTTTGAAGATATAGGTCTATTAGAATCAGTACAGAGGAGAATGACTAAAAGGATACAGGGGATGAGAAGTATTCCTTACGAGGCGAGATTGAAGCTGTTAAATTTACATTCTTTAGAAAGACGTAGGTTAAGAGGGGACCTGATAGAAGAAGTCTTTAAGTGGAATAAGTGTTATAACAAGGTAAATGTAAGCAAAATTTCTTAGGATCAGCAACCAGGAAAGAACAAGAAATAACGGGTTCAAGCTTGAAAAATTTAGGTTTTGAGAAAGAGATAGGAAGAAATTGGTTCTCAAATAGAGTGGTAGATGAATGGAACGGACTCAGTAATCATGTTGTTAGTGCTAAGACATTAGGGAGCTTTAAGAGAAGATTAGACGGGTTTATGGATGGGGATGATAGGTGGAAATAGGTAGGTATATTTCATACAGGGACTGCCACGTGTAAGCCTGGTCGCTTCTTGCAGCTTCCCTTATTTCTTATGTTCTTATGTTCAATTTGACTAAGTTGACTCGGTAATCACCTTGTTAGTGTTCGTGTCTATAGGGAACTTTAAAATACAAGGTGAATTTATTGATAATGTTTAGTGGTTAAAGATATGTACATTTGTATGCCAAGATAGTGTCAAGATTCACGATTCAGCTGACTTCATAATCACGTTGTTAGTGTTCGTGTCTTCAGGAACCTTTAAAAGATTAGACAAATTTATGTGTGGAAATGATCAGTGGTTAAATGTGTGTACGTTTTAGCAATGGACTGCCGCATGTAGACTCACTGACTTCTTGCGCCTTCCTTTAAGTTCTTATTCTTAGTATTAGGAGGGAGGCGGTGAGTGGGATGAGTGGAGCACATAATTACTTGTTAGGATATATGCATGCTTTTCTCAAGGAAGTCCTGTGCTTGTGGGTGAGAGACAGTGTTATTTAAGCTGTGTTGTTTTAAGAAGAGCACTACACAGTGTATGAAGTGAAGGAGAGGTTCAGGTTACGAGTCCTTTATGGTAAGAGTGGCGGCAGAAAGATAGTTGAGGCGGAAACTTACAAACTACTCTGAAACACATTGGAAAAAAAAAAAGGAAAATGAATAGTAATAGTTATAAAGTAAAAATAAACAACAGATATTTTCCGTGCTTACATTGCATTCATTATTTGTTTATTCATTTACTTATTCATTCATAAGCTTGTTTATTTATTCATTCACTTCCAAACTCACACAAAAATAATTAATACTTGTAAAACTTATCAAACTTCCATACGAGGTCGAAAAAAATAAAACTAAACGATTACTATAAAACCAGGCGCTTCACGGACCCGCTTTCCCATTGCACTGTCGTACGTCAAAAAATGCTGAGTTGCGAGACAGTCACACGAACACGTATAGTCACTGACCATAAGTACTTGCTGCGCTGTCCTGCCTCCCTCCTACGCGGCAAGTTAGAGTAGTGAGGTGTAGGTAAGGGAAGTTAGGAAGAATAGTAGGGAGTAAGTAAAGTTAGATGAGGGAGGTGTTACGAAGATAGAAACATGGGATAGGGAGAGAATAGATAGAAGAGAAAGATTGGTGATGCATTGACGTTTATTTGGTGTACAATATATTTTGCTCTCACCTCTCCCCAAAATCACAGCGAGGCGGGAAGGCTGCGAGGGAGATTGGGCAATACACCGCAACCTCCTGCACTACGTAGGATCACATTCACGAACGTTTCAGCGTCTTACCTCTGACTTGTTTAGCACATTAAGTAGGAGTTACTCAAATTATCAAGGTTGCTTCCATGACTCCAGCGGCAGTCTAATATTCTGCATCATCAATAGGGAAAAAAATTATGGGAACACTACTAACTTATCGGAGTATTGGTTTAATATTCCGTATCATTAAGGAAAAAGAAGACCGAAAACAGAACACTACTATCATTGTTGCATTTAAAGATATTTTTTCCGGGCTGATGAGAACCTCCAAGCGCTTCAGAATTCCGGCTCCAGGGCGGCGAGAGCAGCAGCTTGAGGTGGATGATGAGGGATAGGCAGGGAGCGTGACGGGAAACTATGCCTGCGGGACGAGACTCGAGTGGCGGGAGGTTTTCAGGGTGTTGGCTGGCTTACATCAGGGAGTGCGGAGGATCACGGCTTGCATGTCAGAATAGAGTGGACGAAAGCAACGTCTCTGTGTGTGATGGGCGGAGTTTGATGTTTGTTATTCTGTACGTAATTTCATAGTAAGTGTGGTTTATTCTCTCTCTCTCTCTCTCTCTCTCTCTCTCTCTCTCTCTCTCTCTCTCTCTCTCTCTCTCTCTCTCTCTCTCTCTCTCTCTCTCTCTCTCGTATTATTATTATTATTATTGTTGTTGCTGTTGCTCGTTGTTGTTGTTGTTGTTGTTGTTGTTGTTAATATTTGCACACTCCATTAATCCTTACTTGATATTAACGCCAATGAATTAATCAGTAAAATTTGCCTTAATACCATCATTGCATCATTACCACCACCACCACCACCACCACTACCACCACCACCGTCACCACGAGCATGATCATTGCAATCGCCACCATCTTTACAACCACCACCATCACCACCACCACCACCACCACCAGTCAGCCACTACATACTGTTCTGGGAATAATGCACTCCAGTTGAGCTTGTCGCCGGCCACTCGCTGCTGTCACGGGGTTATGAGGGACGCGGGGCAGGGTGACGGAGGCAAGGCACCGCGAAAAACAAGGGAATTGCTGCCTTCGTCACGGTAATTTGCGATGTTTTATGGCATGTGTGTGTGTGTGTGTGTGTGTGTGTGTGTGTGTGTGTTAGGAAAAGTGTGGACCAGTCAGAACGTAAGGATATTTCTCTTTCTTTTCTGTTTTCTTTATCTTTTATCTATATATATCTCATTTATTTATTCATTTGTTTTATTATCTTTTATCTTATTTATATTTTGGTTATTTGTTTATTTAAAATTTTCCGAATCTTCTTTCTTTTTCCTTTTCTGGATACTTCGTAAAAACTTTTCAATCACTTTCCTAGATCATGAAGAAGGAAAGGAACCGTTGATAAAGGTTTCCAGAATGCAGGAAGAGGAAGAAGAAGAGGAAAAGCAAAGACCATAAGGCGCTCCCGCTGACAATAATATTACACTCAGTCCAGACGTAGGAGACACTCAAGACACACGCACACTCACCTCACTACTCACCGGTACGTGTCTTTCTCCCAAGGACTATACCCTGAAACACTTCTACTCCGCACCTCCACTATTTTCAAGAGGATTTACTTGAAGTTACACGGGTTTTTAAGTGTCTTTTTACGATTCTAGTGACAGATTTACAAGATTACTACATTTGGGGAGAAGAAACACTCGTGAGAAGCCAACAAATCATCCCTGTGGCCTTCAAAAGTAATCATGGTGAGAGGGTAATGCCTGCGTCACAATAGCATATCCTCCGTGAACTATTTTCGTCAGCTCCGGTTTCCGTCTCTTTCTGTCATCTTTTTCCGTCAGCAAACGGAAGTGATCGTCTTCACGGAGAAGGGTTATCATAGTGAAAATCCATTGTTTAATTTAATATAAAGATATGCTAAAATAGACTTTTTTTGTAATAAACTTAAATAATATAAAATCGCATAATTTCACATTTCGCTACATTTAACTTGTGGAAAAAACAGCAAGCTCTACTCCTGCATGCTGGACACCATTCTACTTCGTTTGGCTCATCTATGATTTACAATACGATAAAGTGAAGACCAGCGACTGCCTGCCTGTGAGTCAGAGGAGCCATGTTTGTTCACTGTCGACGAAAGTGCAGGCTGTACAGACTGCGTGTGTGAGAATGGGCGCGCTCAAGAAATTGTCGATTTTCATAAAGTTCAGGAAAAGAGTTGACGGAAAATGCGCTAGTGCCCTTTAGAGCGTTTCAGAATACGAATTCGGACTTTAAACTCTCCTGCGCTTTCAACCACGCACTCGAACCCTGACCACCTCGTAAGACGTTGACCTCCTTAAAATGTCATTCCCTTCTTGATACACTATTACATCACTACCGTACTGAGCAAAAACTTAGACAGAAATCAAGAGGAAGCGTGTGAGATGTCGCAGGATTTCACTTCGTCTTGTTCCTCACTGTGACGGCAATACGAGCACACCAGGGAAGGGAGTTATACTTGGAAGTGGGTCTTTCTATACATTTCCGTCCCCTCGGTTGATAGGAGTGAGGTGTACGGGAGGTTAGGAGTACGAGGAAGACAGGAAGGTAATAATTGGAGGTGGAGAGATGGTGGTGGTGCGAGGTTAAGGTGGTGGCGGTGATGGTGGTGGTTTAATGAATCTCTCTCTCTCTCTCTCTCTCTCTCTCTCTCTCTCTCTCTCTCTCTCTCTCTCTCTCTCTCTCTCTCTCTCTCTCTCTCTCTCTCTCTCTCTCTCTCTTGCACGAACCGTCGACCTAACTTTTGGATCACCTTAGTCGCTTCAAAGTTGCATCCTTCTCGCCGTGCCCTTGAAAGTCGCCGCCTCCTTCCCGCCAACCTTTCCCCTGAGACTTGGGTAGAGTGCATGTGTAGTCCCTCGTTTCTACCTTCTTTCCTTTCTCTACTTAAACATGTTTCTTGTATAGCGAGCCGTTTTTACCGTTTTCTTTCTCTTCTTTCTTCTCTTCTACGTATCTTCTCATCCTCTTCTCTTCTCTTCTCTTTCCCACCGATTTGAGTCGAGTGCATGAAGAGAGAGGGATTTTTTTCCATTTTTCTTTTTCCTCTTTCTTCTAGTTTCCATGTATATATGCATTTTCCCCTCCCTTCTTCCTTTCTCTTCTCTTCTCTTTCTTCTCCCAGTGGGGCGTTTTTACCTTGTCTTTCTCTTCTTTCTTTCTTTTCTACGTAAGCATGCATCTCCTCTCCTTCTCTTTTCCATTTTCCAGAGACTTATAGAGAGATCATGTTGTGTAGAATGTTTATCTCTTTTCTTTTTCTTTTTCGTAACCCTTTTTTTTCAGTCTTTCAATCTTACGTACGTGCATTCTTCTGTTCTTCTCCTTCTTTCTCTTCCTCTTCCTCTTCTTCTTACTCCTTCATTTCCCAGAGACTTGAATATGTAAAGTTCACGAGGAGCATATCGTGTTTTTACCTTTATTTCCATCTTTGTTTCTTGCATGTATCTTTCTCTTCGTTTCCTTTCTTCTCTCCTCCTCCTCCTCCTCCTCCTCCTCCTCCTCCTCCTCCTCCTCCTCCTCCTCCTCCTCCTCCTTGGTTTCATTCCTCACGTCTTCACTTCCCTTTATTATGTCGTGTGATCTTCCTATGTCTTTTCTATTCTGCCTGCAAGTTATTTATTTTTCATTTCTCTCCTCCTCCTCCTCCTCCTCCTCCTCCTCCTCCTCCTCCTCCTCCTCCTCCTCTGGCTCAAACTAGCTGTGCCTCGCCCGCCGCCTCCCTCCGTCACCCGCGAGGCACAAAGCATCAGCACAGCCCGAAAATGGAAATGGGATTCAGGGCGACGTGAGCGTAAGGCGGAAGATTGGATGTCATCTTGGAGTCATTGTGTTGTTCCTGCCCCTCCCCTGCCCTGCTTTCTCTCTCTCTCTCTCTCTCTCTCTCTCTCTCTCTCTCTCTCTCTCTCTCTCTCTCTCTCTCTCTCTCTCTCTCTCTCTCTCTTCCTTTAGTGTATTTTTTTTCCTTCTTCCTTGCCTATTTCTCGTCTTCCTTCTTTTCTCTTCCATTTTTCCTTTTCGTACATTATATGGTTTGTGTGTCCTCTTCTGACTCCCTCGTTTTTTCTTTTTTTTTTTTTTTTTCGTCTTCGTCTCCTTCCTCCTCCTCCTCCTCCTTTTTCGTCTTCTTTTTCTTTCTCTTTTCTTTTTCTTTTCCTTCATCTTTCTATTTTCTCTCTTCTCACTTGATTTCTCGACATGCTTTTACTCTTCTGCTCCCCCCATTTTTTTTTTTATTCTTTTCCTCACTCAGTTTCCTTTTTTTTTCCCTTTCCCTACTCTTCCACATTTTTGTTTTCTTCCCTCATCTATTCCTTCTGCTTCTTATCTCTCCCACTCCTCTTTATTTCATTATGTTTTTATTTGCTATTTCTCCCTCTTGCCGTCCTCTTTACTTTTTTTCTTTATTTTTTTTCTTCTTTCTTGATTCTTTCGACTTATTCTTTCTTTCTCCATTTTCGACAAGCACCTTTCTTTCCTACTTCCTGTTCCCTTTTCCTTCCCTTTTGACTCATTCTCTCATCCTTCTTCATATATATTCATGCATTTCTTTTTTTCCTCATCATTTCCTTTTCCCCTCCTCCTCCGTCTTTCCCTTCCTCGTTTCCTCCATTACCCTTTCGTTTTTTTTTCTTTCCTTTCCTCACTTTAGCTCATTCTCAACTTTTCAATTTTTTCATCAGTTTCTTTTTAGTTTCTTATCTCTTTCTTTTTACTTCCATTTTTGTCCATTACTTTTCTTTTTTCTTCCTTTTTTTGTTTTCCTTTCGGTATTGTCATGCACTAGGAGTCTTGTACAGTGCACCAGTTCGTGACATTAAGGTAAGAGGGGGAACGAAGAGAAAGGTTAGTCTGTTATTACGTGTGATGCGACTGCTTTGGTTAACAGTTCGAGGGAAGAAGCATAGAGTGGGATTTGTCATAGTTCCCCTTAACAATAATCAGATGAAGAAAACAAGGTGTGTCAGTAAGTGAGAGAGAAAACGAGATAATAGAAATAGACTATGAAGAGATTCCTGTGTGTGTGTGTGTGTGTGTGTATGTATGTGTGTTGTTGTGTGTGTGTGTGTGTGTGTGTGTGTGTGTGTGCATTGTCTATATGCGCGCACATTCACTTCCATTGCACACTCTTCCTTTCACTATTGTCATCACCATCATCACTACTGTCATCACTCCGTCCGTCACCACCGCCACCATTACTACTACCACCATCACCACCGCTATCATGAACCACTATGCACCACTAGTATGTACCGACACCATCGAGAGAGAGAGAGAGAGAGAGAGAGAGAGAGAGAGAGAGAGAGAGAGAGAGAGAGAGAGAGAGAGAGAGAGAGAGAAGGTCGCACTATTCCCAAATGGCAAAGCTGATTTAGGACACTCCGCTCCACCTGACGCCACCAAGTCACAATGAAATATGGAGCTACCCTCTCTCTCTCTCTCTCTCTCTCTCTCTCTCTCTCTCTCTCTCTCACCCCTGCAGTAGTGCCACAGGGAAGGGAGGGTGCGGGGTGAGTCTTCTCTGTAGTGTGCGCGGCGGCCCAGATCTTACAGCAGAGGTTCTCAGGATGTCTCGAGGTCTCGGGGGTCCGTGAAGCGGCACTACACACGTTCAGTAAAAAGCTACTTTTCGCTAAACATAATAACATAAGTAAACAAGGATACTGCAAAAGGCCAGCAGGACTACACAAGGACTGAGAAGAGCCAAGTGACCGGGAAGTTATAAGATTATTGAATGAGTGGCGAAAGTTTCTGTTACGGGTATTTGTATATCTGTCTGTCTGAGACGCGTTGCAATCAGAAAACTTGAGCCATTTTCAAGTTGCCGCCCAGTAGCCGACGAATACCAGCATGTTTCCTATTAGTACTGTCTTGACGGTGACTACATCGAGGATCTCTGGGGCGGCAGGAGCCTCTGCAAGGGCGTAACTAAAAATATGCTTGCGTCACTAGAAGTTGCTGCACAATTGCGTACTAGCGTTATAGGATATCAACATTGGCAAAAATACCGAACCTATCTAATGTAATCATGTTCATTTTATGTTCCCCTACTTGGTTGTTTTGCCACTGGAGGGGCAGGAATAATCAGCGTGCAACACTTGGAGGAAGGAATCGCCAGGAAGCAGGCCCTGCATCTCCGCCTTGCATCCGTCACGTTTCAAAACACTGGCTTTTGATGACTTACCGCCTAGATAGTTCGGTCGATGGTCTCTGTCGTATTCGTCCACCTTGAGAATGTCCTTCACGCTCACCTCCAGTCCGCTGGCCACGCCCGCCCTGCAAAGCAAACAGATACAGCTCAGCATCATCCTCACACACACACACACACACACACACACACACACACACACACACACACACACACACACACACACACACACACACACACACACACACACACACAGACACACACACACACAAACACGCAAAGCACATATTCTGCTCACTTCCACAATCTTAAGCTCTTTCCCACGATCAAAATTTCAGTTTTTGTAAAAACACCTTAAGTAGATCAGAGGACTTCAAGGTTGAGGGAAGTCTTAAAACTAACAGGCAACGAGTGTAATGGTCACTCATCTCCTGCCAACGACTGTACAAACGCGTCCATTCACAGCACAACAGAAATTGAACTGCATAACCTGGAAGAATTAAAAACAAAGTTGCGTATAGGAGGAATTAAAAGATAATAATCTTACAATGCTGGCTATGTTAAGCACCACCGCCACACGTCTCACACTTCGGTATACACAGTCTCCTTTGTTTATTTTTAGTTAGACTGTACATATGATATTGTTGGTAAGAGAGAGCACGGGAAGTAGAGAGAGAGAGAGAGAGAGAGAGAGAGAGAGAGAGAGAGAGAGAGAGAGAGAGAGAGAGAGAGAGAGAGAGAGAGAGAGAGAGAGAGAGAGAGAGAGAGAGAGAGAGAGAGAGCGTGAGCAGTATGGAGATATAGGGACGGAGAAGTGGCTGGAGAAAAAGAGATACCGAGACAGACTGAGAGACAAAGAGGAAATACTGATGAAAAAATAGATCAGTCAGATGAGGCAGAAGCAGCAAGTAAGTGAGGACATTCCATTATGCACTAGAAGAGAGTTATACCTTACTTATGATAAAACACACACACACACACACACACACACACACACACACACACACACACACACACACACACACACACACACACACACACACACACACACACACACACACACACACACACACACACACACCATCCCTCAGTTCCTGCATCCCTACCTTCCTTCCTTCCTTCTTTCCTTTCTTTTTTTCCTTTCTTTCTTCCTTCCCTCATTCACCTCTCCCTTCGTCCTTTCCTTCTTTCCCTCCTCCACATCTCCCTTCCTCCCTCCATCCCTTCCTTCCTTCCTTTCTTCCCTCCTTCACGTCTCCCTCCCTCCCTTCCTTTTTCACTCCATTCCTTTACATCGCCTCGCCTTCTGCTTCGTCCTGCCACATTCATATTTCCCTCCTTCAGGAAAACCTGTTATCGAGACGCACCTGCCAGCCACTCTCCTCCCCACCCCCACCATCCCTCACTCCCGAGGTTCCCCGAGATGTGCATGAGCGGAGAGGGAGATTTAGCCTCGCCTCTCCGCTGAAGAAACCTCGCCTCGCCTCGCATCACGCCCCAGATTGACATCATCCTCCTAGGTATTCTTCTCTCACCTGTATTTTCTGCACTCGTTCCTCGTTTTCCGTCTCTGCTTCCCTCGTCCTTGCTGCTGAGTTTGATATTGAAGGAAATTGTAGAGAAGGCAAAGATTTCGTGATTTTCGTTAGATTTTGAAATGGAAATGTAGGAAAGCAGAGAGTTTATTGTTTCGTTACTGATTTGAATATAGGAATTAAGAAAAGGCGAGCCATTAGTGGTTTCCGCGCTGCTTTAAAGGAAAAAAATATGGAGGAAAAGTCAAGAAAGCTCGTAGTTATATAGTGGAAAAAAAAACGAAAGAAAAAATTTAGTGTTTTGGTGCTGAGTTAAACAATAAAAAGTACAAAAACAAAGCAGTGTGTAGCGTTTTAGCTGAGTGTAACATTAAAAACACTGCTTTTGCTACCGAATTAAATATTAAACACACACACACACACACACACACACACACACACACACACACACACACACACACACACACACACACACACACACACACACACACACACACACACACACACACACACACACACACACACACACACACACACACACACACATACAGACAACGTAAAATTTCTGTTTTTTAAGCACAATCTGACCTTGATGTTTTAGTTTTGGTCTAACATTCTCTTTTATTTTATTGCATTTTATTATTTTTTTTAATTGATGCTACCACTAATATATATTTTATTTTATTCATTTATTTTTTTAGTTTATTTTTTTTTAATTGTGTATTCGCTTATTTATATACTTATCTGTACATTTATTTGATTTCTCTATTTATTTTTACTCATTTATCTATATATTTTACTTCTCATTTCTGTTTTACTTTTTTTGTTTATCATAATTGTCTTTTCATCTATTTTTCTCTTCATCCTGGCGTTGTGTGTTTTTAAGATGCGTGGAAAGTGCGAGATTTAAAAGCCATATGAGAGAAAACCTACAAAAAACAAACGAGATCGTGGTGGTGTTTGTGTCGCAGGCTGTATTTTTTTTTTTTTTTTTTTATGTAGGAGGGACACTGGCCAAGGGCAACAAAAATCCAATAAAAAAAAACTTTATTAGTGTGTGTGTGTGTGTGTGTGTGTGTGTGTGTGTGTGTGTGTGTGTGTGTGTGTGTGTGTGTGCGCGCGCGTGTGTGGTAAGGAATTATAGAGTACACACCAGTCATTATCGTTGATGAGTGAAACCAGATACTAAGTGGTTGGGAAATATTATGATAAACCTCATCATTCTTTCAACGAGGATTGCTTCAGACGGCGCAGTGAAGCGTGAGGAATTATGCTGGATGAGGAGGAGTTTATGGCATTCCTTCTTTTCTTATCACTTTCTTTTCCTTCCCTTTCCTTTTCTCTCCTTTAATTTCCTTTTCCTTTCCTTTCCTTTCTTTTTTTGTCTTCCTCTCTCTCTCTCTCTCTCTCTCTCTCTCTCTCTCTCTCTCTCTCTCTCTCTCTCTCTCTCTCTCTCTCTCTCTCTCTCTCTCTCTCTCTCTCTCTCTCTCTCTCTCTCGCTCTACCTGCATTGTGGCTCTTGGTCAGGCCAGTGTTCCTCTCCCTGCTCACGTCCACCCCGTCCCGTGTCGCCTCGCCTCCCTGACATCTAAGCCTCGTCACATCACTGCCTTGTTATTAGTGATGCCAATCGAGGTCCTTTGTTATCTAACTGTACCCTCCCGGAGCTCTCCTCTGTCCTTTCTCTCCTCTCTTCCCTTCCTCTGTCGTCTAATTCTTGTCTTTTTTTTTTTCTCCTGTTCTTCCTTTTGTTCCCGCTGTCATTCACTTTCTTCTTCCCCATCTCCTTATTTCTCTTTCTTCGTTGTCTAAGCTATCCTCCTCCTGGTCTCTCAGTGCTTCATCTATTTTCCTTCTCCATCTTTTTTTTTTTCTCCTCTTCCTCCGCCATCTAAATTCTTCTTTACTTCTTCCTTTTCATCCTTCCCCTTCCTTCCCTCCTCCCTTGCTTATCTTCCCTTTCATTCCTGTCCATCTTTTCCAGCCTCCCCCTTTCCTTTCCCCTACTCTATACAATCTTCATTATCCCCAATATCATTCCCCTTCCCATTCCTCATCCTTCGCCTCCCTGTCAATCCTCTCTACCTTCACCTTCCCTTCCTCCTCCTTCCCCCCTCTGCCGCCTCCCCCTCTCCCCATCAACTGTCACTTTTCATCAGTACTCACAACCCTTGTCTCTTCTTTCATCAGTGAGAGATGGGATGGGAGGGGAGCGTGGGAACCCCCTCTCCCCTTCTCCTCCTCCTTCTCCTCCTCCTTTGTGGCAGAAATTGGTACTAAAAACGATCAATTAATTTTACTAGAGTTCAGAAAAATACTTCGAAACAAAAGCTTTGATTCTGCAATTGAGTTAACTCCGCTTTTTTATGGAGTTTGTGTGTGGTGCTAAAACTTTTCTTCTCTCCATTTACTGTTTACAAATTTCAGTCCTTTTTTTTGTTGTTTATTTTTTTCCGCATAGATGGCGTTCTGACTCACTTGTTTCTTTGAGGTACGTGGGTGTAGTGGAGATGGACGGGTAGAAGGAACAGGCAACTTCTTGCTCTCCGGTCTCCCTTTCACGATAACAGTGGACGTAACGCGGGGAATAGGATAATACATTGTGCAAACTCGCTTTACTGTACTTGTTGAATGCGTGCCTGTACAAATATACTCGTCTGTACACTCGTCAACTCCTTGTGTCAGCTGTATAATGTCCCGGATCACCTGCGTCGCCTCCTCCTCCTCCTCCTCCTCCTCCTCCTCCTCCTCCTCCTCCTCCTCCTCCTCCTCCTCCTCCTCCTCCTCCTCATAGAATGGAGTAAGTGTAAGCGAAGAACCCACAAGAAGGAGATAAAAGATCCATTTGCCCATTGCTGTCAAATAAGTTCCCATGACGTCACATCCGCCTCAGCCCCGCCGTCCCGTCCCAGGCGAGGGGCTGCCGCTCAGGGGACACTTAAGGGGAGGGGAGGGAGGAGGAACGAGTGACTGAAGGAGGCACTGAGGCACGGACCCGGCCGAACTGTCCACAAGAAAAGGGTTGTGGTGGTAAATGTTTTGAATTGATGTGGGGATAGTGTGTGTTCATACAGATTTTGGAATGATGATGCTGTGGAGGAAGAGAAGAGAAAGAGGAAGAGGAGTTGAAGGAGAAGGAGGAGGAGGAGGAGGAGGAGGAGGAGCAGGAGGAGGAGGAGATGAAGGAGGAGGAGGAAGAGGAGGAGGAGGAGGAGGTGGAGGAGGAGGAGGAGGAGAAGGATAAGAAGAAGGAGAAGGAGAAGAAGAAGGAGAAGATAAGAAGGAAACGAAGAAGACGAAAAAGACAAAGAAGAAGACAAAGAAGAAGAAGACAAAGAAGGAAAAAAGTCAAAGAAGGAAAAAAGACAAAGAAGGAAAAAAGACAAAAAGAAAAACAAAGAAAAAATACAAAGAAGAAGAAAAAAGACAATAAAACAATAAAAAGCAGAGAAAAAAAAATCTACAACAAACACCAAAACCATACAAGACCAAAACATCCCACCTTGGCATCAACCCTTTAGCGAGTCAGCACCGCTCACAACACTCAGCTGTAACACTCTTAACATTCTTCCCTGATAATGCGATGCTCCGTGCGAAGGGGAGGAGAGAAGCGAAGTAGAGCAGAGAGGGAAATAAGCGGAGTATAGCAAAGGCGAGAGGGGAGGAGAGGCTAAGAGAGAGGGAGTAGAAGAGAGGAGACAAGTGCGGGTATTGCAGAGGAGAGAAGAGAGGAGAGGAAAGGAGAGAAGAGGCGAGAACAGATACCCCGATATCGATACCGAGGTGCGATTAACCTGATAGGGAACTTGTGATCGGCTTAGCGGGCTGCCTCGTTACTGGCGGCGTGACAAGGACTCGGGATTAGCTTGGGCTTTACTCACCGTAGCGTAGTGCACTAAAGGTTTATAATGCATGCAATAATCCCTGGTGTTCTTGGCCTTTGCTTTGGTATACTTGAAGGAAGGAGGGAAGGAAGGAAGGAAGGAAGGCGTCTCCTGCTGTATAATATTGCAGTTGGTGATTGATTGTGGATGCGAGAGTAAGATAATGCGATAGATATAAGGAAGGGCGGTGGATCGATGTCTTTTACTATATTACAGTTGATTGGTTGGTAATGCAAGCGCGAGATGACGTGATGGGTATAGGGATGGAAGGAAGCGTGTACCAAAGAAAAGGGACATTAGTGTTGGGTTTCTTTAAAGGAATACAAATACAAAGGAAAAATAGACAGCAACATCCCCATTGGGCATATTGAGGCTGCCTGTGTGAGTTCTACAACTATAGATTCTGTGAGTTTGAGGCAAAAGGACAGCAAGGTCGAAGGAAAGAACACCATGAAGCACAGAGGGAGAAATAGTTATGAGATGTAATAGAAAAGGTTAAAAGAGAAGCATGTTACTCTGTCTAATACTACTTACTAAATGAATAAGTGAATGAATAAATAAATGTTGGAGCGAAGAGTATAAGAATAAAGAAAGATAGAAGTGAGGTGTTTATCTAATCTACATCCATAGTAATGAAGAAAGAACATAGATGGCACATTAAGTCTCTAGCATTATAGTATAGTATATTGCTGTTGTTTTGAATTGCTATTTGTATCGAAAAATTATTTAAATGGACTGGTATGAAAGAGCGTTGCTGTGTGTGTGTGTGTGTGTGTGTGTGTGTGTGTGTGTGTGTGTGTGTGTGTGTGTGTATGTGTGTATTTGTGTGTGTTCATATTCAGAAAAATGCAGCGTATCGGTTTTTACAGATTAGTTCGTGATGCGAGGATATGAGGACGCGATAGATGTGACCTTGTTGTTGTTTATTTGTTTTTTTATTGTTGTTGTCACGTACACATGGGTAGGATCGCAGCGCATTGGCTTTGAAGGCTCCTGAATTATTACAACGCCGTAAACCTCTCACTCACATGCACTTATTTTCAGAAGCTTCAGTTTGCAGCATTATTACCTCGTGACACAGCTCCCTGCCTCACCCTCCCTCTCCCTGCCTGTCCCCCCTCTCCCTGCCTGTCCTCCCTCTCCCTGCGTCTCCCTCCCTCTCCCTGCCTCCTTCTCTCTCCCTGATCTTTCAAACCCTCTCCCTGGCTCTCCCCCCTTCTCCCTGGCCTTCCTCTCCCTCTCCACCCTCTTCCTGTCTCTCCTCTCTCCCTGGCCTTCCCCTGCCAATTCTCTTATCTCCAAATGCCCATGATTTTGATCCCTGTTCAGCCGCGCCACGCAGCAACTCGCGCCGCGCTTTACTGTTACGTGGAAACTTGTGCAGGTTAAGAGCGGGGGCGTAAAACAAAAGAAAGCCGCGATTCCGTCATAAAGGGAGGCCTGGCAAACGACAGCGGCGGCGGGAGGGAGGGACGCGACCAGCAGCGGGAGGAGAAGGAGAGGCTCAAGATTCTCCCGACGTTTCTCAGTCGTAAAGTGGAGTCAGAATGGCGACCTCGCAGCGAGCCAGCCAAAGATAACATTCCTTTGATTGCCAAGAGGACAGTTTATCCGCGCCAGGCAGAGAAGGGAGGGAAGGACGCGTGGGAGGGTGGAGGTGGTGGTGTTCGCGGAAGGATCGTGTGAGGATGGGTGGAAGGGGGCGGGAAGGACGTGTTAGCGTGGGAGGATAGCAGGGTGGTGTGTGGAGGGATCGTGTGAGGATGGGTGTAGGTTAAAGGATGGTTTTTCGGAAGGTTGGAGGGTGGGAGAGGTGGATTTTGGAAGGTTAGAGAATAGGAGAGGTGGGTTTGGGAAGGTTGCGGGGTGGGAGAAGAGGTTTTTGGAAGGTGGGAGGGTGGGATGTATTGATATCTATCTATCTAGCACACACACTCACACACACACACACACACACTCCCTTGACTCAATTACCGCCACAAAAATGCTGTCTTAATGTCGAGTAAGTTAATTAAATTTTAACGTTTTTTTACTTTTCTTTCCAAGTAACACATGCTCGTATTTCTTGGTTCTTTTCTTCCTTCCCTTTTTTTTTTCCTTTCATGCTATACAATTTCCATTCGTCTTTTCACTCTTCAAGAAATAACTAGTAATATGTTAATATATTTTACTCCATGTGATGCGCTAAATGTTATTATCCTCAACTTTAGACAACAGTATTTAATAAGTTAAGAAGCAAACATTGGCTTTTGAGATTAATAGTACAAGTAGACATACTAGTAGTAATAGTAGTAGTAGTAGTAGTAGTAGTAGTAGTAGTAGTAGTTGTTGTAATTTAGAAATAGTAGTAGTAGTATTAGTAGTAGTAGTAGTAGTAGTAGTAGTAGTAGTAGTAGTAGTAGTAGTAGTATTCCCCATTTTGTCAAGTGCCTTAGTACAGTTTACCTCGACCTTCT
The DNA here is from genome assembly GCF_035594125.1 of Scylla paramamosain. Taxonomy (NCBI): domain Eukaryota; kingdom Metazoa; phylum Arthropoda; class Malacostraca; order Decapoda; family Portunidae; genus Scylla; species Scylla paramamosain. The sequence goes on from NC_087159.1 coordinate 6,423,620, forward strand.
TCATTTATCTTCAGCCTTGTCTTTGGGCTAAAATATTGGATTTAAGAAGTTACTGGACCAAATTATTTTATACTTGGCAGTTTGCTATTCTTAACATTGGTGGTGTTTATCTGTTTTCTGGTCATAACTCGTAAAGCAAACACAGGAATCAAGCTACAAATCAGCCACTCAAGGCAAACAGACCATCCCATTCACAACACAAGCAAGGGGGAGGCGCAGCACAAAGCGCAAACACAACACAAAGCAAGGAGGAAGACGCAACGTAACACAACAGAACACAAACAACGCAAAGCCACACAAACACAAGCAAGGAGGAAGACGGAATACAACACAGCACGAGAGAGGAGGAGGGTGCTACACAACACACAAACACAAACACAACACAAAGCCACACAAACAAAAGCAAGCAGGAAGCGGCAACACAACACAAAAAGCAACACAACACAGCCCATTCACGACGCAAACGTGGAGAAAGGCGAAACAACACAAACACAACACAACAAACAGCCACACAAGCACACCGAGAAGCGTGACGGTGCCGCATCTCGCCCACGAAAAGAATGAAGTGAGTTGGGTTGCGCAAGGTGGCCACTCGGCGTCCTGTAGGAGGCATAATGGTTTGGTAGACTTAAATGAACCGAGGACGCTTCACCCTCAATTTGTGGCGCCCAGCGTGACACTCAGGCGACGCGCACGAAGCGGGTGGCAACGCTAGAAGCGTGATGAGGAACATGCGCCCTCCTCCCTTCACTTCGTAATTACATTCTCCTCCTTTCTTTACAATAACGCTTCTTAAAACAAACGTTCTTTTCTGTTATTCTCTTTCGTATATGGATGCTCCTGGGAACATGCTCTTCTTTTCCTTAACTTCATTTGTAAATAGACCTTCCCCCTTCCTTTAAATATACAAGTTCCTCCTTAAAACACAATTCTCCTTCCCTTAATTCCCTTCCTCTATGTACGCGTTCCTTTATATACACCCTCCTGCTTCCCTTAACTCCCTTTTGTATACGTACGCCCCTTAGCACTCACTCCTCCCACCCTTGACTCATCTTTTAATTATACAGACGCTCCTCCACAAGACACGCTCCTCCTTCCCTTAACTTCCTTCATTTCAGAGCGCCCCTCCTTCCCTTAATTAACCTCCTTCTTATATGGACCAAACCTTGTAGCTGAGTCCCGCCAATAAAGCTCGCTGGGGTAAAGAGAGTAGGTCGCGGAGTCTGGCTGCCGGCGTAAACACATTAAACAAACACACAGACGCGGGATTTTTTTGGTGTGTGTAGGCGTCAGAGAGGACTGGTGTGTCTCCTCCTCGTCCCTCCCCATCCTCCTCCTCCTCCTCTTTTTTTTTTTCTCTCCATCACTATCAGTTTCTACATGTATTAGTGTTCAGAAAGTTAAAAATTGCTATGCGTTCATCACCAGTTTATTATAGTGTAGTGATGCGTTCTGTCTCTCTCTCTCTCTCTCTCTCTCTCTCTCTCTCTCTCTCTCTCTCTCTCTCTCTCTCTCTCTCTCTCTCTCTCTGCTCGTCACGTGAATGCAGACTCGTCATGACCTCATCCTAACTGCAATGTAACTCACCCTTCTCCTTCCCTCATTCCCTCCACCTTTCCTTCCATCTCTTCATCGCTCTCCTGCCTCTCATCTCCCTTTCACTGGCCTCGCCTCGCCACAGCTGGCCGCGCCTCGCCGGACCGCCAGTGGGATGTTGGAGCTGTACGTATAATCTTTATTGATAAGAGGGATGTGGGAGAGTGGCTGTGAGGAGATGAGGGCGGGAGGAAGAGCGAGGGCGAGAGGGAAGTAATCCAGCAGGTACAGAAGTAGAGTCCAGCCGCGGATTGAGAGAAGGAGAAGCGTGAAATATAAGGGAGTGGGTGTTTGTAAGTAAGATTGAGTATTGTGGATATTTCTTACCGTTACAGACACGGAAAAGATGGTTAGTGTGTAATAGTTGACTTCTAATATTGGTTTATGGTAAGTTTATGTCGTGATGCTTGTAAGATTGATTCCCGCCGAGAAAGTATACGAGGTACCTCAAGTATGTTAAGAAGCAGATATTACTTACTACTGCTGCAGACATGAAGCGAAAGAGAAAGTAATGAAAATAGTCTGTCTTGATGCTTGGAAGGTCAATTCCTGCCGAGTTAATATGCGAAGGACCTCAAATATGTTTTTCACGTCGAGATTAAACACAGTGAGTAGTAACTTGTAACTTGCTGCAGATACGAGTGTTCGGGAAATACTTCACGAAAATACACATAAAAATGACGTCTCTAATATTAATTCTGGAGAAGTAAGAAAATCAAGAAGAAAATTTAAATACTATAAGATGAGAAAGATAGGGTTATAGATAGAGATAAAAGGTAGATATAGATATATAAGATTTATACAAGGACTACCACTTGCAGGTCCATTGACTTCTTTCAACTTTCCTTATATTCTTACGTTAAGAGTACTATTAGGTACGTAGGAGGAGTAATAGAAGGAGGAGAAAGAGGAAGATAAGGATTAGAAGAAAAAAGAGGATAGAACCAGGAGGAGGAGGAGGATAAGGAGAAGCAAGAGAATGAGGGGGAGCAGGACCAGATGTACAGAGGAGGCAGGAAGTTCACTCGCCTCTCTCTCTGTCTGTTCTCTCCATCCCGCGGGTCACTGAGTCTCGGGGGCTGCTGGGACGCCTCTGTGCGGGATGAATGAAGACGCTCTGGTTGGTGAATGGATGAGTGATTATAAGAATGAACATCGTGACGCAGCAACAGTTGACTTAGCTCATGATTAGCCTGTCTTTGTTATTCCTTTGATCTTTCGTTGTGTTAATACTCGTAATCTTATCTTCCCTCCAGTCTTTCCTGCAGTGTTGTGTTGATGCAGGGAACATTTTAACTAGTACTTGAATGTCCAAAGTAGGAAACAACATGAAGCGAGAACACTGATGAGGAAAACTAAAGGAGGAAAGAAAAACAACCTAATATTCTTCATGCAGGAAACAATAAAAAGGACACTGATGGCGTTAAATGCCTAAATAGGAAAAATTAGAACGGCAACCAAGGGATGAGTAATGGGACAGGACGAAACAACACTAGAAGGAAAACCAAAGGAGGAAAAAAAGAACGGCTGTGAAAATGGAATGAGGAAAAGAATGTGTCTGCGGGAAGCTGTGTGGCGGTGGCGGTGGTGGTGTGGCTTGAAGATAACGAGACTAAGTGATAAATTGTTCCAAGTGGCAAACATTACCCCGTACTCCGCGACTCAGCACCGCCCCCCCCCCCCTCCCCTTTTCCTGCTTTCGTTTTTCTTTATTGTTTTAGTAGACTTCTCCAAGAGCATAGTTACCGGACCATACATACCATACTTACCATTCATACCATACATACATACATATTATATACATACATGTTTATATTTTCCTTCGTCATAATTTTGTTCTTGTAAGAGTGAGTGTTTGGTGCATTTTTTTTTTTTTTATTAGTGAGTGTTGTGAGTGTTGGGACTATCATGCTATTCAGTTCCCGCTATTCTCTCTCTCTCTCTCTCTCTTTCTCTCTCTCTCTCTCTCTCTCTCTCTCTCTCTCTCTCTCTCTCTCTCTCTCTCTCTCTCTCTCTCTCTCTCTCTCTCTCTCTCCCTCTCTCTGCGCACTTGCCCAAAATAGAGATGTCATATTGTACAAAATACTTTAGACAAACACAACAGCTACTGACAACTGCTTCCCTGTGTTCCTCCTGGCCTTCGCTGAGCCCTCAGTACAAAGCACCTCATTAGTCCACATACTCTGGTCCTCATATCAATCCCTGTCCGATTTAAAGACATGACATTCAATGCACATGATGACATAGTAACTTGTGGGAAAGGCGCAGTAAAACCTTCCTTCATTCCTCAGTAGACCTCTATAAAGAATTGTAATATATTTTCTCGTTTATTTTCTTTTCTTTCTGTACTTATTTCTTATTTGTTTTTTTTATTTGCTTATTTATTTTATTTATTTTCATCTACAAATCTGGAAGACTCATGGACGCCTTACACGTGAGAAAATCACATGAATGCACTATTTCATTTACTTATTTTTCGTTTATTTTGTATACATGTTTATTTTTCTTACTTCACCTTTCAACTACAAAATAATTTAATAGGAAAGACACTTGGAAGCCTTGTACGTGTGTGAAAATTGCGTGAATTCTTTATCTTCATCATTTGTCTTTATTTATCCTTTATATTTTTACTTATTTTATCTATGTATTCTTTTAACCACGAATCTGAAAGACATAAGCCTCATATTTCTGTAAACTGTGCAGATTCCTGAGTAGTAATGGTAGTAGTGAAAGTAACGTCAGATAACACAAACAAGCAATGCAGTAGGTACCTCACAGCTGGCCCGGAGCATTATTTGGCTCACACCCACAACAGGAGTCACGTCCCTTCCTCAGCCACCCTCGCAACCTGATCCTTCTCCTCCTTCGTCTTACTGTGCACATTTTATTTGCCTGTTTGTTTTCATGTGTGTTTGTGTCGCCTCGGGTCACATTAGTCGTCATTCGCTTTAGTGCACTTTAATTTATACATTTCTGGCTGCTGCGGCGCCTCCTGAAGCGCAACAGAATGGTGTGGTGCAAGTTTTAGAGTGTAGTTCCCAGAGACACCACTACCACTGAGCAAAAGGAGTGATGGAGTAATTCAAACCTTTTAATGCCTGTGGTTATATTTCAGCTCAGTAAGGCCGTCTACGTTTAGTGAAATAAAGTAATAAGGGTCCCTATTTTGAAATGGTTTTATACTCTCATTCAGGACTGTTGTCAAAGGCCACAAAGAGGACCAGTGGGGTTCTTATGAGTGTTTTCTTATTAATGGTGTGGAGTCCTCGTTAAACTGTCACTTGAAATATGAAAACACCTTTGAAAAAACCTGATCAATTCCACTTGGATCCGTTTAAAGTAGTGAAGATAAAGCATCGATATGTTTGAGACGATTATTCGAGTTTTCACCCGCATTTTTCTCATTGCTGATGCGGAGGCCTTATTAAGCTGTCTCTAAAATCATGAAAACACCTCTGAAAACCTTAATGAATTCCACTTTAACTTGTTCAGAGCAGCCCTGGTAAGACGATTATTTTCCAGCAATGATGCGAAGTGCTTTTTAAACTATCGCAAGAATCAGTAGCTTCCATTAAAGCCTGTAGAGTGAAGTTGAGATAAAGGCGCCGACACGTTCTGAAATGTGATATCAGTGTTATATTGTCACCAGCAGTCATGGGAGTGAACCATCTTCATCCGACACCTTTTCATTTCCGTTCCACTTCGTCAGGGCAGGGATGGAATGGAGGGCCGTCAGGCAGTCAGTCAGTCAGTCAGTTAGTTAGTTAGTCAGTCTCCCTCCTCTCGCATGACTGACTCGTCTTGCATTCATGACTTCCCATTTTCTTATTTGTTGCGTACTAAGGGAGCCCATTTTCTTCCCCCGTCAATGGACTAATCAGGCAGCAGCAGTCCCCAGCGAGGCCCGGCGTGCTGAGTCTTGCTATTGGGTGTATCGGCTGTGACGTGTAATATATTCCAGCGGTATAATCTAAGCACTCCATTGAAATATATTAAGTGTTCATTTCCGGAATTCCTTTGGACGTGAGTGTTGCATTGAGTCTTATTGCGTTAATTTATTCCGTCCACTGCTCCATTTGGCTTTCATGCGTTCATAGTTTTCATGTAGGCACGGCGTGTCTCTCTCTCTCTCCCTCTTCCTCTCCCTCTTGGTCAGCCGGCGCCCTGGAATCCTGTGGGAGGAGGTGCTGCCACGCGGAGTGATGGAATTTTAAGCAGATGTTATGGCTTAATTTGTCTGTAGAAGTGATGGGTTTTCCTGCGGCTGTGACGGTAAAGGCTACGCGGCTCTTGCTTCTGGTCTGCCCTGGTCTGCGCTGGATCGGTCTGCTTCATGTGGTCAGCTGTGTATGCTCTTGTGTGGTTTGGTCTGGTCTGTCCTAGGTGGCTGCTTCTTCTGGTCTGCTCTGGTCCGGTCTGTTCTGCTCTGGCTCGTGGTATGGTATGGTATTGCATGGTATGGTTTGGATTGGTCTTGCCTTGTTTTGTTTGGTCTGGTCTGGTTCAAGTGGTCATTTCCGTGGACCACTAGCTTTAGTAATTTGGTTTTTAATAAGTTTCTGGATTGTAAACATTATGCAGTTCACTATTGTCTATTTACTTTACTAACTCTCTCGTTGTCTTTTTCCTGTGAGTACGTAGTGCAATGGATTCCTCTTTTTTTCTTCTCCTTCCTCCTCCTCTTCTTTTCTTTCCAATCAGGCGCGGTAATGGCGGAGTCCTGCCCCGCCCAGTGAACTGAGGCCGTCACGAGCACTTCAGTCCCTCCCTCCTTCCCTCCCTTCCCATACCAGTGCGTCTCTTTTGTATCATTCCGCTCGTCTGACCATCCTCTTTACTGATCGAGGCACTGGAAATGGCACCACACACACACACACACACACACACACACGAAATGGTGACACGTATCTTTTATGAAGTTTAGGTGTAAATGTGTGCGTCGTCATGCACACACACACACACACACACACACACACACACACACATGCACGTATGAAGGCCTATGGATTGAAAACCACACGCACATGCACTTAAACCAGAACACACACACACACACACACACACACACACACACAGAGAGAGTGAGAGAGAGAGAGAGAGAGAGAGAGAGAGAGAGGGGGGGGGGGGCGGAGTGGGGCTAGGTTCCGCAGCAGCTCTAAGCACCCATAATATACCTAATGGCTCCCAAGGACAGTGCAGTTTATCCAAGGCACAGTAAGATGACGACAAGCCTTCTTACTGGCTGGTCCAGGGGAAGGAACACAGCAGCACGTGGCCTCTTCTTGTGTGCTACTCTGCTATGTTGTGGCTGCCAGACACTGATGAAGGAGCTTGTTTATTTATTTATTTATATTTATTTGTTTTATTTATTTATTTTTTTCTTTTACTTGCCAGGGATGGGTTTTTTTTCAGTCTAAGGATCTTTTTTTTTTCATTCTCTGTAGTTCTCTCGTGTGTGCGTGTGTGTGTGTGTGTGTGTACTACTCTGCATTGTCATTGTTATGGATGAGAAATAGGAATGAAGAGTGTTTTTTTTTTTACTTTCCAGGGACTTTTTTTTTATTCTAGAGATCTTTCTTCATTCTCTGTGGATCTTATTTTATTTTTTTTTTTTTTTCAATCTTTCCACTCCTCTTTCCTCTCTACGAACTTGCTTTCTCTCGCTAGGGAGTTTCTTCTTCTAGGGATATCTCTCCATTTTCTTGGTACATTTTTTTCATTTTTTTTTTTTTCTTTTCCACTTTAGAGACGTATTCCTCTCGAGCTACTTTCTGCTCTTTAGGGACCTCCTTCACTCTTAATAGCACTTCTTCATTCTCTAGGGTCAATTTTCATTTTCAAATAAGCATTTTCCTTCATCCTCTGTAACCTTTCTTTAAACTCTAGAGAACTTTTTTTTTCTTTTCATGCAACTTTCTTTATTCTCTGTGGACTTTTCATCAAGCTCTAAGAATCTCTCTCTCTCTCTCTCTCTCTCTCTCTCTCTCTCTCTCTCTCTCTCTCTCTCTCTCTCTCTCTCTCTCTCTCTCTCTCTCTCTCTCTCTCTCTCTCTCTCTAACTTTACCATTATTCTACACATCATGGCGTTTCTAAGCATCGTCCGGGAGGGAAAGGAATGAATGGACGAAATACAAAGTTCCCTGTGTGCGTAACTGCCTGAGTTTTGCCCTGATGAAGTCGTCTTAGGGTCTTGCAGGACCGGGACGCTGAGGGAGACGCCTGGCCTTATCGTGCGTCTCTTCTTTATTACCTTGTTGACCTTGTTACCTTCATGTTCATTACTCCAGAACCACACCCAAGTGACACGCGCTCACCCACCACCACCACCGCATTCCCGCCCCCTCTCCGACCTTCTCTCTCCCGTCTTCTCTTTCTCTCCCTCTCCCCCCCTTCCCGTGTCGCCTCGTTATGTCCGGGTTAGTTGGTGGTCGCCGCGCAGACTTCACCGCCACTCAGCTCGCCTATTGAATGGGTCTCGGCTGCTGAAGAGACAGTGATAAGGGTCCATCTTACGGTGCGTCATAGCGGTTGAATTGTCTCTTGTCACGCGACGGTCAACTAAACAGCGTTGTTATTATTGCTATTATTATTATTATGGAGTGACGTGCGGCCAGCGAAGTGCGTGAAATGTGAGGTTGTGTACTTACTGTTGAAAGTTAAGGAATCTTTTTTTTTTTAAGGGAGGGGGGAAAAAAACAAGGAGAGTAGTCAGAAACGAGAATGAAAGTTTAAAAAAATAAATGAATGGTAGTTTTTACATGAAGCTTTTTTTTTCTTTCTTTTTCTTTTTTTCTTTTTTATGAAGAAACAAGTGGTAATGATACTTCACACAGCAAACCTTTTATCCTCCAAGGAGAAATAAGAAGGATACGTAATGGTAGTTTATGAAGCAAGATTATTCTCTCTCTCTCTCTCTCTCTCTCTCTCTCTCTCTCTCTCTCTCTCTCTCTCTCTCTCTCTCTCTCTCTCTCTCTCTCTCTCTCTCTCTCTCTATCTCTTTAGGGAAAACAGCAAATGGTTCTAGGTCCCTCTCGTGTTTCATCATCCATTTTTTAATAGGATTATATTTACCTTTTGAACTTTTTTCTTCTAAAGTGTTCATTGTCTGGAATGTATTTTTTTTTTTTTCTTTTTTTTCTTTTTTTCTTTTTTTTTTTTTTTTTTTTTTTTTTTTGAGGGTGCTGAAAATTTGTGAATGAATGAGCTCTGTGGCGGTTCCTAACGTGAACAATCAAAAGCATAAGAACATTTGCGAATCATTTTGGCCTCCTCCCCATCAGCTCATCTTTCTAACCCGATGTCTTATTCCCAAAATACTTTCTGTTTCGAATATTATATTTTGGGAGAATTTTTTAACATTTGCGATGCTCTTCGGTCACTTTCTTCCTGTGCGTTCATGTGTCTACTCTGCTGTCTCCTCTAGAGAATAACGCATTTTGGGAGAGCTCGAAACATTTGTAATTCTCTCTCTCTAATAGCTTTATGATATAATTTCGCTTTTCTGACTCACTGTCTTCTTTTCATTGTATTTACTGTTTCCACTAGAGTACATCTGGAAAATTTTAAGCATTTATACTCCTATTTGAGCCTCCCATTTATCCATTCTTTCTACAAACTGGTTGTCTTCTCAAATTACAATCATCGTGTCTTTCTTCCTTTACCGCGTCCTCTCCACTTGACACGGTGACTTGGTGCCTTATGTATGACTTCTGATGCGTTGAGCTTTTTGTTTCCTTTTTTTTTTTTTCTTACGTGTCAAGGAGAATAACCTAGGACACACACACACACACACACACAAAAAAAAAATAAATACTCTCGACGCTTCCAGAAATTCAAAAATAATGGTCAGTTTAGTTTCATTCCTTCACTCCTCAACGCACCCCCTCCCACACAAACAAAAGGAAAATAAATAAACTTACCATGCCAGAAGAGCGAACCACAGGAACACACTTTTCTCCATGGCGAGCCGATCCTTTGACACTCGGAAGCCGCGTCCTCAGCACAAGACAGGGGCAGTAGTAGCACCTCGACGCACCGCAACACACACTCAAACTGGCGCGTCCTCAGTGTCACTAACGATGCCAAGGACCTTGAGAGATGCAACTAACAGCTGTACTAAACGTATGACAGAATTCAAAATGCCAGAAAGCACCAAAATGAACCGTTCGATTTTATGATGAGTTTGACTATAAGAAGATATGATTATTAAAGTTTCTGGTGATAGTCCGTGTGGCGGATGCGCACGGGGCAGGAGATAAAAGGGGACTGCTGGGGCAGCGTGAGTTGGGTAGCGAGGGCGGGTGGGCGAGTCACGCGATTAGTTAGGCAAGGAGGAGGAAAGGAGGGTGAATGGGAGGAGCCAGCGAGGGAGGAAGAGGCAGCATCGTCGGCAAGTGGGAGACCGTGGAATTAGTGAAGTTAAGGCTTGTAAGAGGGAAGGGCAGAAGGGGCTGGCTGCTCGGGACATAGCTTCGTGCTCCATTAAGAAAAAGGAGCAACTGCATGAGTCATCTTAACACTTGCGTGGATATAAAGATGAATGCTTGAGTGCATGTTTATTGAGGGAAGAGAGTGAGTGAGCGCAGGATGGCCGACACGCTGCATTATCTTTTCCTCCTTTACTACGCAGTCAAGATTATACTTAAATTAAATGAGACGAGACGAGATGTCGCCAAATGAAATGGGAATTACAGTCATCCTCATAATTCAAAACATTCCACACAACGCCTCGTGTCTGAAGTGTGTGCCGTGCTGCAGAACACGACGAAATTAAGTTTTGTGGTGCCTTCAGTACTTCCCTCTCTTGAAGGTCACATGTGGATGACTCGCACTGTTTACATGAGATTACAAGAGCTTCTAGTTCTCGTCTATTTAAGGAGAGTAGATTCTTTGCGCTTGTTGTAATTAAGACTTCAGTCGGTGTGCCATAAAGTGCATGAATGGGATGATTTTACACTTAGATAATTAAATGTGATAATTAACAAATAACTTAAGTAATGTGTGAGAAAAGTTAAAAAGCTCCATTCTCTTCCATGAACATCTTCAGAAAACGAGTTAGATTTTATTGAAAGGAAAACTATAGTAAACTTCTTCATGGTCGGGAAGACATTGGCAATGATAGACTAAAGAAACTGAGCTCACGCGCACGTGCACACGCACGCACGCACGCACACACTGTATGAAAAAAAAAAAAAAATATATATATATATATATATATATATATATATATATATATATATATATATATATATATATATATATATATATATATATATATATATATATATATATATATATATATATTATACACACAGTGTGTGCGTGCGTGCGTGCGCGAGCTCGGTTTCTTTAGTCTATCATAGCCAATGCCTTCCCGACCATGAAGAAGTTTACTATAGTTTTCCTTTCAATAAAATCTAACTCGTTTTCTGAAGACTTTCATGGAAGAGAATGGAGCTTTTAACTCTAACTGCAAAATCTCTCACACTACCACTAACTGCAGACTCCCATACAATCTAATTACGGCAAGCTTGGACTGTCATTTGTGATTCATGAAACGGTTCCGCTGATCTTTTTGAACAATGTGACGCTTTGTAACTCTGAAAGTAACAAGTATTTTTTTTTTTTTTAATTATAGTTATATTGGCTTATAGAAACGAAAGCATAATATAACGTTAACTTTATTTCTGCCTCTTGTTAAAGAAAATACATATATAGACATTCGTTGCTACTTTTCTTTAAATACGCGGGATACAACAAAGTACCACCACTGTTCATAAACTTTCCCTCCACCATAATTATATCACTTAACACCTGCTAGACAAGTTGTGCCGGTGCCTCAGCAGACTGAAGTTGAATCTGGTGATTAGTATTTGGCCTACATTAATTACAATAGTTTGGGTTCATGAAATCCTTGTTGTAATTGACACCAACACCATACACGAGAATTACAACGTAGGGCAGGATGATCTGGTGAGATCCTTTGGTGTGAGGTAGCCGCCCTGGAAGCTGGCCAGGTCATTCAGGTAGGTCACTGCCTCGGTGAACTGCTCGGTGGGTGTGATGTTGGTGTGGGTGTGGAGGCGCCGGTAGTGGTCCAGCAGCGAGGAGCAATCCACCTTCTTGGTGACGGGGTCGTCGGTGAGGGCTGCCATCAGCAGCTGCAGAGCCTGCATGTTGGACTGAAAGAAAGCGACCGTGCTGTAATTGTAGCTAGTATTACTTAAAGAACAAATGGCATAATCAATAGATACGACGTGCCTTTTTTTCTCGCTTCTTTTTCCCATTCACACACACATACGTGACAGCCTGGATCTCCATGTAGATGACCTTGAGCGTTTGGTTTGTGGAAGCATGGCTCCTGTTTGGGGGAAAGGAATCCTTAGCAGTATTTTAGGCAGGACTCACGTGGGAGGAGAGAGCAGCCAGGTGAGAGAGAATGTGGTCCCACTCCAGGGAAGCTCCGTCGCTGCCCCCTGCCCGCTGCCAGGCGTCCTGTGCCGTCTCCTCAGCCACCCCCATGGCCTCGCAGCACTCCCGCAGCTGCTCCCACTGCACGCTGTCGCCGATTCGTAGCTGATGCAGGGCAAAGGTGCAGATAAGTGGTCTGTGGGGCTTGATACTACTTGTACAAGAGAGAGAGAAAGAGAGAGGGGAAGGAGAAATTATATGTCTATTTATTCCATGTCTTTGCACAGTATATGGTTGCGATGGCGAGGGCACACCTGACGGTGGAGCACTCGCAGCACGCCAGGTGAGATGCCGCTCTCTGTCTCCGGGATGGGGAATTCCAGGCGGTCCTTCACGGGGGGCACGCTGCCTTGGGTCATGGCTCTGCGACACCCAGCACATTAATGTATTATGTAAGCATACGTGTAGTACGTTCATGTTCACTGTATTCCACCTGACTGAAATCAATAGTTCGACAGACTTGAATACACATGAAAAGGTATATATATATATATATATATATATATATATATATATATATATATATATATATATATATATATATATATATATATATATATATATATATATATATATATATATATATATATATATATATATATATATATATATATATATATATTTTTTTTTTTTTTTTTTTTTTTTTTTTTTTTTTTATTATTATTTCAAGATACTTCCAATTTTGATAACCCATTTGACATATTTCTCTTTAAGGACCGGCACCTCAGTAAGCCTTTTTTCCCTTTTTTTGTTGCCCGAGGCCGATGTCCTTACATTAAAAAAATAATAATTCGTTAACTACTCCGTATTAATAGAAATGATACCGTCATGCACATGATTAACTCTCGCATACTTAAAGTAGGCGCAGGACCAGGCCAGGAGGTCCCGGGGCTGGGTACGGATGGCGGCCTTGGTGTACTCCCTCAGGATGCTAGGCAGGGGCGCCGGCACCCTCGTGTCCACCACTCCCTCCGCCACCACCACCATCCTGAGCAGTGAGGCGGTAAGAATGTCTCCGTCACTCTAACAGTCTAACTGTCGGTTTTTCTACCCGTTTGTTTATCTAAATATACTGTATATATATCTTGTCTGTGCGTTTGTCAGTCTATTTATCCATCTATATATTTATCTACTTATCTATCTATCTATTTATTTATCATCTATCTGACTATCTATCTATCTATCTATGTGTCTGTCTATCTTTTCATTTGTGTATTCATCGATCAATCTGTCAATCTGTCTTTCTACCTGTATATTCTTCAATCAATTTTTTCTCTTTGTCTATCAATCAATCTGTCTACCTGTCTTTCAATCTGTATATTAATCAGTCAATCAATCAATGCATGCTTATCAACCTATCTTTCTATTTATCTATTTATCTATGTATTCCTCCACAAGTAGTCCCTAATACCAGTAACTTATTCCATCCAATTCGTACTGCAGAAATTTCCCAACTCAAGAATGCGTCACTACTTGCGTCATATTCGGAATGGTTTCTATAGATTTTCCTATTCGCTCACTTCTCATAACTATAACCGTACTAACTTATCATTTATCTACCTTTTTCTCTGTATTTCGTTTTCTATATCTATTTATCATTTATCTCTCTACCTTTTCTTTCTATTTATCCATTCATCTTTTTTATCTTTTTATCCATTTATCCATCCATCAATTCACTAACCTGTCTGTCTACCTTTATTCTTCCTATTTGTCTACATATCTATCCATCTATCTATTTATTCATTTATGTTTATCTTTTATCCATTTACCCATCCATCAATTCACTAGCCTATCTTTCTATCTTTATTCTACCTATTTCTGTGCATATCTATACATCTATCTATCTATATCTAGCTATCTACCTACGTATCTTTCTATCTACACCCCTATACACTTCATCAAATCCCACACCTCTGATTATAAACCAGGACTTATCAAACTTTCCATCTCTCACCAGTACACGTTAACCTTCGATCATGAATCAACTTCACAAAAATATCAATCCTCTCACTAGCAACACACCTTACACTGCCAACCTTCAACACTGCACACCTGTATACCTTGCAGGACACTTGGGATAGTTATTAGAATACGCTTACCTGTTGTGCGGGTGATAATAGAACAGGTGTGTGTGGGTCTGTGTGGAGCGGCGGCGTAGCTTAGCGGTCCAGGTGTCCAAATGAGAACACCTGCCCAGGAATGCGTGACGTCACCGCAGGTCAATATGTGTGCAAGGCGCGTGCGTGACATTACCTGGCGTCATGGAGCGTATATATAGACTGTATGTGTGTCTATCTGTGTGTGTGTGTGTGTGTGTGTGTGTATAATTCCCGTTTACCCATTTGTATGTTTGCTCATTCTTACGGTTATATTTTCCACCTATTTGTATTTTCGATCATTCCTACTATTAGTTTATCCTCCCTCATGCAGTGGTGTCATTCTATATTCACTCCACCTTCCCGGCAGCCTCTCCTCTTCCAACACTTGATTAATTCAGTCGCTGTCAATCACCACCTCACCTCCATCACTGCAACACTCAGGGACGTAATGGCCTGTCTTGTAATATTAGATTTTCACAACTTTATTGACGTATTTTGTTGTTACACATTACCTCCTCTAATAATACATTTTACTGGTTTGGTTTACAGTTTGGAAAACTGTACATCTGCACATCCTTGTCTCCTCTTCTGTTTACTCTCTCTCTCTCTCTCTCTCTCTCTCTCTCTCTCTCTCTCTCTCTCCCTCTTGTGACCTCTTAATGATGAGTTTTCCTTCCGACATTTCTTTTCCTTTTTTTTTCTGGTACACATTGCGAGATCTAACCAGATAATGAGCAAGAACCACGTTAGATTGTATTGTCCGAAACTGCAATGATATCCTTCCTTTTCTACTGGAATAATATTTCAAGTTAAAATATTATTCATCCGCGAGGTAAGGCCACAGCAACGCATGTTTAAATATCACAAGTCTTATTCACGTCAACCAGATCCTTGTACTTTAGCAATGAAAGTTTCACTTGGACTGGTGAAGCTTCGGATCATTTGCTTGATCACAAATTGGGGTCTACGTGGCAAGCTGACAGCAGTGCGTGTCCGAGCGTCGCTGAGAATGGAGGGAGTGCTGCTCGCCGCCGGCACCACCCACCGGCAACCCGAGGCGTGAGCAAGACCAACCTGAGAACTTCCGTGACTTCCTTGCTGCTCTTTGCGGCCAGGTTGGTAATGATGTATGATGCAGCGTCTCGTGAGCAGTGTGGTGGTTTGTGATCTGTATCCTTCCCAAAGTACTATCTTAAATCTTATTATTTCGTGCTTGCCTCGTAGTGGTTTTAGGATTAAAAGTACTGTGATAATGATAAGGAATTATACTCAAAAGTTCCATTCACGTTCAGCACCCTGGCGGAAAACTCCTCTGTCAATGAAGAACTAGAATGATTCAATTTGATAGTTGACCATTGGCTTGTTACCTCTCCCTACTTGAGTCTTCTCCCTCCTCATTACCAGCACTCCTCTCATCCATGAATACACCATAATAACAGTTATGAATATGCACGTCAAAAGGGTTAAAATTTGCAGTCGTCCATAAGCACAATTGTAAAAACATCTCACCCTGTTCCTTGCCTCCCTTCTCAGTACCCCCAGTGTTCTATCCTTCCCCCGCCCTTGTTAACGTGTTCGTCGTCCTAACCACCCTTTCTCTTAATCCCCATTCACTGTTGCTTTTGTTTATTTCACTGCTCCACTATTTTTTGTCTTGGTTCTTCTGTACTTTGCCATTTCCCTTCCTCTCTATTTAACACCCTCTTCCCCCCATCTCCCCCCGGCCCATTGTCACCAGAAAGGATGGGAACCGTCAATTCTTTCCTTCATTATACATAATTAAATGTGTACTTAGCAGGTAATCGCACCACACCTATTACTACTTGTCGATATAAGATTGTTCTTTTATCACACACACACACACACACACACACAGCGTAGTGCAGTGTGTAGTGTGTGTACCCATGCTTGGCTCACAACCAAGAAGGCCCGGCTTCGAATCCCGGGCGTGGCGAGGCAAATGGGCGAGCCTCTTAATGTGTAGCCCCTGTTCACCTAGGACCTATACTAACCCTAGGGGTTGTGACCTCGCTGTCCCGGTGTGTGGTGTGTCAGTGGTCTGTCCTACCCGAAGATCGGTCACTATGAGCTCTGATCTCTTTCCGTAGGGGAATGGCTGGCTGGGTGACCAGCAGACGACCGTAGGTGAATCACACACACGTCTCGAAAACTTCTATCATTTGCAATTTGTAGACCGTTGACACGTGTTGTGTGTTTCCTGTGGCTGTGCTATTTGTTGTTCAAATCATTACTGGGCATGTGCGTGTAGACAGCATGCCTTAACCCTTTCACTCCAATATGCAACAATTCAAAGCACTAGCAGCAATGTATGAAATTTTTATGAACATCTATATGGATTAAAGAGAGAATATTTGGTAGTTTATAGCCAGTATAATGTTTGGAGGTGGCTGTAGAACAAGACGTTTGAGTGGTTAGTAATTAAGGATGTGACAAATAGCAGAACAAGGGTTAAGGCGTGCTAAAATTTGTCCCGTGATATGAGGTGCTCTGAGTAACGACAAAACTCGTTTATTATTATTTATTTATTTTATTTTATTTTTTTTTTTTCGTGTCAGAATATAGCATTAGTCTTTTTATGGAAATTCTAATTTTGTGCGGACAGACATACTCACTTTCGTTTCGACGATAGTCTTAGTAGTGAGGAGAGTGCGATATGTTCTCCACCTGAGGTCTCCCTGTGTGTATGCGTAGTAACGACTTGGACAATAAATAACAGCCATGGGAAACATACAGCACGTGACGCCGGTATCCCTTTGTATTTTATTAAACATGTCACTACATTATGCTGGTCACCCTTCCTGTCCACTTTATAATATTCACCTTGTATTATGCAGAATATCCCTTACTGATTTTAAGAATTCCAGTTCAGGTTAAATTATACCTCGATGTAATTGTTAATCACGCCACTGATTTGACAACTTTAACGGCAGGTGTGTCATGCGTGCAGGAAAGACATCTTGAGGAGGATGACATTGTGGGCAGACACATCCTTGACATCTGAAGACACAAGATGACCGACTGGTAACGGTAAGGATAGTCGATACATTTAAAAAGTCATAAGGCAGGCTCTCCCTCTTTCATCCAGAACCGGTTGCATCCTGTTCCTCTTGTAATCAATAACAACCTATGCTATATAACCTCACTCAGTAATTAACCTTGTCCCTTCACTTTTCATTGTCAGTTCCCCTTAATAACACTTTCACTATTTCATCAATTTGCATGTTCCTCTTGTACTGTACAAGTTCCTCTTGTAATCAATAACAACCTATGCTATATAACCTCACTCAGTAATTAACCTGTCCTTTCACTTTTCATTGTCAGTTCCCCTTAATAACACTCACTATTTTATCAATTTGCATAGCTTTATTCTCACTGGTCATTCATTCAGTTACCAGTTTTAAGTTTGCTTGCTTTTAAAAGTTTGTCATAAGCATATTATTTAATAAGGGTTCCTGCTTGTCTGCCTTCCTTTTTCTGGTTTCTTAAGTCAGTTGTGGAGAACATTACCAGGAGCAAGATGCTACAGTAGCATCCAACTTCTATACCCTTCCTTTCCTTGTTACATGTTCACCGTCCAAACTACCTCCCCTCTTATCCTCTCCTCTGTCTGGCCCTACTACTGTTTGTCAACTTCACCTTGCTGCCTTCTTCCTCAACTTTGCATCCAGGCAGTTTTCCCTCATTATAATGGTTAGATTGCTTTGAACTCCTAATTGTTTGTCATGCCACTGATTCAATGACCTTATTGGCAGATGCAGAGAAGGGAAGTAGTGTGGGCAGACACACACCACCTGAAAACACAAGATAAGCTTTGAAGAGCTTTGATGAAAGAGTGGGGAACCACAACAGTCTGTGTTTTATAGAAAGGGGTTGTCAGCAAGTGAACGAGGACGCAACACCATCTTGTCTGCATCTGCCAATAGGTAAGTGATGCTGCCTCTTTTTCCTCTCCCATTTCATTTCCTTTTTCATCCTGTCCCTCCCCTTACCAAAAATTTATTTCTGTACATAACTTATTGTGGTTCAAAGATGTGATGTTGGGTCAATAAAAATATATTCCACTCCTACTATATAGAGTACATTGGCTTTTTTTACAGCAGCAGCAGTGGCAGAAGAACAGTTTCTGAAGACAAACAGCAGCAGAGCAGCAGAGCCTTTCATGGAACAAATGGTGGCCTGCAGTGGTGCCCAGCAAAGTTTCTGATGGACCTGCCCACTGCATGCTGAAATGACACTTTGAAGTTGACCAGGAATCCCAATTCCCAGCAGGTGCCTTCTCCCAGATCTTAGATCTATTATGTCCAGTATGCCCAGGAATCTCAAGGAGTCAAGGTACATGAGGGATGATAATAATACCCATTATTGACTGGTATGATGTGCACCTTGGTGAGCATGAAGATCCTGGTCCAAAAGGCATGACCTTAAACTGCCAGGAACCGAGGGCACGTGGCAGAAGCAGTATGCACTCTTCCAGTTTGAGGCAGATGTCTCTATGAAGAAGGCCAAGCTGAACTTGTTGATGAAGCAAGTGCCCCGATACTTTGATTCAGCTGAAGCTTGTTGCTCAGGAAAGTGGGGTCGAATGCTACTCCATAACATTCCTCCAGAGTTCAATGTCAAATCACCCTGTAGCATGGCAGCTGGCTATCCAAGGCCACCCTCCCCACTTGAACAGGAGACCAAACTTGCAAGAGCATCTGGGGAAATAACCAGTCCAGTGGTCACCCCCTTCCCATGTGAGGGCTGGTAGAGTTCCAGTGGAAGATGATAATGTGGCAGACGAAAACTCACGGTGCAGGGACTTGAGGCAGAACTGTGTGGTGCTGGACATCACACCTGAGAGAGAGGATGCAGCTTGCAAAATATTGATTTCAGCAACAGCCAACAAAAATGTTTAATGCAGTTACATATAATCTAGCTTTAGCTGAGCATTGCAATTATCAATAACAAAGAAATCAATACTTGTATGTACAAAAAGATGGATGCACTATAATAAAAAACTGGTGGCTAACTACCCAGAAAAAAGTAAAGAAGCAGGGTCCTTGGCTCAAAAACAGCACCTGTATGAATGAATGAGTGCTGATTTTGTAAACAGTTGCACATACAGGAGCCTCTATGCAAATTGTTCATTAAAGTTTAACTTTCAACTTGAAAGCACAGAAAAGTTTAAGAAACAATTTGCACATAGAGGCTCCTGTATGTGCATGCAACTGTTTATATAAATAAAATACCACCAGAGGCTCCTGTATGTGCATGCAACTGTTTATATAAATAAAATACCACCAGAGGCTCCTGTATGTGCATGCAACTGTTTATATAAATAAAATACCACCAGTTTTATTATTATAATCATAGTTCATCATATTTGTACATACAAGTATGGATGTCTTTTTCATAATTGCAATGCTCAGCCAAAGCAAGATTGTGACAGCATTTAAACATTTTTGCTGGCTGTTGCTGAAATAACATTTTGCAAGCTGCACCATCTGGTGGTGATAGATATTTCATGTCCAGCACCACAGTTCTGCCTCCTAAGTCCCTGCACGGAGTTTTCATCGAACACAGTGTCTCGGGTTTCAGCCAGGGGCTCTTCAGCCCCTCTTACTGGGAGGGGGTGACTACACTGAGGTCTCCTTACACTGGTCTGCTCATCCTACTCCTGGTCCTTTGCAGCCCTTCTGGTCATTAAAAATTAACCATATTGAATATATAACATTCTGAAACCTCTGAATAGAAGGGGACATCAAGAGAATGATTGTGGGCACATGAATTGGATGATGACTGAAAGATGCTGCGAGGACAACAGGGAGCCTAGTGCTGCTGCAGAAGGAAATTAAAAGGAGTTAAAATTTTTATTTTAAGTTTCACTAAATGAAGTTAAAGAAAGAGACAAGTTTGTTGTTGAGTGTGTGTGCTGCTGAATACCTGGAGAATGGTCTAGTTATGGAGTGGTAGCAAGTTTTTAAAATTTTATTGTTGCTCATTGAGACTGTGGGGCTTCTTGTACATGAATATAATGCAAATCTGAGAGAGGGGGAGAACGTTTTAGTATACGAGAGGAAGATAATAAGAGGCAGGGAGATGAATACGCACTTCTGAACACACTTCTGAATGGTAAGTGTTTGAGGAGTTAGTGTTTGAGGAGATATCTCCTCAAAGTTGTGTGTGTAAGGGGAAAATGTCTAAGCCAATTGAGTGTGTAAGGGGAAAATGTCTAAGCCAATTGAGTTTATAATCAAATGTAAACTTACTGAATTCAGTTAAACTTGTGTACACTTTGCAGAGTTCCTTCCTCATTGTGCCTCTTCTTCACACAGGACTGGTGCCTGGCTGCCTCAGTCCACACTACCACCACACCAGCAGAGTTCCTTCCTCATTGTGCCTCCTCTTCACCCAGGACTGGTGCCTGGCTGCCTCAGTCCACACTACCACCACACCAATGTCACCTGTAAAAGAAAAAAGCGGAAACTCATCCTATAACAAATGCACATCACATGTCAGCAGTTTACAAGTTTCCCTCAATAAAGCAATCAATGTCTGAAATTTTGTTTAAGATGGAAAACCTCTTGAATGAATTACATTGTTTTCTTCCTCAGCAATAAATAATAAAAAATTCATGTGGACTGATAACAGATTGATATTGTAGTACATTCATTATACACCTCTTCCAATAAAATATGCAAAGAAAAACATGGAAGGAAAAGTTCTAAGGTTGGTGGGATGAAGAAGTCTCTTCAACGGCACTCAAATGTCTCCCTCTTCTACAGTGAACATCCTCAGTCTGTCTTTTAACTTGTAATCTAAATTGGAAACTTTACATCTCATGTTGAGGGAAGGAGGAGGGTGGAGTGTGTCGGAGGAAGAGGAAAGAATGGAGTGTGTTGGGGAATGAGAAAGGGTGGAGCATGTTTGGGGAAGGGGGATGTTGGTGTGTGCTGGAGAAAGGGGGAGGGTGGAGCATGTTTGGAGGAAGGTGGAGGGTAGAATGTGTTGGAGAATGGGAAAAGGGAAGATATGGACGGTGACAGGGGAAGGGAAAAGTTGGAGCTTGAAGGAATGGAGATTGGGAGTATGCTAGGGGCTTGGGACGTACAAGTGGGTGCGGGTAGACAGAGAGGAGTGATGGATAGCGTATGGGAAAAAGTAAAGATGGAGGAAGGACGGAACAAAAGGGACAAGAGAGGGATGGGGAGGAGCCAGAAGGAGCAGGGCAGAAAAAGGGGGACGGGAGCAAAGACGAGGGACAGAGTGGGGCAGACGAAAAAAAGGGGTATGGAAGAAACGGAGGTGGTTGGAGGGGCGCAGATTAGATTATGCTGTTGCTATTAACACTGGGGGCAGGGGGTGAGGCAGTCATTAGATATACAAGCAGTTAGGGAAGTAATTATATGTATATAGTTGTCTTTATAAACATGGATGAGAGGTACGATAGTTATGGAAGCGGTTAGGCAGACCATCTACTGGTGTGTGCCGCTAAACAATGCTATATTACTATTACCGAATAGCTACAAACAGATAATTTATCACCAAGCAGCAGCAGCACTCTCTCTCTTTCTCCCTGCAATAAATAAGTTTTGTTTATCACACTAAAATGACTTACCTGATAATTTTACCCACAATCAGCTAGATGGACGTGTTACCACTACTGCGTCTCCTCTGGCGGTGATGTCAGGATGATGAGGGTGAGGGGCGGGCCTGCAGGACTCGTGGCCAAGCAGGGAGGAGGAAGTCATGTCCTCAGTGAATACCTAGCAGGAACAAGAAATTAGGACTAAGCAGTTTCCTCAAAGTTTTACAATACATTCCACAGGTTAATGATCCAACACGCGCATTACATGACACGGGAGGCCATTACTTAGCTGACACGCACGGCCAGGTGAAGCACAGACTAAACCTTATTAATTCCTTGCACCTTCCGTCATGCGTAAATAATGGAAGACGCTTTTATTATGCACATACAACAATGGAGTAACATACCAGCACCGTGCAATGAGGAGGAAGACGCTCACAGAAACTGCTCCATCTGCTCTCTAGGAAGGTTGAGAAGGAACTGCGGTTGGCTGCTTGTTGCCTGACTGCCCGGCGATCCTGCGCATGCTCCGTGTCCCTGTCATTAACTCCCAATAAACTTTTATCGACGACTTATACGTATTCTGAATACATGTATGACTATGTACCACTGATATATTGGCGTTCGAACTTACAATGATGTAGTGCATGATGGTGAGCAGCAATGAAGTTGGGAAACACTTCTGTACAGCCAGGTGGACACTGCCTAATGCACGATGCCTCGTTATGACCATTACAGAAGATAACCATTGTGTCATATCAAAATTACATGGAAGTTATATACAAAAAAAAATCAGAGTTGGTATAATACAATGATGGACAAATCTAGAAAAAACTCATGCCAAACATATGGAAATCGCTAGTATAAATTTCCCCTTAATATCATGTCTGTCCTCTTTCCTCTGTTAGAGAGAGAGAGAGAGAGAGAGAGAGAGAGAGAGAGAGAGATCGTGTAGAATGCATTGCAACATTGTGTATGCAAGTGAATACAACTTTCAAACAACAAATCCTTAGGTCCTAACTAGGTTGTTCAATTTAACCACTCTAATTACAGTACTAGTGAAGAACTTGTTACAGTACGAAGGAATGGAAAGGTGTAGTTATCCTGTTGTTAAACTGGGAAAGGAAAAATATAAAAGTTTGTTAATATAGTATAGTGTTGTACCGACTTGTACATGTAGTGCTGATGGAGGCAGACAAAGTGAGGAGGAAGACAAAAGTAGCATCTGCGGGTTCATCTCAACAAATCACGCACACTCTCCTAACTGGCAGATACAGCGTTCCAATTGCCGGATAACAATTATCTACACCTTGTGACCATTTCCGAACGGTGTACAGTTAAAGGATGTTTCCAGATGTATACGATTACGAGATATGTGTCTGTCTTTTTATTTATCATTTCACTGCAGAAGAAAAAAACTTGCTTAATTTAATGTGGAATGAGAGAGAGAGAGAGAGAGAGAGAGAGAGAGAGAGAGAGAGAGAGAGAGAGAGAGAGAGAGAGAGAATTGTTTTTAAAATAATAAGAAAAATTGTCTCGATGTTGGAGAAATCCTAGATACAGATTTCCAATCGTATTCCAAGTCTAGTAGTCCCATCCAGCCTGATTCCAGCAAAGCACTTCAATGAGTAAAGGAAGGCGCCTCACCTCACCCTTCTTACCTTGGCTAGAAGTTGGAACCTCTGGACTCATTCAACACCTGTGATAGATCCTGGTGATGACGTGTGTCTAGTTCCTCTGTATGGATGCGTAGGATCTCAAAACTGGCCCCAATTCTGGATCACACCTCTCATCCCGACTCATGATCCGCCACGGTGTAGTCCTCCCTCCTGTGCCTCATGTCCGTTGTTTTTTTTCGCTCCTGCTTCATTGTTTCAACTGTACCGAATATTTTCAGATATGCATAATTGATAAGAGTAGCATATAACTAAACACATATATACCGGTAATAAATAATTTGCATTATGTGATAATTACTAAAAACGTAAATACAAATAAAATCAAGGAAAAATTAACGTGTGCGTGTGTGTGTGTGTGCACTCCTTCACTTATCAAGAGTTAGATACCAAAATTTTCACACACACACACACACACACACTGCCATTGTTTTGTGTCCTATCACCCAAATCTGTTTGTTCATTTCAGCATCCTTTCCTGTGTTTCCCCTATTTGGGTCTGTCACAGAAGCTTACTGTCCTCTGATTCTACACAATTATGAGTACTGTAAACCTGCTCTATTAATATTAACAAATATAGGATATTTTTATACAAATAATGTATCAGCACTTTATTAATTACAATAATATAAAGACTAACAGAATATATACAGCTGGGTACAACCCTTACACTCCTGTACAAGCAAATTTAGACATAAAAATAGAGGGCACAAACTTTTGAGGAAATCACAAAGTATTGTACAGCTTTGAAAATTACACACCTAGAAGTATATTAATAAATAACATCTTGAGTGAGCTCAGAAAAAGAAGGTAGTAACTTCATGGACAGAAAACAATAAAAAAGATAAAAATTAAGTATTTCTTTGGTACCTGTATTAATGTTACTTCCTATACTGAACAAAAATATATACTATATATATCTCTATATATATATACTCCATGATTAAATAACTCACATGCAGATCAAGATTTTGAAGTAAACAACACTTTTCAAAATATACAAATAAATAGTTCAAATTTGTTACTTTTTCTCTTTATGAAACTGTGCAGCCATATGACTGACAGCCAAGCAACGGGAGGCACTGACACACCCTGCGGTGGGGCGGCAGATCCGACCCTCTGCAGCAGCTAAAAACACCACAGTCATCAAGTGTCAACCTTCCATACAGGGAAAAGTTCCTGGAGTGCTGCTGAACAAACATGGAAAATGCACATGTAGAAGGTACAAACTATAAGGTACAAAATAAATATAAAAATAGGAGATCAAAGCATTTTCCACAGCTTATCTCTATTTGAGTTCAAACTATTGAGTTTTGGAAATACTGGAGCATCTGTGGAGGAAGAGAAACTCTCCTCCTGCACCAAGCCCATCACTGGTCAGGTGTGTACCAATGGTTCTGATGGGGCAAGGTTCCCTTTTATCATCTTACTATTTCCTGGCAGAAAGCACAGCAGTGTTTAGGGAATCACAAAATTAATTGCACTACTAATAGTTTCACACTAATCATTTCTCCATAGTTTTTTTTTGCTTTCATTTCATGTAATAAATTAATACTTGACAGAAACTAATGATTTTAGAATCTTAGCTACTGTGTAAGTAGATTGAGTATTTAGTTATTCAGTTGTCTATACGATGCTTTGGTAATATTTCATGTTATCTGAAAATACTTATCACAGGGATACACATTCCTGTGATTGTATTACTGGAAATTCTAAATTTTGCAAGCTAAAAATCTGTAGGAGTGCTGTAGAAGTGACTGATGCACACTGCAGAACAATGCAAGTTCAGTGTTAGTGTTCTGATATTCAACAGCAAGAAATTGTCAACCTGTTCATAGGTGTACCACAAGAATGTAAAAAGAAAAAAAACTGTTTACAAATATTTCTTTGAACTTGAACATGCCTTGTTGGTGTCAGCATAAAATACCCACTCATGCATTCTTGCATTACAATACAATACTGGTAAGTCTTAGATAAACAGTTTGGTTCACCATGACAGTAAACATTTTCCACTCACTCTTAACAATGCAGAAGTCTCAGCTACCCACAGCAATTTATACAATTACTGAAATAGGATCTTATACACATATGCTTCAACAAGCCAAATACATACAAGTATATACACAGATAAACAGGAGTTTGTAAGTTGGTGGCATAAATATTGTTATATATTAAAATGTCTAAATATGCCAAAAGTTCTCCACCGGCTCCTTATTCACATGAATATGTACACAGAATAATTATATTCACTGAGTGCCAAGCCCCTCAGCACAAGGCTTGCACAAGTATGAACACTCATTGTTTGGGGTCCATGTAAAGGACACACTGACATGGAATATGTCTTTTTTTGCTTTCCTTTACACTGTTAAGTATTCCACACACACTTGTTTTTTCTTTTTCAATTAATAACATAGTTTCTGTCAACAGTGAAGAGCAGATCTCTTTGTGCATCTGAATTCACAGATCACAGGTCATAGGTCCAAGGTCACTGGTGCACTGCTGACAGTCATCTGGCCCCTTCAGGCCACCTGATGGGCACAGTTCTGTGTGTGGACACTTGAGCAATCCATACGTGCAGTGTGTCCCTTCACCCTCAATTATCGATTGCTGTTCTTCTGGATGTTCTTCTTTCTCTTTGCCAACATGTCATAGAAGGGGTTGTGACTTATGCTTTGTCTGGAAGGAATAAAACACATCAATTAATATATTTATATACATTTACAACATTTATGTTTCTGTATTTTCCTTGTAAACTCCTTGCATGGAGACAAATGTAATACAAAAATTACAATTCCAGTCTTCTGCATATTCTTGCTACCCTGCATCCCCTGACTCCTGATCCATTAACCCCACACCATCTGTCTTGAAAAATTTCAGGGTCCCTCACCTTATACACTTGATCCACTCCTCCTTCTCATCAGGCGTGGCAGCAGACATTCGGTAAACGGTGTGCTTGCCCTCCACCACCTTGCCCTCACTGTCAGTCTTGCATGCCTTGATGAAGTCTGTTGATGTTGCGTACAACTCAAAGCAGTTTGGCTTGTTGCGATCCTGGACCTCACGAACCTGTAGGAGGGAGATTGTTTTAGGAAATGGTAAATGTGAATAATGAGCTAAAAAATAAAATATAATTCAGTACAGGATCCTAAAAATAGTGAAAAATTTAAATATAAACTAAATTCATGTTTTAATCACACACTTGCCAATTAAAATTATAAAACAAACATGAATAGGCACTTCCATGCACTCTATGCCTCATCATTATTATGTAAACTGTTGTATCCAAACAGAATCTTTAAAAAAAGATCATACCTCGATATTCTCCAGTGGAATGATTCCTCTGGGCTCTTTGTCTGTTGTATACTCAAAGTAATAGAGGCAATTATCATTGAGGATGAACCACCTCCTCTTCCAGGACTTGTAGCGGCCGCCCTGCTTCATGAGCCAACCCTCGCGGTCCGGGTTGAAGAAGGTGTGCATGAGATCATTGCCATCATCCTCAGGGATCTTGAAGGGCTCTGTCTTGATGCTCTCATAAAGGCTCTGTGGGGGAGGCACCATTGAAGTAAAATCTCATACTTTTCCACTGCATACACCAATACTACCGAGTCATTGTAAAGTCTGCATCCCCCATATTTCCTGCATATACATGGTGACATTTTAAAAACAGAGATTAAGATTTGAAAGAATACTTCAGCTGTGAGTGTAAGTCTTGGGCTACACCTCGGATGAGGAATGTCAGCCAGTTATATAAGTAGAAAGTACATACATGTTGTCATGTGACAATACTAATTTTAATTCATGCCAGGCTGTGGGTGCACTTTACTGCAATAACATGTGATTGATCATGGTAGGTATTTGGGTAATTCTTCATAATTCTCTTATTTCCATAATTTTTTAAACAATTACAATTAAATTTTACAAACACCTACTTTATTACTTTATTACAATCTCAGGCACACTAAACCTAATGGAAACCAATCAAAGGGTAGTTTGATGTAATTTAAGGCATTGCAAGAGAGCAAAGTGGAGGTGAACAGCTGTGTGATGGCTTGCTTCACTGAAAATGACGAGGCTTGCACCATGAAACAATGATCAAATTTTCCTAGAAACGTTACCTCATTCTCTTGCTTACTCATACCTTTCCTTCACTCAGTTACAAATTAGTCCCATTATCTACCAAGATATACACACTTCTTCTCAATCTTGATAAAAAAAAACACAAAAAAGTATTGCTGAACTTATCAATGATAAAAATCCTGAGTAATAGTGCTTTCATGAGTGCTGCCAACACAAATCTATTTTATCAGTCAGGAGTTTCAATGAGCTGTTTATTTCAAGTCCTGGTATCATGCAGAAAATAAAATTGCACATTATCACTTCAATCTATATGGAAATACTTACTGCTTGTATATTTATTGGCTAAGAATTCAGCAAAGGTAACAATGGTCTCACCTCAAGGAGCTCTCTGGGCAGGTCATCTCCATTATCAATGCCTCGGTTCATGGTGATAAACTGCTCGATGGTCTGCTTGTCCTTAACAGCTGGGTTGTGGAGCGAGGTGTTCAGCATGATGATGGCAAATGACAGCACAAAGCAGGTGTCCGGGTGCTGGAAGATTGACGGGTTGAGTTCACAGTAGCGGTGGGCAAAGCGCTCCATCATCCTGTCAATCTTCTGTGCCTCTCCTGGCAAGCGAAAGCTCCACAGGAACTGCCTGTTGGGTTAGAAAATAAAAAGGTATTAATGACAAGGATTTGAAAGCAATTAATTCTAGTGGATGAACTACAAATCATGTAAAAGTACAAATAATTCTTGGTCTGATGAAAATCCATTGTAAATAATTCAACTATAATTTCAAACTGTGATGAGCTTTTGCTGAGGCTAAAGCTGATTCAACTTCAAGATGCTGCATAAACTTTTCATGCATTATCTCCAGAAGAATGAAAGTTAAAATATAAAGTCACAGTCATTTGAATACAATAGTACTTCAAAATTAATGCATAATGATGTAAAGATCCATCTGACACAAGTAATAAACCTTCATTATATATATATATATATATATATATATATATATATATATATATATATATATATATATATATATATATATATATATATATATATATATATATATATATATATATATATATATATAATTTTTTAGGAAGTAATAGGAAGTAGTGAAATTCCTATATAAATGCTAAACTATATCAATACTAAAGTGCATGTCTAAAAACTCAGACACCACATCACACACACACACACACACACACACACAATTTGCAACATCAAGGCAGCAAGATACGCACCTCAGAGCCTGCACCAGTATCAAGTCAGTAAAGTCATGAAGGCAGACAAATGCATCGAGGACTGACTGATTGAAGTCATTGCGCTCTCCAAGGTAGTCCCCGATAGCTGTCTTGTTGAGTCCTTCTCCCTTGTACAGGAACTGAGCAATGTCTGAAACGAAGCAAAAGTATATTACACTGTTTTATTTGCACAGATGGTGATGGAAGATATTACACCTATAACAGTCAGCATGTATAATTCAATAGAGCTTGTAAGTATAATGTATAGCATTTATCTTTATGTATTTTAATAGACTGGGTGAAGTTCATTATGTTAAGCTTTTTAGGACCAAACGGTCATTTTGTTCTTTGGATGTATGTATATTATTTGCACACACACACACACACACAAACACACACACACACACTTCCAATCATCTACTGCTCCATTTATGAAACTATACACATTCTTATCTCCTCTTGTCTTATTACAGAGACAGTCACGCTAAACATTTAATTAACACTCACTCAGTACAAGCAATGTAGTCACTACATAATGAAGTCAAATCCTCTTCAAAGTACATGGAGACGAGACCTGACTACCCCCTGCAATGTATCCATGTCGCCTATCAAAACAAAATACATAAAATCAGCTCATTAACCTGGCGCCGTGAATCTAGTACTTGGCGCAAAGGTTGAACAGCTATAAATCTAGGTCACCGTCTCCTTATTCCCGAACCCTCTGAGAGACCGTCCTCGCCGCCGCTCCGCCAAGGCCTCGATCCCTCCCCCTTGCCGCGACCAGATAGCCAAGCCAGGGTGTCGCCACCTGATTGACGGCTCTTCATCACAAGGCGGGGCGCACCATCTCACACTGCTACCACCTTGAGGCTTATTTAAACTGAGCTTTCATTAGGACCATTTTTCAAAGCCCACAGAGGTTAGGTTCTCATGGATTCCACATTACTACTGGAAAACCGTCCTTAAATTATCACCAGAACCATGAAAACAACCTTGAAAATTCCAAAAACTTCCAGCAGAATGTTGAAGGTGTGTACCTGATTTAGAGACCATCACCAGAACCATGAAAATAACATTGAAAGCTAAAAATATTCTAAAGCATGTTGAAGGTAATTCATAAACAGATGGATGCTTGAATGTTAAAGTATACGGGGCTACGAATTCACCAACACTGTAGTGGTTATAAACAATTGTGGTGAAATTTGACAAATGCCACCAAAGAAACGAGCCGGAAAGCGAATCAAGGCCGGTATTATTAATGAAGCTATAATCTGAAGACCTTGTGTAGAAAACGTAAAAATAAATAAATAAATAAAATAAATAAATAAATAAAAGAAAAAAAGAACGCAGCGCTTACTCACAAACTCATGTGTTCGCTCTACAGTCTGTGATAAGAGAATATTTACTCGATAATCAACTCTTTCTTCCGATGTGATGCTGACAGTTAGACACAGGACATTAGCAGCAGCACAAGCATTACGACACGGGCGGCCCAGTGGTGTCTAAAATGATGACGACACGCTTACCAGAATTCCCCTAAACACTCATATGTACACGTGAGAGCAAAGCATGTCCGCTACTCCATGTGTTCAAGGCATCACGCGACTGACAAGACACACAGTAATGGAGAGACATGAGGATAAAGAGACAAGTAATTAAGATGCTTATCTCTTTATCTCCCTCCTCTTGACTGTCCCACAAAGGTCTCATTTCCTTGTCTTTTCATTCATTGTGCTTTTACTATTGTGTTTTTGCTGTCGTGGAGATTTAGTTCGTGTTATCTATCAATCAACTGTATGTATTCCCCCCCTCCCCAAAGTGATACCTTCCGTTTATTCAATTCAAGCAGCGACCTCCTCAAAACACATGGCCAGAAACGCCGTCTATCTTTCACGTATATTTTTCAGAGGAAACAACAACAACTCTCTCTCTCTCTCTCTCTCTCTCTCTCTCTCTCTCTCTCTCTCTCTCTCTCTCTCTCTCTCTCTCTCTCTCGTAAGTCATGTCATGGAAAAAATCACATAAGAAATCATGAATGGTTAAAAAAGTTGTGTGTGTGTGTGTGTGTGTGTGTGTGTGTGTGTGTGTGTGTGTGTGTGTGTGTGTGTGTGTGTGTGTGTGTGTGTGTGTGTGTGTGTGTGTGTGTGTGTGTGTGTGTGTGTGTGTGTGTGTGTGTGTGTGTGTGTGTGTGTGTGTGAAGGGTGACAAAGCAGTTATGTTGTAAGGATAAATAAGATAACAGTATCAGTTGGTTTCCTCCGCACCCCCCTCCCTCCTCCTCCTCCTCCTTCTCTAGGGGACTCACCATCAGGAGTGTTCTTCAGGAGGCCGTGGTCAATGAGGTACTCGATCCCCTTCTTAGGATCCATGTTGAACTTTTTCCTCCCGATGCTCATCTGTTTACTCTTCGGGTTGTTCTTACTGCAAAGAGACAAGAAAACACGACGTGAATACATGAACAGCAGAAAAAGAAATATTAAACTACTGCTAATACAATACTACTATAACTACCATTATTGCTGTTGCTGCTTCTGCTGCTGCTATTACTACTACTACTACTACTACTACTACTGAGAAAAAATAATAAGTTAAAAAAGAATCCGGAAAACTCGATGGCATTGAGAGAGAGAGAGAGAGAGAGAGAGAGAGAGAGAGAGAGAGAGAGAGAGAGAGAGAGAGAGAGAGAGAGAGAGAGAGAGAGAGAGAGAGAGAGAGAGAGAGAGAGACTTCCTGGAATATAAACAATGAATAAGAATGAGTAAAGCTAAAACCACCGGATATAAGAGTCGTGTGTGTGTGTGTGTGTGTGTGTGTGTGTGTGTGTGTGTGTGTGTGTGTGTGTGTGTGTGTCATTAAGTCCCAAATACTCGTATACACCGCGTTCAGCACACGTTCCTCCCATACATGACTGACTGCCTTGGGTGATCGTGGTGGTGATGGTGGTAGTGGTGGTGGTGGTGGTAATAATGGAAGTGAAGGTAAGGCATTGCGGTAACAGTAGTGGTGGTGGTGGTGGTGGTGGTGGTGGTGGCGGCGGTGGTGGTGGTGGTATCCTAGCGACATCAATAACAAGTCTCCAGGGCCCCAAGACAAACGTGACTTTTCCACCATCTTTCACACACACACACACACACACACACACACACGATAATTTATATGACCGATAGTTTGGATTTCGTTCTTTATGTGGCAATTCTCTCTCTCTCTCTCTCTCTCTCTCTCTCTCTCTCTCTCTCTCTCTCTCTCTCTCTCTCTCTCTCTCTCTCTCTCTCTCTCTCTCTCTCTCTCTAGCAAGACGAGAGAGCTCAGTAAACGGGAGAGGCTGAAAGTTATATTAAACGAAGGTATAAATGTGGAAAAGCAGAAGAGAAGAAGTTAAAGAGAATGGGAAGAAGAGATAGAAAGTTAAAAGCCTCTTTGTAAATCTCTCTCCCAGTCCTTAAGTAACGCCCCATCATAGGTTAAGGAGTATACTATTAAAGAATCCATTATGGTGTAGAAAATTCAAGTAATTAATCATAAACACGTAAGAGTGATTGTTGTTGTTTGTCGACCCTAAGTGTGAAGGAAAAGACTCATTTGATAACATAACCCTCATCCCATTCACTACTACACTACTACAGAATAAAGAAGGTCTACTTATCTCTAACCTTAATTCACCCCAGTCATTACCAGTCAGAAAGGTTTACTTGATAACATAACCCCCACCCCAGTCACTACTACACTATTACAGAAAAAGAAGGTTTACTTATATCCTTACCCAAGTCACTATTACAATCTCCTAGCTTCTGAAAACTATTCAATGTCAGTCTGAACATATTAAGTCAAGATATCATTGTACCTGAGGAGTCACGAGAGATCAACTAACACGCTGATTACGAAGAGTTTGATCATAATGGTACTTCACAATAAATTAAAACTGACGCCGTGGTGCTGAAAGGCTTAAAGGCTTCAGATAATCTCGAGAACAGCTGTTTTGAGGCGTCGATTCTACGTTTTCTTTCAGTTTTCAGCATTGCATTCCACTTTCGGCTTTTCACCATCCCCCCCTCCCCCTCTCTTTTCCCTCGAGCGCCTTATGACCTCACTGCTGTGGCGCCAAAGCAGTTCAACCATTCCCTCTAAGTTCAATGGGAATATTGAACCTTATTTGTCATCGTCGTCTCCCTTCCTAAGGTTAAGATGTCTAGAAGTGAGTGTTCCCGTTTTCTTTGATATTACAAGACACTAGTGAACTGTATTTTCTTTTTTCTTTATTTTTTTTTTTTTTTTTTATCGTACAGTTTCCTTCAGAGTGGCTTGGATTTTACTGCACCATTTCCTCTCCAACGAGTATGATATCCCGTTTTCTTCCGCGTTTAGCGAGTCCCGTGGTTTGTGATTCCGTCTTCTTCCTCCACTTCTTTTTTTCTTCTTTTTCTTCTACTTCTGCATTATTATCAGGAAGCGGCTTGATCATTACTAAACCTCCCCCTCCTCGTCCCTCCACCTTCTCCTCTCCCTCCTCCTTTCTCCTTTTGACCTTTATCGCTTGCCACGTCATATCCCTCCTACACTGTTCATTTTTTCCTTCCTTTTACCCATAACCCAACGTCGCCCCTTCATCCATAGACGCTCAGGGCATTGGTTAGGTCAGCAATGGGTCGCGGGCAGTGCGGGTGAAGTGAGGCAAGAAAACGTGTGAACCGGGTGAACGCCAGCAGGCCGCCGCGCCGCTGCTGACTCACTTCAAGGAACGACCGACGATACTACATTCACTTCGCGTCGTCCCAGATAGTCTCCCTCAGAATCCCCTTCGTTAAATCAAGGCCTTCCATTCTAATAACGAAGTCGAGGCGAGGCGAGGCGAGGCGAGGCGAGTTAAAGCAAGGGAAGTAAAGTCAGCGCCTGTCATTCTTTTCCGGGAGTTTTTTTTTAAGAAGGCAGGATGTGGTGGTGGTGGTAGTGGTGTTGGTGACGTGTGTCTGTCATCATTTCCATTTTAAGTACAGCGATTTTCAATACGTTTTTTTTTTTTTTATTCTATTGTACTGTACATATTAACTTTTTTTCCTTTCTCTCTTTGATGTCAAAACTATTCCTACTTCATTTTTTTTTCTCTTAACAAAGAAAATGTATTTCTATTTTCATTTGCTATTTTCTTCTCTTTACGTTCCTTCCTGTCAAGTCTATTCCTGCTTTCAATTTCCCGGTATTTTTTTTTATCCCAGTTTTCCTTGATTTTCTCTTAACATGAAAAACAATATCCCCACTTTTCATTTCCGTTATTTTTTACCTTGTTTTGCTTTTATTTCCTTTAATCTTTACCTACTTTTGTTTTCTTGACACTTACATGTAATTCCACTTTCCTGAATTCTATTTACCTTTTAAATAATGACGCAAGAAGTCGCAAGAAACGAAAGTACATAAAGAAGGTAAAAATAAGAGGTCATATTCTTTTCCTAATGTTTGTCTTTTCTTGTAGCTTCCGCTTACGTCAGTCAACATGTCAGTGAAAGATGGAATCGATCTTTTTAAGAGAAGAAATCAAGAAACAAAGCACAATGGTAAAATAAAAGAAAGAAAAAGTGTGCAATGGCCGGGCTGAGAGGCAGAGGCAAAGATGCGGTGAGGGGAGCCCGCATCCCGAAGACCCTCCATCTCATCTCCTCTATCATCACCATCACCGCCATCACCACCACCACCATCACCATCATCATCACTGTTAGCGTCACCCGATTCCTGCAGCTCATCCTGAACAACTTGTACAAAACACAGATAAAGACAGGCACGCACGCGCGCACAACACACACACACACACACACACACACACACACACACACACACAAGCATTCCTATCTTCTCTAACACCCAAAGCACCATCTATCCAACACCACCAGCACTCACAAACCAAACAACCAACCAACCAACAAACAAACAAACACGCATGACAGTGTTACATCGGGATGAGGAAGTCACAGAAAATGGCTATATTTGAAGGATTCTTTCTAAGGCGTCTAGAGTGAAGCGAGGCTGCTGTGACGGATGGCCTCATCTGTGTCTGTCTGCCTGTCTGCCTGTCTGCCTCCCTCCCTCCCGCGGCCGCGTCACCGTCAGGTATCAGAGGTAACGGGAAAGACGTGCAGGCAAGAACTGGGACTAGCGGAGTGACCCCCAGGTGATCAGTGTCATTCTTTTCATTCTTTCATCTCTATCTCATTTCTTCTTCCTTTGTTTGTCTTCCTATTCCCTATACTATCTTTTCTCCGTTTCCTTTCCTTCCTCTATCTCATCCCCATTTCTTCTTCCTTTGCTTGTCTTCTTTTCTCTATAGTATCTCTCCTTTCCTTTCCTTTCCTTTCCATACTATTTTTTCCAACCTTACCATTTCCTATCTCCTTCCCACATCGTTCTGTTCCTTCTCACACCTCCTTACGCCTCTCCTGTCCCCTGCTTTGTCTCGAGTCAAGGGAGGCGAGTGAAGTGTGTCAGTTAAGAAGCACAAGGACAGCAGATAAGTAAAAGAGTGAATTGTATGGTAAATGTCTGCTATTTGTTTTCTCAAGAGTAAGTTATTTATTGGTGGGAGTATGATGTCCCGTGTGTGTGTGTGTGTGTGTGTGTGTGTGTGTGTGTGTGTGTGTGTGTGTGTGTGTGTGTGTGTGTGTGTGTGTGTGTGTGTGTGTGTGTGTGTGTGTGTGTGTGTCGCGAGGATCAGTTTCTATGATGCTCAATGAATGGCTCTTAGCGGGGTGAAGTGGTGGTGCCCGATAACTAGGACGCTGCAGGTTTGTATTATTGTATTATTGAAATATTGTAGAGTTCCTAGGCACAATCACGGTTTAGGTCCACTTGTCCCATAACAGACGAGCAGCAGCCTCCCTCCCTTCCTCCTTCCCTCCCATCTCTCTCACCCTAATAGTTTCCCACAGTCCCAGCTCGGCCCACTCTACGCCCCGCCAGTACCCAACCCACCCCGACACCGCCAACCAGCGTCACACAACAACCCAATACCACTTCAGCTCAACAGCAAGGCCCGTCACGCCCCACACACCCGCCGCCGCCGCCCACTCCCCGCTCGGCAACACAAGGCAGGCAGCGGTGGTTGGCACTGGCACTCCGCGTCGCCAGGGCGTCGCGTTGCCCCCTGGCACTCATCCCAGGCTGCCTGACACTCGCCTTGACTGACTGACTAATTGTCTGATATTCTTTAATGGCAACGTGGCGCTGACTGTGACTGGAGGTGGTATTTATATAACGGTTTACTCAAGGATCAGGTAGAAAATACGTAATTTGTCGGGATGGAGAATCTTTAAAGGCATTAACAGTAATTGAAGTGACAATGAGGTGCTGAAGTGAGTGCGTCGTGTTTACTTAACGTCTTAGTCAAGGATCAGTTGCAAATGCGTAAACTGCTAGGAAGAATTGTTTAAATGCGGAAATGTTATGAGGTGAAACTGAGGTGCTGAAATGAACGAGTCGTTACATTTACACTCTTTCCGGCGAGGGTTGCGATGCGCGGGGAGAGGGAAGAAAGGAAGGAGGACAAGGGGTCATTTACGTGCTGGCTGTGAGATACAATGAAGGGAAAGAGGCTGTATTTGCACCGGCCCCTGCCTGCCCTGATCAGTGCGCGCCTGTTCTGTTACCTCGCTGCAGCACGAGGGGAAGGGGCATCCGGTGTGTGTGTGTGTGTGCGTGTGTGTCCTCCCTCGTATGGACCAGCTGGCGTCCTACATTGGCCATTGTTCCTCTGCACGAAACAAAATAACAAGGCGGAGGATGCGGAGGTGTGGGGTGGCCAGCCTCTTACTTTAATCCTACACTTGTTTTCTCCAGATAGTACCCAGGGAGCAGAAACGAGGACACCCAAGAGGCACTCACCCCTCACCCCCTCATCCCCACCACGTCAGCGCCCCCAACACTTGACTGCGGCACACGACCTAACATGGGAGGGGCGGTGATTGTGTAGGGGCGGGGGTGGTGAGAGGAGATTGGGGTGTTAGTGTAGGGACTGGGGGGTATGGCAAGCTGGCGGCAATTTAATACAGCCCTCCTCCCACTCCTCCTATCCTCTCATACCTCGTTATCACTCCCTGCTCGCCTGTCTACCCTAATCTTTGTAATCACACCCCTCCCTCCTCTATCATTCTACCTGCTCACTTTACACCACCCTTCCATACCTTCTCTCTTCTCCCTTCCTCCCTTACCCTTAAATGTAGCAGGGCCTTGTAATGATTCGTGAAAAGAGACGATCTGACAAACATCTAAAATATCAGTAGTAGTAGTAGTAGTAGTAGTAGTAGTAGTAGTAGTAGTAGTAGTATAGTAGTAGTAGTAGTAGTAGTAGTAGTAGTAGTAGTAGTAGTAGTAGTAGGTCTAGGCTGTGGGTTCGGATAGGCCTACTGTTATCGAGCAAAAAGTGAACGGGGAAACCACTAAGTTCTATTCCTCGTTCTCTTCCTCTCCCTCTCCTTCTCCCTCTTCTCTTCCTTTCCTCCCTCGGCATTGGCTGCACGGAAACTCACTTACAGGAGGAAAAGAAGGCAACAAAGATAAAAATAAAAGAGAGGAGGGGTGGAAAAGGAAAGAGTGGAACAGAAGAGAGAGAAAAAAAAAAAGGGTGAGGAAGGAGAGGAGGAAGAAATAATTGAGGAGAGCGAAGAGAGGTGGAGCAGTAGATAAAAGGATAAGTAATACAACAGACAATGACAAAGAAAGAGGAATGAGGTAAAGGAAGAAAGTAAAACCAAATATTATGTAAACAGAACACGAGATAAGGATGAGGCAAGAATGTGGAGATAACAAGGTGGTGATGATGACAGAAAAAATAAATTAAGATCAGGAGGAGGAGGAGGAGAAGGAGGAGGAGGAGGAGGAGGAGGAGGAGGAGGAGGGCATGTTGGAATGTTCCTGCCTCTAGTTCTGGCTACTGTAAGGAGGGGGCAGGGAGAGGAAGGGAGGAGAAGACGCAGGGGGAGGAAGAGAGACATGAAGAGGGGAAGGAGGAAAAGGAGGAGGGAGTGGGGAATTTCCCGGTATGTCGTAAGGTTCAGGTTTATGAGGGCATACTCGTACTAAGGTGGATGAGCTTTATAAGACACTGACACCACCACCACCACCACCACTATTACTACTACTACTACTACTACTACTACTACTACTACTACTACTACCACCACTGTCACCACCGTTGGGAAGGTAAGCAACGAGACACTAAATTCTCAACTAAATAACGTAATGGAACTAACTGACTGACTGACTGACTGGCTGGCTGTCTGGCTGGCTGGCTGACTCTCTCTCTCTCCTCTCTCTCTCTCTCTCCTCTCTCTCTCTCTCTCTCTCTCTCTCTCTCTCTCTCTCTCTCTCTCTCTCTCATCTGATACTTTCGACAGATTAAGTTAATGGCTCTTCTAATACATGTCACCTCACATCTCCTCTCCACTTCACTCACTCCACCTCCTCTATTTCTCCTCTTAACACGCTCGTCATTTACTCCACAACAACATAATTTGCTTTTAGTGGCAGTGGAATCAAACAGGCTATTAAGTACGTACGAATCATACACTAATTGAAATACTTAGTAAAACCATCCTCCTATTCCTGTTTTTTTACGATGTAAGGGAGAGAAAAGTCTACACGTATCTCTCTCTCTGGATGGATGAGACAAAGACAACGAGGGGGAAGAACAGAAGCTTAAGGCCTGTATTTAGAAACACTACTGTCTCACCACGACTATTTTCGAAGGCCAAAGAGAAGACGAGCCAGGTTCTCACGAGTGTTTCTCCGGTCAATAATGTAGATATCTTGTTAATCTGTCACTAGAATTACAGAAACACCCTTAAAGACCAGTGTAACTTAAACTAGAGACGCAGAGGTGTTTCAGAATGCGGTCCTAAGTGACAATGTGTATTATTTGCGTGCCAGAGTGTCGCCCCACCACCAGTGTTTCTGTTTTGTGTTGGTGTAAGCGGTGCGCGAGTGTTGTGGCTTTCGTCATGGTGGTGGTGGTGGTGGTGGTGGTCTGTGGAGGTATGTGAGTGCTGGAGGGAGAGGGGAGGTAGAGTGAGGGAGAGAGGGAGGGAGGCAGGGAGGGAAAGAGGAAGTGTACTAGTGGTGTGTTATGGATGTTATGTTGAAGGAAGAGGAAGAGAGAGAGAGAGATGAGAGAGAGAGGAGAGAGAGAGAGAGGAGAGAGACGAGAGAGAGAGGAGAGAGAGAGAGAGAGAGAGAGAGAGAGAGAGAGAGAGAGAGAGAGAGAGAGAGAGAGAGAGAGAGAGAGTCGGAATTATAAAAGAGAAAAAGAATGACTGATAGACTGATTAATTATTTGACTAATTAAAATGAAGCGCCACATTAACAAGATCACATGGCGCCGTGGAAAGGAAAAGGCGAGGGCGAGAAGAGTGTAAGAGAAGTGTGAAGAATAGCTCGAGGGAAGAAGAGAGGTGGACGAAATGGAAGAAAAGAAGAAAATGTAGGGAATGAGAGGAAGGAGTGGAGGTGGAGGGAATTGCAGGAGTGAGGTGGAAGGAGATGCACGAGTGGAAGGAGTGGAGTGAAGTGGAGGTAAGGAGGGACTCACCTGTCTTCCCCCGTGTCCAGCGCCTCCATCTCCGCGGTGACCTCCGCCATCTCATCTTTGAGCGTCTGGAAGCAAGAAACACGAAGGTTAATCATCACACATCATAATAAACATCAATAAAACGCAATAACACATTCCTTTCTCTCTCTCTCTCTCTCTCTCTCTCTCTCTCTCTCTCTCTCTCTCTCTCTCTCTCTCTCTCTCTCTCTCTCTCTCTCTCTCTCTACCACTGATACACAAAATTTATACAGTCAGATGGAGGTGAAGAAAGAGCAGCATTTCATGAGTCGCCGGAGGAAAGGGAGAAGGAAGAGAGGGAGGGGTGAATATTCAACAGTGACGCACCTCTATAACCCCTCCCAACTGTGACGGCAGGTGTGAGGTGGAGGCTGGGGGAAAGGAGGAACAGCAGCACAAGCAGGAGGAGAGAGATGGAGGAAAGAGAAAGGTGTTAAGGGGCGGCTGAGGGAGGGAGGGAGGGAGGGAGGGAGAGAGGAGGAGGAGGAGGAGGAGGAGGAGGAGGAGAGGAACAGGGAGGGAAGGAGAAAGGAGAAGCGACGGAGTTAATGAGATAAGTAAAGCAAATACTGAAGCTGTTTACTTGACAAATCACAACCTTCACCACCACCACCACCACCACCACCACCATCGCCACCACAGTCACCCGGCACAGTAAGCACGCAGCCACAATGTTTATTTACCACCACAGCGCTGGATCGACGGGAAATTCTCAAAAGAGGGGGAAGAAATGTCAATGACGGCGCGCCTTCGCTTTATGGGGGAGACGGGAAAGGGAAATGGAGGGCAAGGAAAGGGGAATGGAGGTGGGAATTTTGATGGGAAGAGACGGGGAGAAAGGGGAGAAGATGTCAGAGAGAAAAGGGATGGGGTGGAAAGAGAAACAGGTGTAAGGGGGAAAGGGTAAACACAGCGCAAGGAAAGGGGCAGAGGGGTGAGAATGTTGATGGGAAGAGAGGAGAGTATGGAGAAAAGATGGCGGGGAGGAGGCGACAGGTAAAAGAGGGAGGGTAGAGGAGAGTAAAGGCGTGTTAATGCAAGGAAAGGAAAAAGGAAAATGTTGATGAGAGAGGAGGAATACAGAGGAAAGATTCGGAGGTAGAAGAAACAGGTGAACGAGGGAGGAAAGATGTTGGGAAGAAGAAGAAGACAGGTGAAAAAAAAACAGGGAATAAAGTAGAGAAAAGGAATGTTATTGCAAGGAAATGTTGATGCGGAAGGAAGAAGAGAGAGTACAGGGAAAAAAAATGTAGAGAGGGAGACAGGTGAACGAGGGGTCGGGGTGGAAGGGGGTGGAGGGGAAAGGTGTGCTACTAAACCCTCATTGACAGTCCGGGAAGCCACGTAGCACTGCCGCGGGAGGAAGACGGCACTTTACGAAACAATCCGGAGGTCAAACGTGGCCGATTAGTACAAGACACTCCAGCGGGTCGTCATTCTTTAATCTCCTTCTTTCGTGCCCCCTTCCCGCCGTCACGACCCAACCCGCGGCGGGGAACACCACCACTCACACCGCCACTAGTAGCACACGTGGTGGTTGTTGTGGTGTGGTGGTAATAAAATAAAATGTTGTGTAAGTAGTAGTAGTACTGGTTGTTGTTGTTGTTGATGTTGTTGTTGTTGTCAGTAGTAATGGTGGTATTGACTTTTCTTGGTATTTTTTTCTTTCCTTGTCTTTTTTCATAGCGTGTGAACCTTTACCTGGCTCTCACCACCTGATCCAGTCCTCACCTGCACCACCAACAGTACCACCACTACCACTCATCACATCACCACACACAAGCACCACCACCACCACCACACCTCAGCACTATACCCCACCACGTAGAAAACCGCTGTCATTCTGGACGGGGTCTTCATGCTGACTGGACGCATGGAGATGGTGGGAGGTGTGTGTGGGGGGGGGGGAGAGCTTGTTATCACACCGATGTTATCACTCCGCCTACACCTGCTGCCTTATCATCTGTACACTCCATCCCTTCATCCATCTCAACCTATCAACTATCCTGAGTCTTCATAAACAAACAAGGGTCTCTTCTCCACTCCTGCATGACGCCTCGTAGGGAATCATGCCTCCTCGTGTTACCTGAGCGCAGGTCCCCAGTGCAAGATTTACCTGTTTCACCGCCGTACTGGGGATTTCCTCCGCTTCGTTTCGTCTTTTTTTATTACCCTCAAGAGAACTAACACTTAAGATTCCCGGGACCCTTTTCTTTCTCGTGTGTGTGTGTGTGTGTGTGTGTGTGTGTGTGTGTGTGTGTGTGTGTGTGTGTGTGTGTGTGTGTGTGTGTGTGTGTGTGTGTGTGTGTGTGTCAGTGATGTGTGGTGTCCGGGAGGGTGTAATGGTGAGGGCGGTGTGCTGCGGTGTGTTGTGTGTTATCAGGGCCGCGGGATTGGTTACGTCAGGTGGCGCGAGGCAGGAACGCCGCGAGCAGTGAACACAAAACAGGAATGGCATTCAGGTTTACGATCATCAGCGTGACGTCAACAGGCGAGACGTGTTTACTACTGAGGAACGCCAACGCACACACACGCACACATACACACACAGACTCTATCTTACACTATTAACTAGTCAAAGATATCCTTCCATCTTTCAGCCAACAGTTAAGGTCAATCTTCCTTGTTGTTATTAAGAGGACACAATGCGAGACACATCAGATTACATAAGTGGGCGTGTGAGGCGCCAAGGCCACATATCGCCCGCCGCGCCCTCAGCCCACGGCGCCCGGGGGGACATTTCCACCGCACGTTCAGCCGCACTTCCGGAGAAC
Source organism: Scylla paramamosain (assembly GCF_035594125.1). NCBI lineage: Eukaryota > Metazoa > Arthropoda > Malacostraca > Decapoda > Portunidae > Scylla > Scylla paramamosain. The sequence goes on from NC_087159.1 coordinate 6,465,723, forward strand.
GCTGGCAGCCTTCAATGGACGCGGGGCAGCGCAACCCTCAAGCTCTGTGACTTTCCTGCCCTCCAACCATCCCGCCCAGCGCTCCGGCACGTATCTTATCGGCGTTGCGGTGCGGGATGGCCGTGGTGACGTCACGGTGACGTGCTGGTGAAGGGTACTTGTCCCCGCCTCACTCCAACATGACTTACAGGATATGTTGTGTGTGTGTGTGTGTGTGTGTGTGTGTGTGTGTGTGTGTGTGTGTGTGTGTGTGTGTGTGTGTGTGTGTGTGTGTGTGTGTGTGTGTGTGTGTGTGTGTGTGTGTGTGTGTGTGTGTGTGTGTGTGTGTGTGTGTGTGTGTGTGTGTGTGTGTGTGTGTGTATAATTTAGCATCCCGGTCCTGAGCATTACTTGAACTCTTGATGGGCAGCTTCACCTCGCACAGTCCGGTGTATGGACCTGTCACATGCCGCTCCCCATCATCCTCTTGCTCAAGGCGGGCACTAACTGCTCGCTGCTCAATGAAAACTTTTACACCTACAGTAGGCAAGCACAAACCTCAGCCTGCTTATGTGACAGGTGAGGATGTTCCCACTGAGTTAACTAGCTGTGTGTGTGTGTGTGTGTGTGTGTGTGTGTGTGTGTGTGTGTGTGTGAGCACGGAAAGCCCCCAAAGCAGTACTTCACGAGGCACCATCATCCCCCCGGCGAGAAAGTAACACTAGAAGAGAGGATCTACTTCAAGAAGCTGCAAGGTGTCTGTGGCTTCGCTAGACTCAGGAGAGACGAGAGGAGGGAGCAAAGACGGAGTGCAGTGGAGGAGAAGAGAAAGAGAGTGAGGTGGGGAGGGAAGGGGAGAAGAAAGGAGCAGGGGGAGACGGAGGGGGTATGCAAAAGTGGGATCGAAAGGTCAGCTCCTCGAAGCACGCGCCGAAGCCTCACTTGAAAGTTCCGGAAGCACAATCTCTGCGGGGCTTTTCTTGCTAGCTGAGCGGCGGGTGTCGGCGGCAGCAGCTCTGGGTCGCCGCCCCCCTTACCCCCACTAACCTGCCGCCTGCTTCACGGGGGTACTAGGCAAGGGCAGGAGGGAACAAGGTTAGGAAGAGAGGGTTGGGGGAAGGGGGAAAGAAGCGTCCTGCTGCATGCCGAAGTGAGCAGAAAGGGAGAGGCAGGCAGTAAGGGAAATACCTGCCAATGCCTCTCTCTCTCTCTCTCTCTCTCTCTCTCTCTCTCTCTCTCTCTCTCTGACCAGTTCCGTCCCTGGTACACATAGTAACATGACTCGGGGCGTCGCATTACAGTCCTCAAACAGACGTGCTGTGTAGTATTGGACTGCTGCACAGGAGAGTAACCAGATCACACACACAGGTACAGGTACAAGGGCAGGTTAACTCGTCCTGCCTCCACACCACCACTACAAATCCTCCACCTCCCCCAACCTCCACTACAACCTCCACTACAACCTCCACTATAAAACCTCCACTAGAAATCCTCCACCTTCCCCAACCTCCACTACCACACCCAAAAACATTCCCTTCGCCTTACTCTCCCCCAACATTTCTACCTTCCCCTTCTCCCCCACTACTCCACCGCACTCCACCTCCCTCCACCCCGTCCCTCAAAACAACGCTGACAGAAATACTCAGGTAAGGACAGGCGCGCGGGGAGACAGTCTACCTAACTAACTTATTCCATCTTTCGCCAGTTGTGGGGACAAACTTTCACTGATGAATCCATTAAACGTCTCAAGGTATACTGGTTTTTCGTTTTTTGTTTCTCCTGGTAAAGTTGTTAGGAGAGAGAGAGAGAGAGAGAGAGAGAGAGAGAGAGAGAGAGAGAGAGAGAGAGAGAGAGAGAGAGAGAGAGAGAGAGAGAGAGAGAGAGAGAGAGAGAGAGAGAGAGAGAGAGAGAGAGAGAGAGAGAGAGAGAGAGAGGCATCAGGTGAGGTATTATGGGGGATAGGTATAGAGACGTGACCTTGGGAGCCGCGAGAAAACAAACACACACACACACACACACACACACACACACACACACACACACACACACACACACACACACACACACACACACACACAGGAAGAGAGAGAGAGAGAGAGAGAGAGAGAGAGAGAGAGAGAGAGAGAGAGAGAGAGAGAGAGAGAGAGAGAGAGAGAGAGAGAGAGAGAGAGAGAGAGAGAGAGAGAGAGAGAGAGAGAGAGAGAGAGAGTCTACATCATTCCATCTCTCCCTCTCCCTCTCAGCCGTGCATAATAGCATACAATCACACACTCAGCGTGCGGCGTGGCGGAGGCTGCGGCAGCTCTCCCTGCACTTCCACGGCCGGTAATTACACGCACTAATCACCAGCCGTCGCCGCGCCGAGACTCGGTAAACATGCTCGTTACCCACAGTCGAATGCCGCTAAGTGTGCTGGCACGTCCAACCAAACAACGCTAACCGAAATTGAGCGCAACGGCTTAGTACGCCGGCGAGGTTGTGACCCCGATCCGCTGCATTGCTCCCCTACGCATCCCGAACCCCATCCATTAAACCGTGACGCGAAAGTACATCAAAGAAAATGCTCGGTAGTTTGATTTTCCGGCATCCCTAACACGTTGCTGACTTTTTTCCCTTTTCGTTCCATTACCTGTAGGCTGCTGGAGCTGGTGCTGCTGCTGGTGACGTGGTGCAGGGCCAGGGAAGGCTGCAGGCCCAGGTGCTCCCCCTTGTACAAGTGATCGGGGGAGTGGTCGAAGGCGAGACCATGGTGGTCGTCCGGGACGTGCTCGTGTATGCCCAGCTGCAGGCGGCTCTCATGGTGCCACGAGTGGGACAAAGGGCGCGACCGTCTGGCTTCCAGGCACGTCCATGCGCGCCACCACCCACACTCACACCAGCTGAGGGCGTCCTCCTCGCCCTTCTCGTCCTCTGCTGCCCACGTGCACGTGATACACTGCACCGCCCGCCACGCCCATGCGCGGTACATGGTGGCGCCCCTGCCTGCCCACCATGCCCCCTCGCTGGCGGGGCCCCACTGACACCAATGGATCTGCGAGTGACGATTCCTCGCCTCCTGTGTCTGGCACTGGCCAAAGGAGCGCTGCTTGTCTCCCTGTCACGATCCTCTCAGGTGCCACGCTCCCTCCCTGCCGCGAGACTCAACTCCGAGCGAAGAACATGCGGCACGTCCGAAGTTATAAAACAGCTTACAGATATTCTTTTTTTCACACTTGCCGGGAACAACACAGTCACTTTCTATATATATATATATATCTATATATATATATATTTTTTTTTTCCTTTGCCAACTCTTCGCAAAGCCTGCAAAAAAGAGTTTGTGTTACGTATCCTTTCCGTTAGTGTTTTCCGCCTCAAAACGCACAAACACACATTCACTTTTCTCCCACTTCCTCCGCGACACAAACACAAAGTCCCAGGCGTTCCGGAGTCCGTCGTCCGGTGCGAACCACAACAAAACACTTCGGTTCAGAGAGCACAGTGTTAAAACTCCTGACGCAGCGCTAAGGAAACCATTACAGCGAGGCGACACGGCTCCACCACACACGTCTACACTCCACACCCTCGTCACGTCACTCCAACAACACCTTTTACAACCTGACACACGAACTACCTACCCTGTACACCCTAATCTTCCCTCCTCACCCCCACCACTACACTCCGGAGCACTGACACAGCCTGACACCACCACCACCACCACCACCACCAGGCACACTTCATCTACGTAGCGAGCACCACTTTACACGCCGCTATTCAAGCATCCTTCCCTGCATTAGCATCACGCCACCTCTGACACCACGCCGACAGCCACTCCAGACACCACTTACAAACAAGCCACTTCCTCAACACCACTTCTCACTCCAGCAACACCTCGAGCGACTGCTACACCAGTAAACACACTAGGCGCTCTCACCCCACACTGCCCAGGGACACTGTAACGTTTCCTCAGGACTTCTCACTTTCCTTACGTCAACAGGATGCTAGGCGGTGCGTGTTATTCGTGGAGGTGATAACTAAGCGTCCTACTAGCCCCTCTTCCCATCCTTCCTTCCTTCCGTCCTACTCTGACAGCGAGAAAAAAGGGGCAAGAAGAAGAAGAAGAAGAAGAAGAAGAAGAAGAAGAAGAAGAAGAAGAAGAAGAAGAAGAAGAAGAAGAAGAAGAAGAAGAAGAAGAAGAAGAAGAAGAAGAAGAAGAAGAAGAAGAAGAAGAAGAAGAAGAAGAAGAAGAAGAAGAAGAAGAAGAAGAAGAAGAAGAAGAAGAAGAAGAAGAAGAAGAAGAAGAAGAAGAAGAAGAAGAAG
>NC_087159.1:6480000-6487500 GCF_035594125.1 Scylla paramamosain
TTTTTTTCGTGTGTGTGTGTGTGTGTGTGTCTTATTTCAACTTGCTAAGAGAGACCAGTAATAACTACTACTACTACTACTACTACTACTACTACTACTACTACTACTACTACTGCTACTACAACTAATATACATAAGAAATCGTTGTGTGTGTGTGTGTGTGTGTGTGTGTGTGTGTGTGTGTAAGGCTCCCAAACGCTCAACAAGCACATCTCCCTGCACCACACAAGCTACACAACAGCAACAACATAAACTCTCGAGAGCCTTCAAGGAAACCCTAAGCTGCTTTCTTATTGAGTTGGGGCTCAAGAGACCGCGCCCATTTTCTTTGTCTCGCTGGCCTCCTCACAAAAGGGGATTCTGTGCTATTCTGGGCCGCCCTACCTGTCCTCCCTACACAATGCCTCAAAGGGACGACCAGCAAAGTGTTCTAGGGAGGGCGTGGGAGAGTGTGGGGCATGATCACCCGCTGCCCTCCTATTTCACGTGTTTCATGGATTATCTGAAAGCTGGCAGGGAAACAATGGCGGCGCGGCACCATTACCTCACTGCTCGGGGTTCAGCGCCTCACGCCGCCCTCTGGGAGACAAGATGAGCTCTCAAAGGGTATCTACCTACTTTTAACTATTTAGCGGGAGCAAACCCAGAATCCCTGTGTGAAAGCTGTGCAATCCCTTCTGTTTGTATAAGAGTGTTGTGCCTGTTCCTGGAATTGTTGTGGTGGAAAACACAAAGTAAAGAGAGTTTGTGGTGCTAAGTTCCTGGTCACATTCCTGGAAAAAAACAAACAAAATAACAATGAGCAACACAGCGCCTCCTGCCCAGTCCACGTGAGGGGCGTCGGGCAGGGTGTTACCTTGAGGGACTGCTGGGGCGGCGGGTGACTTCTGCAGGGGCAGTCCCGATGGTGGAGGCCACAGAAGGCATCTTCGTCATCTTCTAAGCTGAGTGGTGCGGGGGCGGGCAGGAGGCGCGGGCGTGACCGCTTCCAGAGGGCCACGGCGTAGCCCAGGAGCGCGTCGGTCAGCCCGCGCTGCACCGCCCCCCAGGCCAGGCGGTACATGGCCCTCAGTGGTGCCGCCGCCCCCGGGTCTCGCCACTTCTGGCTACATCCTCCCGGGGGGCGGTCAGCCCGGCCCACACCAATCGTGCTGCCGCTGGTATACACGGCACCTCTGCCCTTCGCCACTCCCGCCAAAGGCTCTCCTCGCGCCGCACATCCACCTGCACGCTGTCAGTCTCTAGTCCTGGTGACTGCCAAAGCACGCGCGTCGCTCATTGCTTCTCCCGCCACCTTGGAGCCGCCGCTGACTAACACATTCGCCACACTAATGTCTTATTGATTCACCTGCTCCGTTCCAACTGCCTGCTGACTGAAGGTGGGCGGTGGCGGTGAGTGAGTGAGTGGTGGAGGGCACACAGTCATCAGCGTCATGTAGCAACAAGACCCTACCTACGTCAAAGCTGTCCTCACATCGAGTGACGGACTGGCGCAGCGCCCCCGTGTCTCGTCCACGCTCACGATATCAGCAGCTGTTACTCGGACCACTCTAGTCTCTTAGGAAAGCTTTCACGACGGACCGCTTCAGTACCCGACTAACACCTCGTACATACTCCCTCCCAGCACCTTCAGACGCGGAGGCGACACAGCACTCGCCTCGCCTCGCCGTCACACTCACCCGACAACAAAACACTAAAAATCGCACCGCCAGTACCGTGCCCATTTTCCTCCACCACCTTCCCTCCCTGCCGGTTCCCAGGAGTGTTTACGACAGTGTAACTCTCGCCTCGCCACTAGTAAAACAGTCAGTGGCCTCCCTCCTCCTTCTTCACCCCTTCTCTCCCATCCACCCTGTTACCACTGCCCCCTCCGCCCCGCTGCATCAGTCCATACTCAGGGAAAGACAGAAATACTCAGACACAACATACATAGGAAGAAACTCCACGCACGAGCTGTAGTGGGCGTGAGGATAAATAAGAGAGGCACCAACTGACGCGGAGGAGGAGGAGGAGGAGGAGGAGGAGGAGGAGGAGGAGGAGGAGGAGGAGGAGGAGGAGGAGGAGGAGGAGGAGGAGGAGGAGAAAAGGGGTGTATTTAGTGGGCAGTGAAGGGAATGGGATTTGAACCTATGAGCCCCCAAACCTCCTCGCCTCTCCTATTCCTCCCTCATCTCCATACCAAAGCGACCTGGGTTCACCCGTGCTGCACATTAAAATTATCCTCTCTCTCTCTCTCTCTCTCTCTCTCTCTCTCTCTCTCTCTCTCTCTCTCTCTCTCTCTCTCTCTCTCTCTCTCTATGTTGTGGCGTGGAGACGTGTGGCGCCAACAGAGGAGGAGGAGGAGTGAGCAGGGTGGCGCCGAAGCCAACCACCACCACCACCACCACCACCACTATTACCACTACCAGCAGCCAACAACAACATCCCTGTCCTATCGCCACCACCACCACCACCACCACCACCACCACCACCACCACTACCACTACCACTATCACCACCGCTTCTTACGTGAAAAGTCAACAAGCTGCCGCCTTCATGGAGCGTCACGTTTCGATGGGATCAAGTGTAAGTCTACGGGCGTGGCACTGTGACTTGAGTAGCACCGACCTCTCCTCTACTCTCTTCCGTTCTCTTTAATCCTTTCTGATCTCCCCCTACTTTTTCTTTCCCCTCGTCTTCTGCTTTTCTCTTCTACCACCCATTCCCTTGTTGTTTTTTTTTATTATTCTCTTCAACCTATCAATTTCTCATTTACCCTCCCTTCTTTAAATATAATTCTCTTCTAGTCCTCCCTTCTACCCTTTCCTTCCTTTTAAGTTCTCTCCTCTTCTCTTCAATCCACATAATCTCTTTTACTCCTCCCTCTTATCTTCTCCCTTCTTTACCATCCTCTTCCACAGACTCTCCATCTCTTCTACTTGTTTTTTATCATCCACCTCCTTCTCCTCGTATTAGAAATAAATAAATATGGACGAGAGAGAGAGAGAGAGAGAGAGAGAGAGAGAGAGAGAGAGAGAGAGAGAGAGAGAGAGAGAGAGAGAGAGAGAGAGAGAGAGAGAGAGAGAGAGAGAGAGAGAGAGAGAGAGAGAGACCAAGAAACCATTCACGGCACGAGCAAGAAAAAAAAAAGAAAGAAAAAGAACCCGACAAGAACTAGAGATGCCCATCAGAAGTCTAAAAATAGAAAGAAAAAAGAGAGAAAAAAAGAGATGAGTCAACAAGGATGAGATAAGAGAGAGAGAGAGAGAGAGAGAGAGAGAGAGAGAGAGAGAGAGAGAGAGAGAGAGAGAGAGAGAGAGAGAGAGAGAGAGAGAGAGAGAGAGAGAGAGAGAGAGAGAGTCAGTGTGCCGGTCGGTCCCTCAGGAAGGCTATAAAAGTAACAGTTTGAGGAAATAATTAAGGCAGGCAGTTATTCTTATCAGATAGTGTGGATACGTGAGGCTATGCACGACAAGACAGCCGGTGTGCGTGAATGATGGACCCTGTGTGGCTATCTGACGCTGAGGCAACACTGCTGCACGACGGCTGGAGGGAACGGTGAGGGGTGGCAGCGGCAGGTGTGGTGGTGGTGGTGGTGGTGGTGGTGGTATTATAGTAGTAGTAGTAGTAGTAGTAGTAGTAGTAGTAGTAGTAGTAGTAGTAGTAGTAGTAGTAGTAGTGGTAGTAGTAGTAGTAGTAGTAGTAGTAGTAGTAGTAGTAGTAGTAGTAGTAGTAGTAGTAGTAGTAGTAGTAGTTGCAGAAGAAGAAGAAAAAGAAGAAAAGATGAAGAAGACATAGCAGTACCAGTAGCAACAGCAGCAGAAGCAACAGCAACAACAACAACAACAACAACAACAACAACAACAACAACAACAACAACAACAACAACAACAACAACAGCATGGAATTGAATAAAGAAGTAAATATTAACGAATAAATGTAACATGAACGGGGAACCAAAAAATAAGATTCTGGAAACAAGGACAGCCAGTTTTGTTTTTCTTATTTTTTTCCCCCCGTGTTGTAATTCCAGTGGATCGAGACTGGCGAGGAATTTTCCCAGTATTCACCAAGATAAAAAAAAAAAAAAAGGGGAATATATTTTATCATAGTGGGGGAAACCATTAATCTTTGTCTGTATATCTGTCTGTCTGTCTGTCTGCCTGAATGTCTCGGTGGGCTGGTTCACTGTCTGGCAGAAGTCCCTAATTTGTCTAGCTATCTGTTTGTTGATTTGTTTGTTTATTTGTCTTTCTGTCTGTCTGTCTGTCTGTCTGTCTGTCTGTCTGTCTGTCTGCCTGTCTGTGCATCTGTCTGTCTGTCTGTCTGTCTGTCTGTCTGTCTGGCTGGCTTGGTGTCTGGCAGAAATCATTAGTTTGTCTAGCTATCTGTTTGACTATATGTTTGTTGATCAGTCTGTCTGTCTGTCTGTATGTATGTCTGGCTGCCTCGGCTGTCTGGCATAAACCAATACTTAAGTCTAGCTGTGTATCTGTACGCATGTATGTCTGCCTGCATCTCCGCTTGCTAATTTGTCTATCTGTATGTTTCCCTGTATAACCGTTTGTCTATAACACACACACACACACACACACACACACACACACACACACAAAAGACACATAAAAAAAGCATTACTTTCTTCTCTCACGTAATCATTTCCCACACTCTCATTCTCACCTGCTTTTACTGACACCTGGCCCACCAATACAAGGACACGAACAAGGCCCTGTACAGTTAAGCCTTCCCTTCAAACCCCTCTATTTGTCCCCTATCCGCCCCCTCGCAGCTCTCCTTCATTTGGACACGTGGCGCTAATTGGCAGGTGAGGTACAGGTAAGGCACTGAGCACACCTGCTTCAGACAGCACGTGAGGCTAATTGGAAAGACTCACACCTGTTCTAAGTTTACGACAGGTGAGGGTTGCGCCTTAGGGAGGTGGAAGAGGAGAAGGGAAGGGACAGAAGGAAAGAGGAATAGGAAAGGGAAGTGGAAAAGGAAAGGGAGAGAAAGAGAAGAGGAGGATGAAACGAGGAGAAAGAAGGAAGAGAAGAGAGGTGGAAGAGGAGAAAGAAATAGAGGAGAGGAGAGGAGAAGAGAGAGAGAGAGAGAGAGAGAGAGAGAGAGAGAGAGAGAGAGAGAGAGAGAGAGAGAGAGAGAGAGAGAGAGAGAGAGAGAGAGAGAGAGAGAGAGAGAGAGAGAGAGAGAGAGAGAGAGAGAGAGAGAGAGAGAGAGAGAGAGAGAGAGAGAGAGAGAGAGAGAGAGAGAGAGAGGCAATAAGCAAGGAAGGTCAAAGGGAAAAAGAAGAGTTTAATGAGACAGGATAAAGTTAGCAGGGTAGTATTTTGCTTTTCATAAAGATAATTGGAGGCAAAAAAGTGAGATACGCGGTGAATTGACAAGAGGAATAGGAGAAAATGTGAAAAAAGTGAAGCAATAAATAATAAAATGACAATAAAATGCTGAAAAAAATATTGGTGTAATGATGGTAGTGGAAGAGGAGGAGGAGGAGGAGGAGGAGGAGGAGGAGGAGGAGGAGGAGGAGGAGGAGGAGGAGGAGGAGGAGGAGGAGGAGGAGGGTTCTGTCTACGTATGTTCACCACTAAATTTGATTTCCTATACGTCTCTCTCTCTCTCTCTCTCTCTCTCTCTCTCTCTCTCTCTCTCTCTCTCTCTCTCTCTCTCAGTCCTTCACTACACCACCCTTCTTGACTGTCCTCTCTCTTTTCTCTTTTCTTCCATGCTCCCTCCCTCCCTCCCTCCTTCCTCCCTTTCTTCCTCTTTTCCTCAACAATTTTGAACAATTTTCTTCCCACATTATTTACTTATTTCCTCATTCACTTACTCACTCTCCCCCTTCCTTATTCACTCACTCTATCACACACACACTCACTCGCTCGCTCCCTCCCTCCCTTCCTTCCTTCCTTTCTCACGCACTTTGTCAACTACTTACTGATTTACTGTTAAGACAAATTCAGTGAGAGAGAGAGAGAGAGAGAGAGAGAGAGAGAGAGAGAGAGAGAGAGAGAGAGAGAGAGAGAGAGAGAGAGAGAGAGAGAGAGAGAGAGAGACAGTTCCTCGTATTCATGTCCTCAAGGTCTCGCTGACCTCCAATTATCGACGTGAACCTGTTCCTCTTTGTGTGTGTGTGTGTGTGTGTGTGTGTGTGTGTGTGTGTGTGTGTGTGTGTGTGTGTGTGTGTGTGTGTGTGTGTGTGTGTGTGTTTCCAATTACCGGACTTCGTTTATATTGAGTTAACTTGTCCGACTTCTTGCCTATTTTTATCTATCTGTCTGTCTGTCTGTCTGTCTGTCTGTCTGTATGTATGTGTGTCTGTTTGTCTGTTTCTCTGCACGTCTATATCTTTCTGTCAATGTGTGTATCTGTATTTGTACGCTTATCTGCCTGGCGTCTGTCTGTCTGTCTGACTGTCTGTCTGTCTTAAGCCGGATACCCTCTTGACCCCAGGACGTTGTGGAAGGACAACATACCGGAAGCTTGCCACATCCACCTCCACCACCACCACCACCACCACCACCACCACCACCAACCAAAAGTTCCCTTATCTTCTTCCATTCACTCCCCACACACACTCCATCGCTCTACCACTCCAAAGTACTCATATCTTCTTATCCATTCACTACACTTCCTCGCCTTCCCTTCCTTTCCTATCACCAGCCACAGTACGTGTCCCCATACCACACCTGCCCCCTCTCTTCCTTACACCCCCATCAACCAAAAGTACCCATATGTTCCCCTTCCATACCCTTCCCTTCTCTTCCCTTCCTTGCACCCCATCACCACCACCATCACCCACAGTAAACCTGCCCCTTCCCACTCCATCACCACCACCAGCCACAGTACACCTCCCTACACCACACGTGCCACCGCCCCCCCCAACACACCCAGGCATCATTACCAAGGCCACGTACAGCCTCCACGCACACCAGGTGAGTCTTAATGAAGCAAGACTCACCTGTTCCACGGAATGTGACGTCATGCCTTACCTGGTGACGTCAGCGCACAGGTGTTCCCTAAAGATGGCCTATCTGTCTCCCCCTATTCCCGTCCAGTTCCTCCCCACATCCTGAAGCTCTTCCACCTCCTCCTCAATCCTTTTCTTTCTTACTTTCATTCCATCACAACCTTTTTTTTTTTCATCATGTTTTTTATTTTCTTGATATGCTATTTGATTCTTATATTGTCTGTCTGTCTGTCTGTTTGTTTGTCTGTCTCTCTCCCCTCATTGTCATTTTATCGTATTTCTAGTTTTTTTTTTCTTATTCTTGTATGTTATTTGATTCTCTCTCTCTCTCTCTCTCTCTCTCTCTCTCTCTCTCTCTCTCTCTCTCTCTCTCTCTCTCTCTCTCTCTCTCTCTCTCTCTCGACTCCAACATTTTTTTCCTGAATAGTCTGAGGTCAACGTTCCCTTCCCTTCAATTTCCCATCATCATCTCCCCTTCATTCATTCCCCTACCTTACCTCTCCTCTCCCTCCTTCCCTGCCCTTCCCTCTTCCTCT
>NC_087159.1:6495000-6505000 GCF_035594125.1 Scylla paramamosain
GGAGAAAGGAGAGGATAAAGTCCCTCTCTTCCCCTCCCCAAGCACGTGGCGATGTCCCCTTTCACTCACTCACACTCACTCACACACACACACACACACACACACACACACACACACACACACACACACACACACACACACACACACACACACACATGAGCCAAGTTGAAACACAAGATCCCCGGGGGTGCTACAGATGCCTCCACGCCCACACCAACCGCCCTGCACCCCCAACACGCTACACCCCACTCTACTACTTCCCACTAACCTCCCCACCAACCTCCCCACGCCCCTCAGCTAACGTCTACGCATGTTCCTACCGTGACTCACCCCCCACTGCACTTCACACGCCCGCGCCGCACGCCCACACTGCCTCTATCCGCCCCTCCCCACCCCCCCAACAATCCTTCCTCCGCATCCTCGTAACACCCCGACCCAGTGACGTGGAAAAGTGGTGATATATATTAAGAATTGGCAACATTGCTTGGGTATTTGTGAAACGGTAATTCTCTCTCTCTCTCTCTCTCTCTCTCTCTCTCTCTCTCTCTCTCTCTCTCTCTCTCTCTCTCTCTCTCTCTCTCTCTCTCTCTCTCTCTCTCTCTCTCTCTCTCTCTCTCTCAGTAACAGTCTTCCCTCTTCTCTCCCCTTTTCCCTCTTCCTCTTATGCATTCTTCTTCTCTTCTTCCTTCTCCCTCTTTATGTCTTCTCCCCTCTTCCTCTTCTTCCCCTCCATTCGAAGAAGCCTTTGTCCAGACGAGGGGAAAGTGTGAGGAGGGGAGATGAGAGAGAGAGAGAGAGAGAGAGAGAGAGAGAGAGAGAGAGAGAGAGAGAGAGAGAGAGAGAGAGAGAGAGAGAGAGAGAGAGAGAGAGAGAGAGAGAGAGAATGACCGTAGTAATGGGAAGAGGAAGAACAACATAGAGAGAGAGATTGAGGAATGAATGGACGGCAGGAGATGAGGAGAGAAGGAAGAAAAGGACTAAAATAGGAGGAGGAGGAGGAGGAGGAGGAGGAGGAGGAGGAGGAGGAGGAGGAGGAGGAGGAGGAGGAAGGAAGACGGAACTGGACGAGAACAAAGGAAGACAGATGATGTGAAAAGAGAAGGGGAATGTGAATAACGATAGAGAGAGAGAGAGAGAGAGAGAGAGAGAGAGAGAGAGAGAGAGAGAGAGAGAGAGAGAGAGAGAGAGAGAGAGAGAGAGAGAGAGAGAGAGAGAGAGAGAATAATAGCCAGGGATATAACGCAAGACATGACAGGAGGGGAAAAAATAAAATTAAATGCACAAAAGGAATCTCGAGAAAGTGACCGGAAAAAAAAAGGACAAGGAAAACGAACAAAAGCCACAATTAATCAAGAACACAATGAGAAAATTATCAAAAAAAAAAAAAAAACTGCAATATTGTGCGTGATGTGTTCCACGTCGACCACACACACACACACACACACACACACACACACACACACACATAAGCTGTTGGATCGTGGCTACCTCTGTGCGTTGTGTGTGTGTGTGTGTGTGTGTGTGTGTGTGTGTGTGTGTGTGTGTGTGTGTGTGTGTGTGTGTGTGTGTGTGTGTGTGTGTGTGTGTGTGTGTACTACGCACGTAGTCACCCATCCAAATTTAAACTTTCTCTATTTATATCAGATTTTGCTCCTGTTCTTCTCTTCCTTTTACTTCTTCTCCTCCTCCTCCTCCTCCTATTATTATTATTATTATTATTATTGTTGTTATCATCATTATCATTTCCACCATCACATCACCACTACCACCACTACAACTCACTAGAATCAAGTACTACGCATTATCCCCATCACCATCACCATCACCACCATAATCACCATCTCTTATTAAGGCTGACTCACCCAAAGCCTTATTATAATGACAACGGCTATCTCGCTTCTCCGTGTGTGTGTGTGTGTGTGTGTGTGTGTGTGTGTGTGTGTGTGTGTGTGTGTGTGTGTGTGTGTGTGTGTGTGTGTGTGTGTGTGTAGACTCTCTCTCAGTCCATCTGGCGCGTGTAAGTTTCGGCTTCACTTGTCATGCAGGTCGTGTCCTACGCTTGCAGTCCGCCTGTAGGTTGGCCTGCTAACGAAAACGGAGGCCGGGTAGAGAGGGAGAGAGATAAGGAGGAGAAGAGATGGAGGAGGGAGGGGAAGGGAAGGGGAAGGGGAGAGAGGAGATGTAGGATGAGACAGCATAGGAATAGTAAGATGATGGGGGGAGGACGAGGAGGAGGACTGGGGGAATAAGATTTGGAGGAAGGAGGATATGAAGGAATGCTGCAGGAGGGAAGGAGAGGAGAGATGGAGGGAAGGAAGGGAGGAGGGAGGAAGGAAAGGAGAGATGGACGGAATGTTGAGGTACGGATTATATAAAAGAGGGGGAAGGAAGGTAAATAGGGATAAATGGAAGGGAAAAGAGATATTGATGAGAGAGAGAGAGAGAGAGAGAGAGAGAGAGAGAGAGAGAGAGAGAGAGAGAGAGAGAGAGAGAGAGAGAGAGAACGGTAAAGAGCGTAGGAGGAAAGATAATGATAAGGGAAGGAGGGAGAGAAGGTAATGAGAGGGAGACAAGAAAGAGAAGGAAGAAGAGGAGGAGGAGGAGGAGGGAAGGTCAGAAAAAGAGGTTGACCTGCACCGTGACCTTCGTCCCTAAGAAGGTGACCTGCCTAAGGTAGTGCAAGCCATCAAGCTGACCTATGACCTACGCAACGTCTCCTCACCTCTCTCTCTCTCTCTCTCTCTCTCTCTCTCTCTCTCTCTCTCTCTCTCTAAAGGAATAATTGGCAAACCGCGCTAGAAACAAGTTCCTTTGCCAGTGTGTGTGTGTGTGTGTGTGTGTGTGTGTGTGTGTGTGTGTGTGTGTGTGTGTGTGTGTGTGTGTGTGTGTGTGTGTGTGTGTGTGTGTGTGTGTGTGTGTGTGTGTGTGTGTGTGTTAGGCTTTATAGCACTGCCCGGTGACCTCTGCAACACCTGACGTCACGAGGGAGGGAAGGAGGGAGGGAGGGAGAGGAAGAGAGAGAGCCAGGAGAGGAGGAAGAAGAGGAGGAAGAAGAGGAGTCTGCATGGAATAAAGGAAGGAAGGATGGGGAAGATTACATAAGAAGCAGGAAGGAATAAGGGAAGCGAGAAGGGAGAAAGGAGGTATTAAAAGAATGAGGAAGGAAGAAAGAAAGAAAGAAAGGAAGGAAGGAAGGAAGGAAGGAATAGAAACTGAATAAATAGAAGACGAAAGAAACTGATGATAATGAGTAACTTTAAAAATCCTGCCTAACAATAACAATAATGATAAGATGAAGCAATATAACAGTGAGAAGAGAAAGAACCTATTCCTCTCTCTCTCTCTCTCTCTCTCTCTCTCTCTCTCTCTCTCTCTCTCTCTCTCTCTCTCTCTCTCTCTCTCTCTCTCTCTCTCTCTCTCTCTCTCTCTCTCGCCAAGTTTACACACGCCTTATAATTAGCGCCACCACACAAATACACTCATCGCATCACCTCTTAAAGAACGCCGAGCACTCTTTAACCTTCAGATGTGTCACCCCGCGTCACACCTTCCACTCAGTCACTCAACCCTGTCCTTCCCTCTTCCCTGAAAACACTGGGCAACCTCGAAGCCAAGTATTATTTTCACCTCCTCCTCCTCCTCCTGGTGCTCTTTATCCTCCTCCTCCTCCTCTTCTTCTTCTCCCTCTTCTCCTGCTTCTCGTCTTTATATTTATCAACACAGAAGCCAAAAAGGAGAAGGTTCGATGCAATTCTTAGTGCTCGTCTTATAATTTCCTAAGACGTGTGATGGGATTAGCATTCTGTTTTTATTGTTCTTGGGTTTTTTCTCTCTTTTTTCCCTGAAGATAAGTATTTTTACCGAGAGCGAGAGAGAGAGAGAGAGAGAGAGAGAGAGAGAGAGAGAGAGAGAGAGAGAGAGAGAGAGAGAGAGAGAGAGAGAGAGATTCAAACGTGTGATGCCGTGTGGGATGCAAGGAATGGGAGAAGAGGGCGGAGTGCAGAAGAGAGAAAGAGAGAGAGAGAAAGAAAAAGAGATTGAGAAGGACGTGGGTAAGAAGGATGGAAGAATGTAAGCGTGGGAGGTGTAAATATGCAAGACAGACAGAGAGAGAGAGAGAGAGAGAGAGAGAGAGAGAGAGAGAGAGAGAGAGAGAGAGAGAGAGAGAGAGAGAGAGAGAGAGAGAGAGAGAGTTACGTGGTTGAAAATCGGTCGATGTGAGCTGCTGTCATCATCCAGGGCATTCCTCCCTCGCTCCTGCCACCCAGACCCAACCATTAGCGCCGATGCCAGGAGGAGGAGGAGGAGGAGGAGGAGGAGGAGGAGGAGGAGGAGGAGGAGGAGGAGGTGAATTGCTGACGGTACCTGACATGTGATGGAAGTACAGTGGAAGGTACAGGATGAAGGAATAGAAGGAAGGTAAGGAGGAAGGAAGGAAGAAAGAAAGACAGGACGGTAATTGTCGGTGGAAAAAAAAAAGTAGAAATTGAAAAGTGAAGGAAAATAGGTAAAGAAAACGAAAAAAAAGGAAAACACGACACATGGGAGACTAAAAAGGATAGGAACTAGAAAAAAAGAAGAAAACAGGAAGTGAGAAAGAGAGAAGGAAGAAGGAAGGAAGGAAGGAAGGAAGGAAGGAAGGAAGGAAGGAAGGAAGGAAGGAAGGAAGGAAAAAGAACAAAGACAGACAGGTACAGTGAAGACCGGAGACCTCCCTGCCCATATCCACCAACGCCCGCACTACCCCCCTCCTCCTGTACATGCCACCTGCCTGTTACCCCTCCACCACCTGTCTCCTTCCCTCTCCACCTCAACCACCACCTGTCAGCAGTCTTCTACGCCCTCTCCTCCCTCTCCCCCTTCTCTCCTCGCCCTGCACCTGCCTCCGCCTCTCCGCCAGCTGTAGTGAAGGAGTAAAGCGTCTCCTATATATGGCCGCTGAAGGAGGGGAAGAAGGAGGGGAGGGGGCAAACGGGGGCAAGAAAGGGGGCGCACTGCTGAGTAGGTACGAATGGCGCAGTAGAGAGAGAGAGAGAGAGAGAGAGAGAGAGAGAGAGAGAGAGAGAGAGAGAGAGAGAGAGAGAGAGAGAGAGAGAGAGAGAGAGAGAGAGAGAGAGAGAGAGAGAGAGACATATAAATATTAACAAAAGTTCTCAAGAAAAGACCCGGAGGAGGAGGAGGAGGAGGAGGAGGAGGAGGAGGAGGAGGAGGAGGAGGAGGAGGAGGAGGAGGAGGAGGAGGAGGAGTTTCAGCCCACACACAACCCAATCCTTGCCAGCCCACCCCCATCCCCCCAACCCGTGGGCTAAAACACTCCCAGAATCCCTCCTCAACCCATCTAATACCTTCCCCAACATCCCCAAACCTCTCTCTCTCTCTCTCTCTCTCTCTCTCTCTCTCTCTCTCTCTCTCTCTCTCTCTCTCTCTCTCTCTCTCTCTCTCTCTCTCTCACTTATTTTTCCAACCTTGTTTTTCTCATGTCCTGGTGTTGTGTACCCTTACTCCTCCTCCTCCTCCTCTCCCCTCTCTCTTTCTCTATCTCCCTCCTCTTCCTTCCTTTCTTCCTTCCCTCCCTCCTTCCTCCTCCTCTTGGATCTATATTCAGTACAAGTAGGATCCAGCCAAGGTCGCTACCCCTTCCCGGCCCTTCAGAACACCACTACAGCCCCAATATCACCACTTCACCCCCTCCCCCCATTACCATTACGCCTCTCGCCGCCGCCATCACCACCCGTCACCCGTCACCACCCCATCCACCTTGTTAGCACCACGTAATCTACTGGTACCTTCGTTAGTGGTGAGTGGAGGTGTGTTTGGACAAGTGAAGTTTGGTTGGGTTGCTTTGGTGTGGTTCGATTAAGTTATGGTGCTAGAAAGGATAGGTTGTTTGGTTGTGTTTGGATGGATTGGTATGGTTTGGTTTGGTTTCGTTTGTTTCGGCTGTTTTGGGTCGAGTTGGTTAGGTATGGTTACGCTGGATTGGATCTGGCTTGGTTTAGTTAAGTGGTCTCGTTTCGTAAGATTAGGTAAGGACGGCTTCTCATACCTAATAAAACGGTCTAGTGCAAGTTTAGACTACAATTTCGAGCGACATAACTGACACTATAAGAAGTAACGGCGCAGTTAAAACCTTTTAGTGGCGATGGTCCTTCCCTAAGTAATATCACCCAGTTCCCCTCACCCAAATCTAATAATAAAACCCACACTCACTCTCATTAACAACCGGAGTTACGTAACAACCTCGTGGCGAAGTTAGCACGCGGGAACAGGAGCGGGAACAGACAAACGGACGGGCGGACAGACACCACCAGACAGTCATTCGCTCCATTATGGGTCATTACTTTACGAGATGGACGCCGTAACCGCCCTAACAGCATGTCGCGGCGCTCTAGTCCAACATCCCTGCCTGCGCTTCCTTCCTGGTTGTGGCACTGTCGCCTAGGGTGCCAGGACAAAGGTGCCAGGACAGGGGTGCCAGGACAGGGGTGCCAGGGATTGTAGGGTGGTGGCAGCGTGGTGGTGGTGATGGTGGGCGCTGGTTGGCTGGCTCCGTGTGTGCGTGTGTGGGGAAGGGGAAGGAGGGTGTATATCTGTCCATTATAGCAGAGATAGGGAACCAACACGTGGGAATGACTGTGAGGGTGAAGACTAAGTGAGAAGCGAGATGCGTAAAGGGGAGAGAGACGAAGTGGCTTGTGATCTACGTAACTGTGATCAATAACCGTGTGTGTGTGTGTGTGTGTGTGTGTTTGAGAGTGTGGTGCACGCTCTAATAAGGCAAATATGTGTCTAGCTGAGTCACCCTGAGAAGAATGAGCGGGAGGGAGAAGAATATGCTGTCCGTTGGAGGAAGTTAACGTTTTTTTGTGCTCCGAGAGATTATGAGATTACCAACTGACTAACTGTGTGCGGTGGGGTGGATGGGTGGGGAGAGGGGAGAAGGGAGAAGGGAGAGCAGGCCCAGACGGGTGGCACTGACGAGGGGATGGGTTTGAGGAGGTTGCGTCTTGTTTCTATTTATAAGAATTTGTAGTGCTTGAAAAAAAAAACTGCGTCTGTTATGAGTGGCGTCATGTAAGGTTCATTATGTAAGAAGTTTGGAGTGCTGCAAAGATAATGACTGACTGACTGGCTGGCTGGCTGGTTAGCTGGCTGGCTTATTGACTGACGGACTAACGGGTTGTCACGCTGGCCATCTCGTTAATTGAATGATGAACAGACTCAGTAACAATAAACCGACTAACTGTCTTACGCACTAATTGGTTGACTTAATGGCTGGCTGGCTGGTTGAGTGACAGACTAACTGACTGACCGACTGACTGACTGATTAACGGATTAAATAACTGACAGACTGACTGATACACTAACTAGCTGATTAACTGACTGACAGATTGATGGATTTACTGACAGATTGCTTAACACTCAATCACTCATTCATTCATGCCCTCACGGACACATGATAACAAAGTAAGCAAGGCTGAGTCACAATTACAAGCACGGCGGCAAGATGCGAGGCGAGGCGTGTGGCAAACAACACGATAAGGCACAACTAGGTTATCAGGGCCTGGCTGGATGGCGGGTGGGGGGATCACGCCTTAAAAGATTACCAGTTAATACGATAATAACGAGCGGGGGATGAAAGGGACCTGAGTGACGCGCCGGCTAAATGATTAAACGGAAAGGAAACACTCGTGAAAAATGGTGGACGTGATACTAAAGAGCTAGATAAAGTAAAGGAAAGGAAGGGAAAAATAATGAGAATATAAATTGTTGGTGGAATTAAAGGACTCGATGAAATACGCTGTGCAAAAAATACGTGAAACTAAAGTCAATCAATCAGTCTCTCTCTCTCTCTCTCTCTCTCTCTCTCTCTCTCTCTCTCTCTCTCTCTCTCTCTCTCTCTCTCTCTCTCTCAGGCGGTAAACACTATGTGCTGGGAGAAAGCTGAGAAACGTCTTTATAAATACACAAAAGAAGATAAACCACAACAGGGAAAACCACCCGGAAGACACACACACACACACACACACACACACACACACACACACACACACACACACACACACACATGGACACATCACTTTTACAAGACAAGAAGAAAGAAAAAAACTTAAGACAACTACCAAGAAGCATAGAAGGACTTAAGATTGCATTTTTTTTTTCTTTGCTAAGGAGAACAAGTATTAGTAGCAGCGTCCGGCGGCCTTTGGAGGGATGCTGTAATTAAGGTGAAAGTTGAGAGACGAGTTACACGAGTTATTCTAAAGGACGCTACGAGGAGAGAGGAAGGAGAAGAGACACGTGAGCAGTGAGCTATAAAAGTAAGTAAAAGGTGAGGATGCAGAAGGCTAAATTTAGATTGACCTTACACTGAAGCAAAGAAGTTATAAAAAATACAGGTTGAAATCACACTGTACATGAGATATCAGCAGACATTTAAGCAATGCGCAACACAAGTAGGTAGAAGTTAGAGAGACTGAAGAGAAACTACGTATAGACTGAACTTACACTGAAACAAAGAAGTTATAACAGAAAGACTGAAATCAAACAGCACTACAGAGGATAACCAAACAACATGATACGTTTAAGCAATATGGAATAAAAGCATATAAAAGTTGACAATACTGAACAAAAGCTAAACAGAGATAGCCCTACCACTGAAGCAAGGCCATTATAACACACACGTATCGAAATCACGCAGTATATAAGATAACCAAACAGCAACTGACATTCAAGCAACCCACAATAAAAGCAAGTACAAGTTGGGAGAAACAGAACAGGAGGGGAAATGGAGGCTGACCCAACACTGACGCAAAGGAATTACAGTAGATGACGAATGAAACTGCACATGATTACAAAGGATAACCAAACAGCAACTGACATTCAAGCAACGCACAAAAGAAGGAGACAGAAGCTGCAGAGACAGAACAGGCGGCTGAATGGAGGCTGACACAACATTGAAGCGAAGGAATTACAATGGATGAAGCATGAAACTGCACACGATGACTTCAGGGACCCAAAGAGCAACACACGCAATAGACTCGTACAACAGAAGCACGTAAATGTTGGAGATACAGAACAGAGGCTGCATGGAGGCCGATCCAATAGTAAAGCGAAGGAATTACAATAGACGAGACGTGAAATCGCATAGCATCACATAGCATAACCAAACAGCGACAGACGTCAAAGCAATAAGCAAAAATACAATAAAATACAATAAAAAATACAGAAGAGTAAGCTGAATGGAGGCTGGCCAAACAAAAAGCAAGAGGAAATTACAATAGATAAGCATAAAATTACTGAGCATTATAGAACATCATCAAGCAGCAACTGACGAGTAGGTCCTTGCGTAACTGTCTGGTAATCAAACTAACTAAACTAAATGAAGGGAGAGGAGAGAGAGAGAGAGAGAGAGAGAGAGAGAGAGAGAGAGAGAGAGAGAGAGAGAGAGAGAGAGAGAGAGAGAGAGAGAGAGAGAGAGAGAGAGAGAGAATCACAAAGGATAAAAAAAAAATAAATAAATAAAAATTATCACCCAAAATAGCCATAAGCGCGGACAGGCAGGGCGGTGGGCGGCCGTGAGGGGCACTGAAGGAGCAGTAATGAAGCAGAAGGCCAGCCAGGTGCCCTTCACGCCGCCCCTTCTTCCCGGCGAGGCGTAAGTTGGCCCCACACGCCGCGCCGCCGGAGTGGGTGACGGAATGTTACACCTCGGGGTTCGTGAGTTAAGTAGAGTGCCACCTCCATCAGGGAAAGAAAGAAAGGAGAGAAAAGAAATTAAAGAAAACCAAATGAAGAAAGAAAAGAAGTTATGTATTAAAATAGAAGGAAGTTACGAGAAAGTGCAATGAAAATCCTGCATGTTTGTATTTTTGTTTATTTATATATTTATTCATTAACTTCTTTTCTAAGGCATCAATGGTACAGATTTATGAGAGAGAGAGAGAGAGAGAGAGAGAGAGAGAGAGAGAGAGAGAGAGAGAGAGAGAGAGAGAGAGAG
>NC_087159.1:6510000-6525000 GCF_035594125.1 Scylla paramamosain
TTCCTCCTTCCTTCCTTGTTAGTATCTCTTTTTAATTCTCCTCTTAATCATCCATCTCATTTTCCTCCTCCTCCTCCTCCTCCTCCTCCTCCTCCTCCTCCTCCTCCTCCTTCTTCTTCTTCTTCTCCCCCTCCTCCCGGTCAGACAAGTTGCCAAGCTTGCTAAGTTGTCAGAAAGAAGAAGCAAGGCGTTGATGTAACTTTCGCTTCACGTTAACTCAGACAGACCTAACACAGTACCAACGCTTCACACACACACACACACACACACACACACACACACACACACACACACACACACACACACACACACACACACACACACACACACACATGCTTACTTTACTCTCTCCTGCACACGCTCACTCACGCTCTCTCACAAACACACTGACTCACTAATCCACTCCCTCTCCCCACAGTGGCTCGCCTCACTTCTGGCTGCATGGGGATCAATACGCCATCAGAGAACGCAACTGTTACGCTATCGAAGGTTCCGCTTGCTCAATGCACTGCCCCACACTCCACGTCCCTCCCTAATGCCTCGCCCAGCACACTCCCCTGGGTCAGGCTTCGAGACCTTCACCTCAAATCCTGCGGGAGGGACTAGGCAAAGCAAAAGCAGGTCGAGGGTTGAAACGAGGTCAGTAATTAGCGTGATCTTTGTGGTTTTCAGAATGATTTGTGTTTTTTCAGAATGCATGGAGGCAGATGTTAATGAAAGGGAAATTTAGAAAGGTGAAGGATAAACAGGAGCAAAAATTCGTGTGCTCTTTGTATTTTTTTTTCTTTTGTATGTTTTTTGTGGCTTTTAGAGAGCATGAAGTAGAAAAAAATTAATGAAGAGAAGAGCAAGGCAAGCTAAAAAGAAGGAACAGGTCAAACAAGGTCAATAATTCGTGTGATCTTTGTCGTTTTCAGTTTCTATTTCTTTTTTTTTTCAGTTTGAGCGCATGAAAGGGAGAAAGTATTGGTTAATGAAAGGAGAGGTAAGCAAAGTAAAAAGGGGAAAGGAGAAAAGAATGCAGGATCAATAATCAACGTAATTTCCCGAAAGCTTTATCATTTTAAATTTGCAAGGAGGAGGGGGGAAACATCGATTAATGAAGAGGATTACTAACTAAAAAAAAAAAAAAAAAGGAAATATCTCAACGAAAAAGAAAGAAAAAAAAACAAGTGTGGTCGATAATCCATATAATCTCCATAAAAAAAAAATAATAAAAAAGCAGGTGATTTTAGACCGGAGGGGAGAAAATATCGATTAAAGCAGGGAATAACCGAGGGGAAATCCTGGGTATTACACAAGAGAGAGAGAGAGAGAGAGAGAGAGAGAGAGAGAGAGAGAGAGAGAGAGAGAGAGAGAGAGAGAGAGAGAGAGAGAGAGCAAAAAAGCATATCGATTCTATTAGTCACGAACCCAGAGAGTGTGAACGGAATGGATTTTACGCCTTCTCAACGCTCCCCCTTTCCCTCCCCACCCTCTCACGCCTCTAATCCCCCTCACAAACACGTGTCCCTTTCCCCCCACTGCCCCACTCCCCTTGCAGCCTTCTCTCTTTCCCTCCCTCACCCCTTCGCATCCCCCCACCTTTCTCTCTTCCTCTCTCTTTCCTGTTACCTCCCCACGCGTCCCCTCGCATCCACAAGCCTACCTCCCTCACCCCTACGCATTCCCCTCCCTTGCCTCTTCCTCTCCCATCGCCGCGGCCCCAAAAAGCATGGCTGGCGTTGGGGTAATACACTGCACTGCCATATTGGGGTCACGAGGTGTTTTTGGCCTGCCCGGAACGCTCACAAAGAGGGACCGCGGCCACTGTTCCGGGGACGCTGCGGGAGGGAGAATGAAGGGCGGCGACTCCAAAACAGGTGACTTATTTATACCTGTCCTGCTGAACCTGCCTTGCTTACTGCTTGTCTGTCTGTGTGTGTGTGTGTGTGTGTCTATCTTTCTGTTCATCCTTCTAGTGACGATACAGGTGGGGGACTGAAGGGCAGCAATACCAGAACAGGGGGCTTGTTTATAGCTGTCCCGCTGATCACACCTTACTTTCTGACTGTCTGTCTGTCTGTCTGTCTGTTTGTCCTTCTATCCATCCATTGTCATCCAGTCTAATTCCCTCTCTATCCATCCATCATCATCACACAGCAAGTCGGAAAGATAACAAAGGTTTGGAAGGTAAAAAAGAAAGAATATGAAAAAATCCAGGTGATTAATGTGAGCGCATTAAAAGGATTAGGGGAAGAAAAAGCTGGAATGTTCTAGGTGATGTGCCCCGCCCACACACACACACACACACACACACACACACACACACACACACACACACACACACACACACACACACTGAAATACATACAGATGACAGATAAAAAACTGGCAAAAATAGACACACATACATGCACAGACAGACAGACAGACAGACAGACAGACAGACAGACAGACAGACACACATGCAGACAGAGAACCAGACGGATGAAGGCACAAAACAAACACCTACACAGCCACAGAAATAGACCGGCGCTGGAATCAAATAATCTTAATTACATTTTTTTTTATACTCTTGTTGTTGCTGCCCTCATTCTTACATAAATTAAAACCAAATAAACACATGGAAAAAAAAATGAAATAAAAACCTAACCTTGACTTATTATTTTTTTGTTTGTTTGTTTACACTTCCCACTAGGCCTAAGGAACACCACACCCAGCCTACGTATAAATAAGTGTAAATGAGGGCCAGTGGGACACCAGCAAGTTACCAGATCGATCCCCGGCCGCCGCTCCCCATGATTAAATAAAGAGCCACTGCTGGTGCTACTGGAGTGTGGCGGGAGGGAGGAGTGGAGGAGAGGAGGGGGTAAATGTTACGCTACGTTTTGTGTTGTGAGAGAGAGAGAGAGAGAGAGAGAGAGAGAGAGAGAGAGAGAGAGAGAGAGAGAGAGAGAGAGAGAGAGAGAGAGAGAGAGAGAGAGAGAGAGAGAGAGAGAGAGAGAGAGAGAGAGAGAGAGAGAGAGAGAGAGAGAGAGAGGGGGGTGACAGATGCACATTCCACACATGATAAAAGATAAATAAATAAATCACATGAACACAAAGGCAAACAGATCGACATATTGACCGGCCGACAGATCGACCGACAGACAACCAGAGAAACAAGCACACAGAGAAAGAAGAATGATAATAAATAAAGAACAAACAGGGAGAAAGAGACAAATATCCTCAAATATGACTAGTACGATAACACACACACATACACACACACACACACACGTCAGTCAGTCAGTCCCCAAAGCTCCTGAAGGCGAGAACAACCACAACCACCACCATCACCACCTCTACCACCACCACCACCGCCTAAGAAGGAGCCACACGTCTTCCTAATTAATCCTCTTTCTTCCTTCCTATCCTCCTTCTTCTTCCTCTTCCTCCTCCAGGTCGCTTGCTCTCTTCCTTTACCAGACACACGTGGGATGACGAGAATAAGAAGCACACACACACACACACACACACACACACACACACACACACACACACACACACACACACACACACACACACACACACACACACACACACACACACACACATTCTTTCCATCTCCCCTTCCTCCTCATTCTCCCTCATGCATTTTTGGCGTTTCGTTTCATATGATACTTTCTCTTATTCTGCAATTCATGCTATTTTGCTCTCTCTCTCTCTCTCTCTCTCTCTCTCTCTCTCTCTCTCTCTCTCTCTCTCTCTCTCTCTCTCTCTCTCTCTCTCTCATAATATTTCTTTAACATTTTCCTTCAACGAACGCTTTGTTGCATTCTTCTCATGCTCCTTCTCCTTCCATTTTTCTTCTTATTGCAATTCTTATTTACATTCTCCTCTTTACATTTTCTTTTTTTCCCTCCTAAAAATTTTCCTCCACCAACTTCTCGCTCTAGTTTAAATATTTTTTTACTCTGCTTCCATTTACTGTTGTTACCCTTCATCATCTCCTCCACTTTCTTCTTATTCTATTATTACTACTACTATTACTACTACTACTACGGCTCGTTTTCTTTCTGTTCTCATGATGCCTGGACTCCTGCAGCAGCTCTGGACTGACGGGGCAGCAGTGGGAGGCAATTAACGTCCCTTATTCCAGACGGTCGATCATTAATTCCACGACCACCACCAACGTTACTGCCACCACAACAACATTCACCATCCCTACTGTCCCCTTCACCATACGACTCTCTCTCTCTCTCTCTCTCTCTCTCTCTCTCTCTCTCTCTCTCTCTCTCTCTCTCTCTCTCTCTTTTGTACATTCTCTTTTTCACCTTACGCAATAACTGTTTCCGATTCTGCAGTTTCGTTTCGCACATAGCTGCCACACCCTTCGTCTCTCTCTCTCTCTCTCTCTCTCTCTCTCTCTCTCTCTCTCTCTCTCTCTCTCTCTCTCTCTCTCTCTCTCTCTCTCTCTCTCTCTCTCTCTCTCTCTCTCTCTACATTTTCCTCGCGGACACTCTTGCCTCACGTCTATAATCTGCGCTCGTTCTATTGCATTGCACACATTATTTTCACTTGCCCTTGTCTAACGGTGGGAGCTGAACGTCGGGGCGGCCTTGCGACACACCTCCGCCGCCGCCACCGCTGCCGCCGCTGCCTCCGTCCCCTCCCCATGCAAAGTCCCCGCCTCCACCTCCGCGTTCCTCAGATGATGTTGGTTGATGGTAAAAATTGTGGTGATGCTGTGGTGTCTTTCGTGGCGGTGGTGGTGATGGTGGATGTTGTTGTTGTTTTGTGGTAGATGGTGGTGGTGGTGGTGGTAGTAGTAGTAGTAGTAGTAGTAGTAGTAGTAGTAGTAGTAGTAGTAGTAGTAGTAGTAGTAGTAGTAGTAGTGGTAGTGATGGTAGTAGTAGTAGTGGTAATAGTAGTAGTAGTGGTAGTAGTAGTAGTGGTGGTAATAGTAGTAGTAGTAGTAGTAGTAGTAGTAGTAGTAGTAGTAGTAGTAGTAGTAGTAGTAGTAGTAGTAGTAGTAGTAGTAGTAGTTGTTGTTGTAGAAATGTACAGTAAGAATTTTTTTTTCATATATTTTCGCCTGTTTACCGCTCATACTGACAAACACACACACACACACACACACACACACACACACACACACACACACACACACACACAAGGACAAGATACGAGTAGCTGGCGTTCCGCGCTGCTCCTATAGAACCCCTCCCTCCTCCAACCCCCCTCCCTCTACACATACACAGGAAGGCAAGGACTGCAATGCTCAAGGGTTGCTGCTGCTGGGTGCGAGTCTCCTCTCCTCGGCTCGCGTCCTGCACTATTCTCAGCTCTGAAGGGTTGAGGCGCTTCAGAAGACACGCGCAAATTGACGCAAATTGTCTTCACTCGGCCCGAGATTTGAAACTGGGGCCTCTTGATTGTGAGGAGAGCGAGCTAACCACTGCACCAATAGACAGTAAGTGATAACGATGATAATGATGATAACAATGATGATAATAGTAATAATAGTAATAATAATGATGATAACAGTAATGATAAGAGCAGTAATGGCCATAAAAATGATAATAATTGATAATAATGTTAATAATAAATAATAAAGGCAGCATAATAACAATGGACGGTGTCTCCCCACCTATAACATCACCTTTAGGAAGACAACGATCACCACTTCACTCACTGCAGGGCGGCGGTCCGCGCGTCACCACCATTACCACCACCACCACCACCTTTACCACCACACACCACCACCACCACCACCACCACCGCCACTGCCCACCACTAATCATGCCCCGCGCGGTAAACAATGCACTCCACTCCTGCAGAAGTCCTAAGAAGCCCCAGACACTGCACTAGAGTCCGCCGTGCAGGATACGATAGGACGCAGGATACCGCAGGATACACGTTCAGTTCAGGCTGGTCGCGCTGGCTACTGAAGGAGGCATACCTAGACTGCCGTAACAAAAGGCGCGGCTCGTGTCTTCACGCGGCACTGGCTCAGCACGGACTGGGCGGCTGGCGAAGGGTGGGAGGCCAGGCAGCGGCGGGAGGGAGGAGCGGCACGGAGGGAGGGACCGAGGGAGGGTGGCAGCGAGGTCTCCACTCCTCAGGCTCGGGGAGAGAGGGAGAGGGAGAGAGCCACCGGGGGATGCCTACGTACGCGGCCACGGTCAGGGCCTCTCCTTGTCTCCTTCCTATACCCTCCGTCACCCCCCTCCACACCTGCCTTGAACCGCCACATATGCCTCTACTCATCTAGCCTGCCCTGACTCGTCTGTAATAGTTCCCCACACCTGTGCCCTACACCTGACGCACACCTGAATGCCTCACACGTGCCTATACTACACATACGTCACTCCACACCTACGTAAAACCAGACCATACCTGTCAATATGTATCCCACACGCCACATGTGCCATGCCTGGTTCCTCATCACTTCATGTCTCCCACACCTGTCCTACACGTCCTCAGTTCACACATTAACCTGTCCTTGACCCACACCCTCCGTTACATTCCCACACCTGTCCCTAGCGGCCCACACCTGTGCTGGCGGTGACCTCGCAGGGTAGGTAGAGGAAGCTGCTCCAAACCTGTTCCAAATACGGGTGGAGTTTACGGCGGTGCTGCAGGTAAAGGTAACCAGTTGGCATCCATCTCATTATTACTCTTACCTGTGTGTTGCTGCTTACCGCCACCGTGCATGCTAATACTCTCTCTCTCTCTCTCTCTCTCTCTCTCTCTCTCTCTCTCTCTCTCTCTCTCTCTCTCTCTCTCTCTCTCTCTCTCTCTCTCTCTCTCGTACGCCCTTCACCACACCCTCTGCCACATTCCACACTCAGCTCACTCGCTCCACTCCGCTTCATCACACCTCACCACAATCTCCTCCACCTCTATCCCTCCTCCTCCTCCACCTCTGTCTCTCCTCCTCCTCCTCCTCCTTGGCACTATGAATATTTTTGTTGTCTTTGTGTGTGTTTGCTTGCGTGCAGGTCTGCCTGTCTGTCTGTCTCTACTGTAACACACACACACACACACACACACACACACACACACACACACACACACACACACACACACACACACACACACACACACACACACACACACAGACAGGCACGCACACGCACGCACGCACACGCACGCACGCTTAATCAAACTCCGTAATCAAGCAGACAGAAAAAAAAAAACACCATTCAGAAAACGGGTGTTCGTTCAACTCTCTCTCTCTCTCTCTCTCTCTCTCTCTCTCTCTCTCTCTCTCTCTCTCTCTCTCTCTCTCTCTCTCTCTCTCTCTCTCTCTCTCTCTCTCTCTCTCTCTCTCTCTCAAACTGTCCAGAAGCCGTGTGTGCGTGTTTTAACACACACACACACACACACACACACACACACACACACACACACACACACACACACACACACACACACACACACACACACACACACACACACACACAGAGAGAGAGAGAGAGAGAGAGAGAGAGAGAGAGAGAGAGAGAGAGAGAGAGAGAGAGAGAGAGAGAGAGAGAGAGAGAGAGAGAGAGAGAGAGAGAGAGAGAGAGAGAGAGAGAGAGAGAGAGAGAGAGAGAGAGAGAGGTCATACTAGTCTAAAGGTGAAACTCGCCGTAATATAACAGGTGAAGTGGAGAGAGAGGGAGAGGGGGAAGAGAGGGAGAGGGAGAGGGAGAGGGAGAGGGAGAGGGGAGAGACTGGAGAACACCCTTGGCCTGGACGTGATGGGGCGGAGCGGGGCGGGGTACTGGGGAGGGGTACTAGGGCAGCTTGCATTACCAGTAGCCCCATTCAGTTCCCTGTTATGGTTTCCCCCCATCTCCCCCATCTCTTTAATCTTAGTCTTCCTCCCTACACTACACAAGGGAACACAAAGGAAGAAAAAACAATAACAAACCTAACTTAACCTAATCTTACCTAACCTAACCTAACTTAACCTAATCTTACCTAACCTAGCAGACTTATTCTTGGCCTTCACGAGTCTGGAGGTGCAATAATCTGCAGTAAAGGATGTAGGATAGTAAAAATGAAGGCTCCTCCCCACCTACATCATTCTGTACTCATTCTAACACCAACACTACTCAAGTCCAGTGTTTTTTTTATTATTTTTTTTTTTACTTTTTTTCCCCCTTTACTAGGTCACCTTACCCGCTCGCTCGCTCACACACACACACACACACACACACACACACACACACACACACACACACACACACACACACACATTTCAGGGTCAATACATAGATTAGGTCACAGTTAAGTCCCCCTTCTCTCTCTCTCTCTCTCTCTCTCTCTCTCTCTCTCTCTCTCTCTCTCTCTCTCTCTCTCTCTCTCTCTCTCTCTCTCTCTCTCTCCTTCACTACGCGATCCTCAACTCAGACATTTTTTTTTCCTCTATCTCTTCTTTGTCTCTCTCTTTTTCTCCTTGAAGAACTGTAAGCTTCAAATATCTTCCTACTTGGGAGGTTGTACAGACGAGATGAGGAGGAGGAGGAGGAGGAGGAGGAGGAGGAGGAGGAATAAGGGGAAGGAGACGAAAAAAAAGAAAAAAAAAACAGTTTACATTTAAAGGAAACACAAGGAAATCCCAGACAGAGAACTTCAAACACACACACACACACACACACACACACACACACACACACACACACACACACACACACACACACACACACACACACACACACACACACACACACACACACACACACACACACGTGGCTGGCAGCATGACTGAGGCACAACACCACCACCACCACCATCACTTCTCGTCGCCTGAGGGAGTGTTCAGCAAGCAAAAAAGACCAAGACGAGCCAGAAGAAGGTTTCCCGCTGAGCCAAAGAAGTTTACTCTGTGTATAGAAAGTTGTGTTCGAAAAAAATAAAGAAAACAATAAAAATAAAACGAAGGTGAAAGGTGGATGAGTTGTAAAGAACGGTAATAAAATAAAACTAGTTCTTTGTGTTTGATTCAGGTTTTGATTCACAAGTTATTATTATTATTTCTTTTTTTTTGTCTGATCTTAGTAATGGATACTTTTCTTTTCCAATGTATTACTTATTATTTTCTTGAAGTTGTTTGGTGACACTTATGCTGCTTATAAATGATGTACTTATTATTCTCGTTCTTGCTTGCAAACTTAACTTGTCATTCTTCTTATGCAATCTAATGGTTTCCTTGTTTTTGTTCTTATTTGTTGATAATCATAATACAGGGTTTATTTACTCCTAACACCTTTGCCGCTATCTATTATTATCATGACTATTTTCAATATTTATCATAACCAGTAGTAGTAGTAGTAGTAGTAGTAGTAGTAGTAAGAGTTTTTTCATTTCTTCTTTTTCTTCTTACTCTTGTTATTATTATGACTATCACCATCATTACTGCCACTATTATTACCACCTAACCATAAACTAAGGCAAATTCCACACAGTCTCTCACAAGGCAAGGCGAGATAAGATGCGATAAGACAAGACTAAATATACCAGAGAACGGATAGATAGATCCCTTGCACACGCCACACAGCCCACCCAGTGAACAGTGACCCAAATAGAACAGCAACAGCAACAAGGTAACTGTGTGTATAGAAAGTTCAATATTACCGCATTTTTTTTCTTTTTTTTTCTTTTCTCGCCGGTAAGAAGCAAAATCAATTCCCGCAATGACACAAAGACGCAGAAAAAGCCGCGTGACTCCCTTGTGTGGCACAGAACACTGAGTCACGTGTGTGTGTGTGTGTGTGTGTGTGTGTGTGTGTGTGTGTGTGTGTGTGTGTGTGTGTGTGTGTGTGTGTGTGTGTGTGTGTGTGTGTGTGTGTGTGTGTGTGTGTGTGTGTGTGTGTGTGTGTGTGTGTGTGTGTGTGTTTTTATTCACTCAGTCGTCTGCTCGTCTCTCTCTCTCTCTCTCTCTCTCTCTCTCTCTCTCTCTCTCTCTC
This sequence comes from Scylla paramamosain, assembly GCF_035594125.1. NCBI lineage: Eukaryota > Metazoa > Arthropoda > Malacostraca > Decapoda > Portunidae > Scylla > Scylla paramamosain. The sequence goes on from NC_087159.1 coordinate 6,519,924, forward strand.
TCTCTCTCCGTGTGAGAGAGAGAGAGAGAGAGAGAGAGAGAGAGAGAGAGAGAGAGAGAGAGAGAGAGAGAGAGAGAGAGAGAGAGAGAGAGAGAGAGAGTGCGTAAAAGAAAATATGCAAGCAAAAAAAAATACAGAAAGAATGGAAGAAGAGAAAGCAAGACTGAGAGAGAAATGGAAAGAGAGGGAGAACGAAAAATCAGCGAGAAAAAAAAAAGAGAAACAAAACGGAGAAACAGAAACAGCAAGAGCAAAACAAAAACAAAGAGGAAGAGGAAAAACAAAAGGGAGAAGATAGACAACAAAAAAAGAAATAAAATAAACAAATAAATAAAACTGACGGGAAAACGAAAAAAAACAAACAAACAGATGAAAGCCTAACGAACGAAAAAAAAAAGAAAAACGAAAAGAAAAGAAACAAAAAACAAAGCAATAAAAAAGGACAAAGCAAAGAACAAAGAAACGACAAAATGATCTGGAGCTAAAAATCAATACAGTGCATGACTCGTGTGTGTGTGTGTGTGTGTGTGTGTGTGTGTGTGTGTGTGTGTGTGTGTGTGTGTGTGTGTGTGTGTGTGTGTGTGTGTGTGTGTGTGTGTGTGTGTGTGTGTGTGTGTGTGTGTGTGTGTGTGCGTAGATACATCAACTGATACGCAATTATGAGTAATACAATTTGGTTCATGAAAACAACTGTATTTACTGAGGGAGGGAAGGGGTAACGGAGGGTGGGGGCAGAGGGAATGGAAGGGAATGGGAAAGGGGAAGGATGGAGAAGAGAGAGACGGCAGGAAAGGGTAAAACATGCAGGTGGTTACGGGAAAGGGAGGGAAAGAGCGAGGGAGGGAGGGAGGGAGGGAGGGGGAGGGAGAGGGAGATTGAAAGGTCAGGGAGGGAAGGAAGGGAGGGAGTTACGAGGGGCATGAAAGAAAGGAGAGATGAAGAGAGGAAATGATGAAAAAGAAGAAGGCATGGAGGGAATAGAGGAGGCAGGAGGAATATGAGGGAAAAAAGAGATAAAGAGAGAAGTTTGGAATAGAGAAAAAGGGAGAGAGAACATAGGAAAGTAATGAAAACCTGATGGAAACAAAGAGGAGGAAGGAGAGGAGAGGAGAGGAGAGGAGGGAAGAATAAAGAATAAAAGAAGGAAAGGGAGAGGAATGGAAGAGAAAGCAAGCGATGTTGGAGGGAGAGAGGAAGAGAACGGTTGAAGGGGATAACTGTGCGGGAAGGATTAGAGGGGAATGGGAAGATGGAAGGATGAAGGGAGGGGAGAGAAAGGGGAGGAGACAGTCAGGCGGAGGAAAGGGAGAGGGAGAGAGAGGGAGAAAGAAGAAGGGAAAAAAAAAAAGGACTTTGTTAGGAAGAATCAATGTTTCCATGAGTCATACAAATCTCATAAAGGTCACAATCGATAAGACCAGGAGGAGGAGGAGGAGGAGGAGGAGGAGGAGGAGGAGGAGGAGGAGGAGGAGGAGGAGGAGGAAGAGGACAGGAAATGGAGGAGGGCGATAAGAAGGCAATGTGTATAAAATATGAGAGAGAGAGAGAGAGAGAGAGAGAGAGAGAGAGAGAGAGAGAGAGAGAGAGAGAGAGAGAGAGAGAGAGAGAGAGAGAGAGAGAGAGAGAGAGAGAGAGAGAGAGAGAGAGAGAGAGAGTCTGACATGAAACACGGAAATAGAATGAGTGACACAGGGAAAATGAAATAAAAGAGAACACGAGCATGGAATGAGAAATTGAGAGAGAGAGAGAGAGAGAGAGAGAGAGAGAGAGAGAGAGAGAGAGAGAGAGAGAGAGAGAGAGAGAGAGAGAGAGAGAGAGAGAGAGAGAGAGAGAGAGAGAGAGAGAGAAGGAAAGGAAGGATGGATAAAGAGTCTAAAGGTGGAAATATGATAGGAAGGGAAAGATAATTAAATAAAATGAAGGAAAGAAGGAAGGAAGGAAGGAAGGAAGGAGAAAAAAGAAGAAAGGAAAACCAGGAAAGAGTGAAAGGGGGGAAATCAGGAAGGGAAAAAAAAACGAAGGAAAGGAGGATAAAAGAGACAATGAGGAAGATGACAAGAATAGGAAGAGGATAGAAAGAGAAAGAAAACGATGGAAAGAGACAAAGAGGAAGAAGGAAAACGATAACGAACAAGGAATAGCGAAGAAAGAAGAAGCGACAGACACAAGATAATTAGGAAGAGAAGAAGAGAGGTAAGAATAGGAACAATAAAGAGGAAATGACTGATGGTGGCGTGAAGGAAGAGGGAATAAGGGAAAGGAAAGGGAAAGGAAGGGAAGAGCAACAGAGAGAGAGAGAGAGAGAGAGAGAGAGAGAGAGAGAGAGAGAGAGAGAGAGAGAGAGAGAGAGAGAGAGAGAGAGAGAGAGAGAGAGAGAGAGAGAGAGAGAGAGAGAGAGAGAGAGAGAGAGAGAGAGGGAAAAAATGAGAGAGGAAGGAGTAAAGTAGCAAATCAGAAACAGATGACTGGAGGAGGAGGAGGAGGAGGAGGAGGAGGAGGAGGAGGAGGAGGAGGAGGAGGAGGAGGAGGAGGAGGAGGAGGAGGAGGAGGAGGAGGAGGAGGAGGAGAAGGAGGAGGAGGAGGAGAAGGAGGAGGAGGAGGAGAAGGACGAGAATGATGCGATGAAGATGCGATAAAAATAATAAATAAAGAAAAAAAGATAAAAAGCAACAGAAATAATGAAGAAATAAGAAAAAAAAAAAGTGAGTGAGGGATGGTGAAGAAAGGAGTAGAGAAAGGCAAGGAAAGGAATGGAAAGGGATGGGCAGGGATGGTCGAGGAGAGAATTCCAGTGGAGATGCTGAGGCTTAATTAAAATTCCTACCGTGGAGAGAAACGCGGTAGCTGGAGGGATGGAGGGAAGGAGAAAAGGATGGAGGGAAGGAAGGAAGAAGGGAAGGAGGGGTATAGAGATTATTCCTCCTCCTCCTCCTCCTCCTCCTCCTCCTCCTCCTCCTCCTCCTCCTCCTCCTCCTTTCATCCGTTCAGGAGAATATAGAGGAGCTAGCTGTCTTCCTCTTCCTTCTCCTCCTCCTTTTATTCCTTCTTATTGTTCCTCCTCCTCCTCCTCCTCCTCCTCGCAAGAAGAGATAAACTGACACGTTCAAATGTCTTCCAACACACACACACACACACACACACACACACACACACACACACACACACACACACACACACGTACAGACAGAGAAAAGTAGGTTTTGCGAACGAAACTGCAGGTATAAGAGAAAGACATGACAGGAGGGGACGGGGGAGGAGGGGTAAATGAAGGGCAGATGGTTGAGGAAGCAAGGGAAGGGGGAGTTAGAAGGGGAGGAGGAAGATGGGAAGAGGAGGGAATGGGGGGAAGGAGGAGGAAAGGAGAGATCAACACGGTGGTGACGTCACGCTGTAATTATTAACAGGGAGGCGGGACTTACCTGTGCTTGTGACAAATAATAACACCAAACAACTCTCTCTCTCTCTCTCTCTCTCTCTCTCTCTCTCTCTCTCTCTCTCTCTCTCTCTCTCTCTCTCTCTCTCTCTGGTACTTACAACATGTCACATCACGTCACGGAAGCGAGACACAACTGCGTCACACACTCACCTGTAGAAGGAGGAAGAGAGAAAAGGTTACTCGTGTTTCACCGCCAGGAGGAAGGTTAGGTTAGTGATAGTGGCCATGATTATCACCATTATTATCGCTATTTTTACCTGTGTCATTATTACTCTCACCTTTACTGGCATCATCATCACTGTCGTTATCATCACCACTATCATCATCATTATTGTCATCTTCATCATCATCATCACCACTATCATCGTTGCCATTATCTCCATCATTGTTATCATCATCATCATCATCATCATCGCATCGTCATCGTCATGTAGCCTCGTGATTGCCACGTTAGAATTGCAATTAGTCATTCAACAATTCAATCATATTTGTCATCATCACCACCATTATTGCCACCACCATCATCACCACCACCACCACCACCACCTATACAACCACAGTAAAGAGAGTTTTTGCCCACACAATTTTCAAAGTGATTTATTTTACACCAAAATTGGCTAAACAAACTCTTGCATCTTTTGAACCACCACCACCACCACGACCACCACCACCACCACCACCATCATCATCACAATCACCACAAACTTCACCACTATCATTATTACCACTACCATTATCAACCACAATCACCACCATCACCTTTCAACACCATCACGTACCACACCACCACCACCAGCACCACCGTCACCTTTCATAACACCATTAGAATCACTCCAATTAAGACAAACATCACAGGTAACGGTAAGCGGCCTTGAGATGCAAAAAAAAAAAAATAAATAAATAAATAAATAAATAAATAAATAAATAAATTAATTAAAAAAATAAGATATCCACATCAAATCCACTTTTCCACCACGCCACACGTTTCCAATATCCGTTTCAAGTATCCATAACTATCAATTACATCACCTGACCATTTTTTTCCCTCGCTATCTTATATTACTGTCTGTATCTATCAATGTATCTATCTTTTAGTATATATATCTAATAGTTTTATCCCGAGCACACCTTTCTTTTTCTATCAAGTGTCTATTACATCACCTAACTTTTTTTTTCTTACTATTTGGATCACCGTCGCTCTTCCTATCTATTTATCTATTGGTATTGTCTCATCTAACTCTATTATGCTTAGAGTTTCCCTTTTTCTCAGTATTTAAGTCACAATCTATCTATCTATCTATCTGTTTCTACAACCTCACCTAACCTTTCATTCAAACCACACTTTCTCTCTCTCTCTCTCTCTCTCTCTCTCTCTCTCTCTCTCTCTCTCTCTCTCTCTCTCTCTCTCTCTCTCTTTACTATCTTACACTATGAGAGACCTTCAGAAGCAGGGCAACAAGACAGGACAAGAAAGACCTCGCCAGATACATTGGTCTTCCTGTTTTTAATCCTCTCCTGTTCCCTTGATTCCAGACTAGAGAGTTTAAGTTTAGTCCTGCATTTTTTTCCTTTCTTTTCTCTCTCTCTCTCTCTCTCTCTCTCTCTCTCTCTCTCTCTGTCTATTTGCACTGCATTTCCACC
>NC_087159.1:6530000-6535000 GCF_035594125.1 Scylla paramamosain
ACTGGCTCAGCTTATTTGGAAATCTGGTACCTCTTCCTTCCCTCATCTGCTGACGTGTGACATAAAAATCACGACTCGAGTTTCAACATTCAATTCACTGCCACCCCATGACACCCAAACCTTCATGACTTGCCTCGAGGTATTCAGATAAGCCATATCTATCAACCTGAGTTGTAAACAGACAACCAAACGACCACATAGAGATAACGTTCCAAGATTACAACGATCTCTTATCTAAAGGACAGAGGGGTGGTTCTCTGCTGCTACTGGCCCACCCCCGGCGATATCCCAGGAGGAGGAGGAGGAGGAGGAGATTTGTATACAGGGAATCAAATGGTGCTGTGCGGTCATTTTTCATTCCCTCTCCCTGAACTGTTCCCTCTAGACATTCCCCTCTACACATTTTCCCTATGGATGTATTTAGTATCACTATGATAATGAAACACAGACTGAAACTATTGCTTTTAGTAGTATTATGTTACGTTGCGTTAGGTTTGCTTTACTTGCTTAGCTTAGGTTAGGTTACGTTATGTTACTTTAGGTTAGGTTAGGTTAGGTTAGGTTGTGTTGTTACTTTAGGTTAGGTATAGGTTAGGTTAGGTTAGGTTACTTTAGGTTAGGTTAGGTCAGGTTAAAGGTTGTGACTCGGGAATGAATGTCTGGACGAGAAAATATTCAAGAAGGGAATAATTGACGAGGAGAAATGCTGGAGAAAAATAAAATCGCGCACACTGTTCAGGCAACAATAGCCCAAGCAAGGCCGCCCCGTCCCTCAGGAGCAGCAAGTGAGTGTGTGTCTGCCGCAACTAACACCTGGCGGGCACTGGTCACCTGGGCGACACCCCCACACCATCCTACACTACACGGGTGCTGCAGGTTAGCGTGGATATGACCCTTCGTGGAAATGAAACCCTTGCATATTCATGAGACACTGATGGACCTTAACACGCCCTGACATGAGGCCCTATTTGCCCTGTCACGTTACACTAGATTCCGTTTTCCTTGCACCTTATTCTTGCTACAATACGGTGCCAATTAGTAGATAATCATGTTACTTACTATTTACTAATAATAATTACTAATTGGCCTTTGTTAGTCAGCAATTTCGCCACCCCGTCCGTGCGAGTAGCGTGACTCCTCGCTGCCAAGACTTGTTAGACGTAATTGCGAGGGAGAGAGTGTGGCACGTCGCTTTTAGCTTCTCTCAGTATTTAAAGTTGAATTCCATCAGACACATGAGTTTTAATTAGTAAGAGTTGAAAGAGTAATAAATAAGCAGAGAACGAGCGACAGAGAGAGAGAGAGAGAGAGAGAGAGAGAGAGAGAGAGAGAGAGAGAGAGAGAGAGAGAGAGAGAGACTGACATGACGACAGAAAAGGCAGACAGACAAAGGGGCGAGAAGCGATGGTGGAGGATAAGCTTCCCGCGCGACAAGGGAGGGAGTAACAGCAGCGCCGCGATGCATGAGGCAGGGAGGGGAACACGCAACTCCCGGACGAGGAAAACTTGGAAAAGAACCTGGAAACGCATCCAAACCGGAGAAAAGAGAGGGCAGGTCAGGGAGGGAAATGATGGACGAGGGGAGCCTCAGTGGTGGAATTTTCAGGCAAGTGAGAGCCTCGGGATGGGAGGGTTAAGTAAACAGCCTTTATTTCCTCGTGGTCTCACCAACCGTTCTTCCCTCTGACGTGGCGACTGAACTAAATCTAATCACCTAGACTGAATTATATTTATCTTAACCTTATCTTTCCCGAGATGCTGTGACTTTCTAAAGTATACTAACAGAAACTAACCAAACTACCTAACCTAGCCCAGCCAAACCGAACCTACAATAAGCCTACACTATTCAACCCAACACAAACCAACCTAACCTAACCTCACCCAACTCTATTCAGCCCAAACTAACCCAACCTAACCTTACTTAACCTAACCTACCCTAACCTGATCTAACTTAACCTCACCTAACCTTACATGACCAAACCTGACTTCAATTACGAGTACCAGTTCTTTGTCCCTTGCGAGCCCCATGCAGACTTGTAAGGCTCGTTAGGCTGCTTTGTTAACTCGCCGCCTCGGTCCCAGGAGGCGGCGGTGGGTGGCGGTGCAGGTGTTTACTCGCGGCGCCCCTGTGATGGCTGTGTTTACGTGTTTGGCTCGCATTCCCCTTGTTATTAGTTTGCTCGTTAAGCCCTCACTCTTATCCCATTGGCGGCCCACCAACCTGTTTGCCTGACGGGCCGCTGTATTGTATAGGCTCTGTGTAGGCTCATGTTAATTGTTGTAGGGAAGGTCTGGGTGGTACTTTGTCTGCGTGCACCGTGTCTGGGTGGTAGCTTATCCTGAGAGCCTGAGTTTGTTTGCTGTATCAGTGTTTACTTCTCACGCTGCTCGACTAAAGGCCAGAGTGTGCCAGGGAAGTCCCTTGTAGTATATAAAGTGCAGATGTTTGTGTGCAGTCTTCTAACTACTCCAGTGTTTACTTAAAGCTTTGTTCGATAAGCGCGCTAGTGTGTGTCCGGGAAGGTATAGTGTCGCTTTTCATCCCCGCCGCATTAACCACAGTGTTCTGGTGCCAACAATAATGCGGCGAAGCAAAAGAGTTGCCTCTCATCTACAGCAGCGTGAGTGCGTATCTCATGAATGCTGGAGGCCTGTAATCCTGCCCTATGTACTACTGCTATTCCACCATTCCCAGGCAGCACGTCACCCTCCCCGGCACCGTCCTGGCCCTGTCTTCCTACCATCTCCCTGCAATGTCACCCTATCGCCGTCCCTGCCTGCCCATCACCTTTCCTTACCCTGCCATCCTACTATCACTGCAATGTCACCCTGGCGTCGTCCCTGCTTGCCTGTCACCCTTCCGTACTCTCCCATCCTACCACCACCCTGCAGTGTCACATTGGCGCTGCCACTGCCTGCCCGTCACCGTTCCGTACCCTACCAGAGTGCCATCCCAACAACAACCCACCGCAGCCGCCATAAAAGTGCCGCGTTTACTGCTGCCGCACCGTTACTCACGTTGAATAAAAGCCGACCAGGCACTCAGTCACTTATCCTCCCCCTCCTTCCCCAAAAAAGTTCAGATAAATCGCAGCGCTTAATGAAAGTCAATCTGTAGCACGCCTCGTTTCCCGGAGCGCAGCGGAACAAGGGGGGTGTGCAGAAGCTGCTGAAACGTAAACAATATATACGTTATCTGAAAAGGTATGTAAATATTCTTGGTGAAATTTGACTCCCAAACACATTAATAATCTTAATGAGTGCTCAGCCTCGGTAGATGAAGATAAACATTCACCAGCCTCTCACATTTAAATGAACACCACCACGCCGCGCCGGGAACACTGTCTCCTTGTTTCCCGCCTCGCCGCCATAGTTTGTACCCACATGCAAAAATTAATATCTTATGTTTATTCAACCCATCGTGTGGACAAGACCGTGGGGCAAGCGGCCGCAGGGACAGCCTCGCCTTGAAGGACAAGATGCCTCAGCAGATAACGCTGCAGCATTAACGCTTCCAAGGCAAGGCTACTGAAAGAAACTCTCAAGATCCCCACGTGACGGCGTGTAAGTGAGAACGGCCTGGGTTGTCAAGGAGGCGGCGTCCACACACACACACACACACACACACACACACACACACACACACACACACACACACACACACACACACACACACACACACACACAAGTAAATATACACACATATCTGTTACACGGTGAGTAACTCCACCAAACAAGGGTGTGAGGGCAGCAGAGCCGCCCCTGCGGAACACCTACATTGATGATGATGGCGTCCCCGGAGGAGAGGTCCCGCAAGTCCTGGAAGGAACGGGAGTGCTTGTGGTGGGACACCAACTTGACGGCTTCCCCAGGCACGGCGCCCCCGTCGTTGAAGAGCGTGGACACTCCCAGCCTCTGTTTCTTTCTGTTCTTGGCGCCGCGTCGGCCCAGCGTCAAGAAGCCTCTCATGGTGGAGGTCATGGTGGCGGCGCTCCACCGCCGTCCTCGAGGCGCACACGTCCACAAACACTTTTATCAACACTCAACAAGACGTCCAACAATCGCTCCAAGCTCTCCCAGCTCCGGGCAGCGCGCAGCACGTGTCTTTCCGTGGCGCGCCGAACACCGAGCCAAGCGACACTAAAACCCCGCGGCACCGTCAGGTCACCGCCGGGCTGAGCGGCTGACAGCGCGACTGAGCGGTCCTCACCTGCCTGGCTCGACACATGGTCCGCGGCACACACGGTCCACTAAAGCCGCACACCTGCCGCCGCACTTTGCACTGCCGATCACAGCCTCTGCTGCACACGCACACGCACACAAAGAAACATTAACACGTGTCGACACATTCAGGCTTAAATTAACGCCACATTCCTATTGCTCACTTTCTGTCATTAACACGGCACGCAGGGAAGAAGCAGCCGCGGCAGCAACACCATGACGGTCCTGCATGACCCAGCATCCAGCCCCGCCCGCTGACTCATCCCCCCAGCCTGACCCACGCCCTCCAGCACCGCGGCCTGCATGACAGCCACGCCACTGCTGCTCGTGCACACTCGCCGCTAGTGTCGCACCACCCTCACACCACCCTATCCCGCCCCGTCCTCCCTGCCCTCATCCCAACGCGACAGATTCCCTGTTACGGTTCACAACAAAGGCGTGTGGCGGGCGGGGGGCGCGTGTCCCTGGGGAGCAGCGGAGGTCGTCACGTCTGACAGCTATAAACAAAAACAGCCCACACCTCAGCGCGCACCAAGCTGCCGCACTCAAGGCGGGAGGAAAACTGCGCGGCTCACCAATCTTATCCAGACGCGGCGGGGCTGTTCTCCACCTACTGTCATATTCCCCTTATCTGTTCTTATCAAAGGAACTCTCACCATTACTCCATCCGCCACGCTAGTCTCGCCGCGGGATTGCAACACTCTAGGCTTGACATTCGGCGTGGTTTGGAGGGAATGATTCACATCCCGTTTACGTTGCTTGGGTTCGTCCTTTACAAC
>NC_087159.1:6545000-6550000 GCF_035594125.1 Scylla paramamosain
ATGTTTACTCAATATGTAGCTCCCCCTCCCCCCAAAAAAATAATAATAATTACAGATTACAAAAAAAGTCAGCCAGTTTAGTTTAGGTGTCTTGATCCTCTCCTAAAACTGCAACTCAGCTTTAGTCTTCCTCTAATTGGTGCATCTGGTAGTCGCTCCTCTAGCCTGGGAGTGAAGGATATGGTGTACCCTTCTAGTCATCCAAAATATTGTGTTTCTAGTTATTATTCATCCAGTGATAATGAGTAACGAAGGAGATCCGAGAGAAAATAAAATTAATTGCATTTTTTTTTCTGTCTCTAAGTATCAGACTGACTTTTACCTTTTTTTCTTTTCTTTTCCTTTTTTTTTCTGAGGGGAACAAACGATTTATTCAATTTCATTCACTTACTGATTTATTTTTTTATAATTTTTGAGAAGCGGATGACAGGAATCTTTTTACTTATCCATTACATTTGAAAGACACAAGGTAGGAGCGTCTCTCTATCCCTGACTCCACGTGCTTCAAATATAAGTAAAATAAACAAGACTCTGAGGAAAGTGAGGCTGCGGGTGATGGATGGAGGGTCACGGAGGGTCAGGAAGGTAGTGGCGGAAGGGCGTGAGACGAGGTCATAAGGAGAGGAACAGAGGAAGAAAGAAAAAGGAAAAGTGAGGTTGTCCATGTTTCTTGGCCTATCCTATACCGCCATTACAATCTGTGTGTGTGTGTGTGTGTGTGTGTGTGTGTGTGTGTGTGTGTGTGTGTGTGTGTGTGTGTGTGTGTGTGTGTGTGTGTGTGTGTGTGTGTGTGTGTGTGTGGGGTTGTCCTTCAATTCCCCTCTCACGGACATCCTTCTCATCCTTCCTTCCTTCCTTCCTGTTTTCATTTCCTTCCTTCTTTCAACACTCCCCTTCCTACAACTGACCAATGAATAACACAGGTTTCGTCTCTCTCTCTCTCTCTCTCTCTCTCTCTCTCTCTCTCTCTCTCTCTCTCTCTCTCTCTCTCTCTCTCTCTCTCTCTCTCTCTCTCTTCCCGCCACCACAGTTCATCAACACAACTGTGTCATTATTTTCTAATCACCCTACTGGTCCTTGTTCAAACGACCTATTTTCCCAGTAAATTTTCCCCACGCCCCCCCATCACCCCCCGGAGTAGACATATGATCCACGCCTCCCTCCCTCTCTCCTTTCCTTCCTTCCTTTCACAAACAACAGCGCCCTTTCTACTGTTTTCCTTTCCTAGGCCTCGCTTCCCTCTCCCTCACAAACACAGAACTCAGATGATTATTCTATCTTCTCTTCCTCCTCCTCTTCCGCGCGAATATTCTCTTTACTTCTCTCTCTCCCTTCCTGTGTATGGATGTGGCCTGGGTGAGGACAGCTGCGAGTCTCTTATAAGGTCAGGTCACGAAGGGGTAAGGTCCCAGTGAGAGTAAATTGGTGTGTCTTGACCTGGAACACTTTCTCTCTCCTTTCTGGTCTGTGCTCAGCGTCAGGAATGCTGCCCGGCAAACAGAGCGTGAGTCGCGCAGTGGGTGGAGAGCCCGCACGTCACGCAGGCGGTAGAGGAGGCGGCAGTGAGAGGAGTGGGAGGTATAAGCCCCGGGGAATGGCAAGGCATGCAGCGGAGTGATGTAGGCAGCCACACACACGCCTGCACAGCCACACGGTGTTCACAAAGCCTCATCAATTTCCGTTTCTTTTTATTGGGAAACGTGAGCCTCGCCTCATGTTATCACTGCTGACGTCAGTGATAAAGCTGATATTTCTTACTGACACCTGTCCCACTGCAGGTGTGCTGGGCTCAGGGAGGGAGGGGGACAGGGAACGGCTTACCTGAGATGAGCAGCGCTGCCACGGCGGCGATGATGAATGTCCCAGCAGAAGGTACAGTCTGGCCCAGGCGTGAGGCCTGACGGCGGCCCACACGTGGTACACTTCTCGCTGCACGTGCCGCGGCCGCCGGACAGGCCTGAGAGCTGCCACCACCAAGCGGCTCACACGCCTCAGCAGACGAAGGAGGCGCGGCGCCAGGCCTCCTTTGCCTCGTCCTCCAGCCATATTACCACGCGGGGCACCTCTCCTGGCGGCGACTCACCCACAGGAGTAGGCCATGCCTCAGGCCTCACCTCGCCGCCGTCACCGGACCAAGGTGGGTGGGCGCGGCGGGCAGTGCATGGGGCGTCAGGGCGCGGTACACTCACGGAGGGCGTCCAGCACACTTCAGCAGAGAAACACGAGCTGCGTCTGCTTGTCGCAAGGCACATCTGACCCGTCGGAGTGCTCGTCGCGGAGTAGCGGTGGCGGTAATGTAACGCGAACCTGGGCAGGAAAGCACAGTGCTTGATCTGCCTGAGAGCCGGCGGGGGGAGGCCATGGGAGGCAAGAAAAGGCAGTGATGGGTAAGAGGGAAGGAGCAAAAGGACGGCGGTTCAGAGAAGTTTCCCTCGGTGTCTCGTTACGCTGAGGAGAAAACGGTAATTTGCCCCCTGTCAGCCGCGGACAAAGGGTGACGAGCAGGGCGCCGCGACGCACACCCCGCCCCGCCCCGCCCCTGCAGGGACATTATATCTTTGAGGTAACACACGGGAGGGCATCGTGAGAGAAAGAGAGAGAGAGAGAGAGAGAGAGAGAGAGAGAGAGAGAGAGAGAGAGAGAGAGAGAGAGAGAGAGAGAGAGAGAGAGAGAGAGAGAGAGAGAAAGCAGTAATTGCATGTCAAACAAGTAATAGTAAAGGTCCCACTGCGCCCACCCCACCCGACGTCCACGCCCACGCCACGCCCTCTCAACGCCTACGCTCCAAACAAGGTCCCCCGCCCCTCCCCACTCGCCCTTGTACACCCCACCGTCATCCTTCACCTTTAACACGCCCACACACTCACACACACACACACACACACACACACACACACACACACACACACACACACACACATGCCAATCACCGAAACGCCATTAATTACACGCAAGTAACGGGACTGTAATCCTCTCTCATCCTCCTCACTCACACACACACACACACACACACACACACACACACACACACACACACACACACACACACACACACACACACACACACACACGTTAAGGGTTTCAAAGTTAAGCCAAGGCGCCCTTTAGTGTGGTCACGCCCGCCCCTTCAGACCCTCAATGACACGGGTGGTTTAAGGAGGAGATGGGCGGGTGTGGGCGGGCTACGGGTGAGGGGTGAGTGTGGGCGTGAAATGCTATGATTACACCTCCTCCTCTTCGTCTCTTTTAGTCTTGTTAATTTTATATAGCTCGTCCCACATTTAAAAGGCGTGTGTGTGTGTGTGTGTGTGTGTGTGTGTGTGTGTGTGTGTGTGTGTGTGTGTGTGTGTGTGTGTGTGTGTGTGTGTGTGTGTGTGTGTGTGTGTGTGTGTGTACTGTATCATGTTTTCTTCTTATTCCACTTTTTTCCTTGGTTAAAATTTCAACTATTTACGCATTCATTAATTTACTTATCTCCTTATCTTTCTTTATCTACTTATTTCCTTCATTATTATTTTTCTGTCTTTACAATATTACTTCTCTTTCTTCTCATTCTTCCATCTCCCATCTTCCTTCACCCTTCCACTTCTCGATCTCCTTTCCTCCTCCACCTCCTCCTCATCCTCCCTTCTTTCTCAGTATTACATCAGAAGCGTCTCACTATCCTCCTCCTCCTCCTCCTCCTCCTCCTCCTCCTCCTCCTCCTCCTCCTCCTCCTCCTCCTCCTCCTCCTCCTCCTCCCACACATCAACCATCCCCTCTCTGTAGGTCATTCCCTCCTCTCACTATCATTTCTCTTCTTCCTCTCTCTTCTTTCTCCCTCCTCTTCCTTCTTTCCTCTCTTTCCTGTCCTTTTAATTTCACACTCGTCTCTCTTTTCCAATTTTTTCCTCTCTTCCTTCATATTCTCACTCTAACCTCTCCATTTCAATCCTTTTTTTCTTCCTGTTACTAATTTTTTCCCTCTTCCTTCTTATTATTTTTCCCTTCTCTTCATTTTTTTTATTTCCTGTATTATTTTATTTTTCATAGTTTTCCCTCTATCACTTCTTTTTTTATTTCTCTTTCCCTTCTTATCGTTGTTTCTTCTTCTTCTATGTCTCTCAATTTCTTCCGTATTTCCTCTTTTCTTCATCCTTTCCCTCATCCCTCGTTAAATGAACCTTAGCTCTCTCTCTCTCTCTCTCTCTCTCTCTCTCTCTCTCTCTCTCTCTCTCTCTCTCTCTCTCTCTCTGACCTCATCTTTCCTCTCTTCCCTTCCTCTCCCTAAAGAACTTACCCTCCTAACTCTCTCCTATCTTCCTTTCCTCGCTAAACCGCTTCTGACCTCTTATTTTTCCTCCTCCTCCTCCTCCTCCTCCTCTTCCTCCTCCTCCTCCGTCTCATCTTCCCTTCCTTCCTTCCTCTTCGTTGCCTCTGTGGTCTTCCTCTTTCCTCAATTCTCTCTCTCTCTCTCTCTCTCTCTCTCTCTCTCTCTCTCTCTCTCTCTCTCTCTCTCTCTCTCTCTCACCAGGGGCATACATATAAATTTCTCTCCTTTTTCTCCTCTCTTTTATTCTACGTTTTCTATGCAAGCTTCGTTTTCTTTATGGTTTTTGATTTTCCTGTTAGCAATGTCATGTTTTCCTGATTTTTCTTATTCTTCAATTGATTTATGGAAGTTTTTTTGCTTTTATTTCCTTTCTGTTCTTTCCCTCTTTCTCATTTCCTTCTTTTATTTTCCCTGTGTGTTGTTTTCCACTCTTTCCTTTGGTCCGTTTCAGAGTTTAGATTTTTCCCTCTCTCTCTCTCTCTCTCTCTCTCTCTCTCTCTCTCTCTCTCTCTCTCTCTCTCTCTCTCTCTCTCTCTCTCTCACGCTACAGTTGTTCCCGCCTTGGTACTGCAGTGCACACCATGACTCGTTTTCTGTTCGTTCCCATTTTCTTTTTCGTGTCTGTAGTAGAGGGCGAGAGAGAGAAAGAGAGAGGGTAACTGAAAATTTTATCTTTTTTCATATACTT
>NC_087159.1:6557500-6567500 GCF_035594125.1 Scylla paramamosain
TAATTCATAAAAAAAAAGTAAATAATAAATAGATAAATACATAGGAAGACGATGCATCAATAGTATGAATTCCGTACAAATACAGCACCTCCCCTCCCACAAGCCAGAACTGCCCATACAAGCCCACACCAACCCATACAGGCTGCCCATACAACCTATACAACCGTCCAGGAATGAAGCCTACACACTCCATAGACTTAACACGCTAATAAAATCATAAACAACGGGAAAAAAGGGAAGAGAAACACAGGTAAACAAGAGACTTACCTGTATTTCCTGTAACAACTGCGCCTTCTTCCGTCTGATGTCCAGAAGCAGCTGTTGCTCCTCCGGCGTCAGGTCTGCGGCAGGAGAGAAGGATTGGAGTTAGTAAAGCTGACTAATGCACTCTTTGTAAACCCCACACACACCTTGGAGAGAACTGGTGTCATGGATGCACGCGCATGGACACTCACGTACACACACACACACACACACACACACACACACACACACACACACACACACACACACACACACACACACACACACACACACACAAAGATGCTTTTCACACGGCACACTTTTTTTCCCTTCTTTATTTGCATATATCCCAACATGAACCAGCGAGGCGTGAACACACACACACACACACACACACACACACACACACACACACACACACACACACACACACACACACACACACACACACACACACACACACACACAATGTAAAAGTACAAATACACATGCATACTACAAAAAAAAATGTTATAGTTTACTTTTACTTACGTTCAGAAGATTTATTATTTCAAAAAAAAAAAAAACTTGAATTCACGAAAGTTACGACTGAAGGAAGATAAAAAAACAAACAAAAAAACAAAAGGAAAATGACTAAGGAAAATCTGTGAAAGGCAAGGTGTGCTGAGGATTAGCAGCGTTACCTTAGCTAACACCACCACCTCGACACACCTGGCTGGGATACGATACACCTGAGGGAGCGAGAGAAACACCTGTGGGGGCATATCAGGTGTAAACACGACGTTCATTAGTGAGGAGAATAACATCACCTGGTTTTCCCTTTTCCTGTCATTGTAGCAGGCCAGGTAACAGCAACGCAAGCAGCGGCAGGGGAAGGGACAGCTCAGTTTGCCTATGCTTCCACACCCTGCGATCCAACATTAGCGAGGAGCAGAGGAGGCGTCATTCTGCCGCTCCGCCGACCACGCCCTCTGCTGGTGTGGTCGTGCTACCAAACACACTCACCATTCGCCGAGAGGAAATAATAAACAAAAAATAAAGAAATAAAAAAAATTTAAAAATCCACCGGAACACAACCGCGGGAAACGTTCACTGGCCACTCGGTTCAGTCAGTTCAGGGACTATAACTTCAACACCTTAATGCTTCACCTAGTGTTCCGTTTCACTAGTTCAGGGGGCTTGTCGGTGAGTGAGGCGTGGCGAGAGGCGAGGAGACGCAGCTGTGGGTTGTGTATCTTAGCTTGAATGTGGAGGCTTTGACACTCACCAACACGACCACCACACCCTCGCTCTCATCCTCTCATCCTCACCCCGCCTGGGACACTGGGGACACTGACCACACGGACGGCCAATGGTTCTCCCCCTTGTCCCCTTCACCCCACGCTCCGATGAGCTGTGGGCGTCGCTGCGGGTGACGGTGGGTGACGAATGACGCCCCGCTGAGAGAGGAAATGTTGCTAGGGAGCTGCGAGGCAATGACCAATCAGGCGCTGAGGCGTACAAACAAGAAGCGGTGGAGGAAAAGTGTGTGAGGCAAGACAGGATACGCGTCGAGATGGAGAAAAAGTGCCTGAAAACAAAGGAGCGAGGGGGGGATAAAACAATGGGTGGGATGGGGGATGAGCAGGGATGGTTAAGATAGAGTGCTTGGCCAAGTGCTGGATGGGATAGGTCAGTGAAGAATGCAGGGTGCGTGAGGAGACAGAAGGACGAGGGGGTCAGGATAGCGAGGATAGGATGCTTGGGTGGCGTGCAGGATGGGGTAGGTCAATGAGAAGAGCACCACTGGATCACATGACCGCCACACACACTCTTCTCTTTCCCCGCGGAGAAAAACAATACTATCTTTTTTGTATTTGTGTGTGTGTGTGCGCGTGTAGCTTGCACGGAAGGCGAGAGAAAGAGGTAAGAAAAGAAAAAGAAGCTTCCTCAGTCACAAAGGAAGGATGATCGAAGCAGCAAGCCAAGGTGATCACGAGGCTGCAACGCAATACACGCCGCTCAGATGCTGGTGTTGTGTGGTGCTCCTCAAAACCTTCCCCACCAAACCTTCGTGTCCTCCTGATCCCTCCTCATCCCCTCCACTCTCCTATGATTCAACTGACTCCCGTGTCCTCCTCATCATGCCCACACTATTATGATTTAACTTTCTACGATTGGTTCACGTCTGCATAATCACCACCACCACCACCATCATCATCTTAGTTATCCATCCTGCAAGTGTTTGTATAACCTTCTCTCCACACTCGGAAGCTGCTCATTATATATATATATTTTTTGTTGTTATAATTCGTTTCCTGTTTTAAGTCACTGGCAATAATCATCACTATCATCATCACTAACATCATCATCATCATCATCATCATCATCATCATCATCAACACCATCTAGGAGACTGCTTTGTGAATTCTATACATGTGCTTCTTATTTTGCGGTTTTTATAAATGAATGGTTGTTGTAAAGCTTTTAATATAGTCACTGTAATTTGGGAAAAAAAATCAAACAGAAAAGTATTTGTGGTCAATAAAACTATCTATCTATCTATCTATCTATCTATCTATCTATCTATCTATGACGTGTTCTGGCCTGGGACAACAAGAAGGAAGTACAAAATAAAAGGCCCACTGAGGTGCCAGCCCCTAAAAGAGAACGAACAGCCCCATGAATTATCTCCCTCCCTACACTCCCAACTCTCTCAAATACCCATCACTTCCACGCCACCACCGCAAAACTTTACCACATCATCCGCCCATCTAGTTGTCAGTCTGCCTTATGTATCAAAAATTCCTCGCACTTCCCACTCACCACGAGAACCCAACGCTGAGGTCAAACACGTGCACTCACCACCACCACCACCACCACCACCACTACCACCACCACCGTATCCTTCTGCTGGTAATCCATATTAACCTCCTCATCCTTACTGGCGGGGAGGGAGCAAACTTACCACGTCACTCAGAACGCACATAAGACGGCCATGGGAATGAGGGGAAGGGGGTACCCTAAAAAAAAAAAAGCCAAACACGTGCTGGAGACTCACTAATATCCGTTAATTCCTTCCCACGCTCCAAAAAAAAAAAAAAAAAAAAAAAAAAAAAAAAAAAAGAGTAAGAAAGAAAGAAAGAAAGGAAGGAGAAATAAAATAAGGGAGAATTGCACCAAGTGGGATTCGAACACGTGCAATAATATCAGTTATGCAGGAATCTGACCAGTGAACGACAAAATACCTGGTTCGGTCATTCCACGGCCCTGTATTGGCTGACCCACCAAGCCCACGCCCCAGAGAGAGAGAGAGAGAGAGAGAGAGAGAGAGAGAGAGAGAGAGAGAGAGAGAGAGAGAGAGAGAGAGAGAGAGAGAGAGAGAGAGAGAGAGAGAGAGAGAGGTGAAATATTGACCCCGGAGACGAATCGAACACGTGGTATCATGTTTGCGTTTGTCATCCGAGGACTTAACCACCAAGCAAAAAATAAAAATAAACAAATAAAATAGATAAATAAATAAATAAATAAATAAATAAACACTGGTAGAGTATGTAATTGAATAACCTGCAACTTGCCCAACAGTCTCTGGCACCGTGTTGAATACTGTAATGACTAATTGATTGTGAACTCCTCTGATCTCTTACTATTGAACATTCGAGGAGCCCAAATGCAGAAAGGGAAGTACAGAGACCATTTCCAAAAAAATTGCCAGATAACACGTTCAAACTTTGTTAATGAAATCTCAAACGACAATATTTCAACAATGTTTGCAAATAATACGACTTTCAGACCTTATAGACACTGTGATAGAGGGGGGGGGGCAGATTATCCACTCCAACAATAAATAAATAAATAAATAAATAAATAAATAAATAAATAAATAAATAAATAAATAATAAATAAAAAAAAATACGGGGTTGCAGCTAATGTATTATGAAGAATGAAGACTCCCAGTATGGATGCTCTGCCCATTCTGCATTGACCCCATTTGACGTCTTATTTAGGAAGTATGGGAAGTTATTAAGAAAGGGAGAATACAAGACGAAAATGGGAATACAGTGGGAGAGTACAGTTCACGGGGAGGGCAATCTTTTCAATCTCTTACTAGTGTGTCAGGTGCGGGTTGAGCAGGGCGGTTGTCAGTTGGAAGACTTAACATTAAGGGGAATTAGAGGCCAGTGGAAGTGAACAGAAGGACAAGATAAGTGCAATTAGTAAATAAATAAGTGAAATAAGCAAGTAAACAAATAAATCAATAAATAAATAAATGAATAAATAAATAACCGAATAAATATATCAAGCATCCAGGGAAATTTTAAGGCACTTCTGCATGACATTCTGAAACTGGCCTCGGACTGTCCTCTTTAGGGATTGGCACCTTTTTTGAGTCTGTTTTTATTTGCTTTCCCCACCAGTTACGTTGACCTTGACCCTGGCCAGAATCCCTAAAAAAAAAATAAAAATAAATAAATAAATAAATAAATAAAATCAGAGCAACATCAACATTTCATCCATAAAAAACAACAAATAAATAAATAAATAAATAAAATCCTGCCAAGTGGAAACGAAGCACGAACACAAACACGCATTTTCTCTCCCCTCCCCCCACCTTAGTTAAACACCCCTACAAGTCAACCCTTCCCTCCCTACATACACAAGCTTACACCGCTACCGACGACACTGACCCAGACTGCTCACCAGACCACTACTAGACTACAGAACTTGTATTAAGACCCACTTCTAGAATCACACACGCATCCTTGAGGACCTTGATGACTTCCACTACAACCAGTTACGAGTAGTCAAGATTAAGACTCGTGTTCTCAAATGTCTCGCGTCTTATCTCGACTATTTTTAGCAGGCACTAGTGGACATGAGGGGGGGGGCAATGAGGGGAGAGGGGAGATAGAGAAGGCGGGTTCAAGGTAAGGTTATTTTTTCTGTGATAGTTTAACGAGGAATTTTACATTATTAAATAGGAATGCACTAATATGAACGTAATTAGTCCTTTGTAGCATTTAAAAATAGTTATTATGAGAGAGAGAGAGAGAGAGAGAGAGAGAGAGAGAGAGAGAGAGAGAGAGAGAGAGAGAGAGAGAGAGAGAGAGAGAGAGAGAGAGAGAGAGAGAGAGAGAGAGACGGCAACTTCGCAATGGAAATACAACATTGCCAGAGTCGACACGAGTTTAGCGAAACACACCAGGTAAAATACACTACAAAATAAATACCAAAATAAATGCAATCTATACAAAAAAAAAAAAAAACTCCACTTTTTACCAGCACCATCACTACAGCATTTCCACGCCCACGTACGCGCCTGGGCAGCTCACACACTCGAGTATTCAGTTACCCTTCTAATAATTACTGCAACATTTCAAGAACAGATTTTCCTCGAATTTAAACTAGAACTAATGATACTAATACATTTTTCCACTATACAGCGCTGGATTTTCATACCATTAAGATATTTCCAACAGCTACATCGCCTTGCTCACTCAGAGAATATCTACGGAGTGAGGAAGTGGGGAGAGCAGGAGAAGAATGCATTAGAAGCGATAAGAAGATAAGAAATTAGATGGTTTGGGCACGTAGTAGGAAGAGAACACCAGAAAATAGTAGACAGAAGCTGCAGAAAACTAGTTGAGGGAAGATGAACAAGCGGAAGGCAGAGAATGAGATGGAGGGATGCAACTGCGGTAGAACTGCAAAGAATGGGCGTCACAGGGGAGGTGCAAGGGACAGACACACTTGGGGGGAGACACGTACATGGCGCCAATCCCTCTCTAGAGAAATTACGATAAGAGAAGTAAAAGAAGATTTCATTTCTACACGTTCTCCATAATAAGACACCTAAATATAACTAGTATGAGCTCAAAATGATGTCATTATTATCGTTATCAAAGAAAGCGCGGGGAAAAAAAAAAAAAGGGATCGGTGATGAAAGAAAACGTAACCACAAAGTGACTAAAGAGGACGATTTGCTTTAAGGGGTGACCTTGGTAAATTATTGATGTACGCTATTTTGGTGTGTGTGTGTGTGTGTGTGTGTGTGTGTGTGTGTGTGTGTGTGTGTGTGTGTGTGTGTGTGTGTGTGTGTGTGTGTGTGTGTGTGTGTGTGTGTGTGTGTGTGTGTGTGTGTGACAGCAAAATTAGTTAATCCATCATGTGACAAACTGTGTTCTCTGCAGATAATAAAGCGAGGCGGGGAGGGAGGGAGGGAGGGAGGGAGGGAGGGAGGGAGGGAGGGAGGGAGAGAGAGAGAGAGAGAGAGAGAGAGAGAGAGAGAGAGAGAGAGAGAGAGAGAGAGAGAGAGAGAGAGAGAGAGAGAGAGTTATTCAGCAAAAACTCCATTAATTTCACGACGAAGATACAAACGACACGTGACTCTCTCTCTCTCTCTCTCTCTCTCTCTCTCTCTCTCTCTCTCTCTCTCTCTCTCTCTCTCTCTCTCTCTATCTATCTCTCTCTCTCTCTCTTGGATGACATATTGACTGTCGACCTGAAGTTCTAAGGGCATGAGAGTGACACTTGCAACCTTACACCCTCCCCTCCCCACTCCCCACAACAACCAGCGCCCCTCTCCCCTTCCCCTCCAGAGCCCCCTTAAGGTGAAAGGTCGCGCCCCCACCATTAAAAAACAGAAACCGTTGAGTAAATAAATAACGGGGAGGAGGAGGGAGGAGGGGGAGGGGAAAGACAGGGTAATTTAGTGAAGGGAGAGAGGGGGAAGGGGAGGGGGGATAATAGAAAAAAAAAG
This sequence comes from Scylla paramamosain, assembly GCF_035594125.1. NCBI lineage: Eukaryota > Metazoa > Arthropoda > Malacostraca > Decapoda > Portunidae > Scylla > Scylla paramamosain. The sequence goes on from NC_087159.1 coordinate 6,564,483, forward strand.
TAAGTAGAAGTTGTGAGGTTTAGGAGGGGACGGGACTAGGGGGGATGAAGGTCCATGGGGGTGACCTGACCAAAACATACATACATACATACAGACAGACAGACAGACAGACAGACAGACAGACAACAATACGCAGGATAACGGCTTGATATGATTAGCTTGTTCTTTGTGACGATGCATAGCTCCACTAATACCCTTGTGGTGCTGGTGGGCATAAACCGTTGCAGGTCACCGTAACAAACTCAAGCCTTTGTATAGCACTGTCTTGCACTACAGCACTATAACACCACAAAGCACTGCAGCACGTGACGGAAATAACAAAACAAAGCCTTCCTCCTTCAGCACGCACATACACGTCCACGCCACTCAAGGCCCCTCGCTCACGCACGCACATATACACGGCGGGCAGGACACTGAATGGTGCGCACCCAGCGAGGCACCGAAGCTTGCTCATCTCCCTCCATCGCTCTCTCTCAGTGTCCCCTTTAAGCCGCGCCGTTTTCTATGACGCGCGGGGGGAGCGGAGGCTGGAGCTCTTTTTTTAGGGGATACTACACTACTTCAATATGAATCATGACAATTTTATTTTACTTTTTTTTTCGTGATTTTTCCTTCAGTTCATAAGCTCTTGCTTCCTTCCTTTCCTTTCCTTTCTTTTTCTCCTTTCCTCCAGTCCTCTTCTGATCTGAGGCAGTAAAACGGACAATTACATAAAGGAGGAGGAGGAGGAGGAGGAGGAGAATCACACGCACTTTGCAACATGAGAGGGAATACTAAGCCCCACAAAGGGATGACAAACAGAAGTGGAATTAAAAAGAATCAAATAAAAAAAAATGTTTTACAAAGTTAAAAATAAGACACAAGAAAAAAAAAACGTAGGAAGAGACTATGTTCAACAAGTGCTTCTTTAATGTGCGTGGGAAGGAGGAGGAGGAGGAGGTGGAAGAGGAGGAGGAGGAGGAGGAGGAGGAGGAGGAGGAGGAGGAGGAAGAGGAAGAGGAGGAGGAGGAGGAGGAGGAGGAGGAGGTAAAAAGAACATTGGAATGAGTGGGTGGTGCTGGATTGCGGTGTGTGTGTGTGTGTGTGTGTGTGTGTGTGTGTGTGTGTGTGTGTGTGTGTGTGTGTGTGTGTGTGTGTGTGTGTGTGTGTGTGTGTGTGTGTGTGTGTGTGTGTGTGTGTGTGTGTGTGTGTGTGTGTGTGTGTGTGTGTGTGTGTGTGCAGGGCGTGGGAGAAGGGGCGTGGTGTGGGGGCGAACGGTACAAGGGAGGAGGAAAGCAATTGTCAGGGGCGTGAGGTGAAAGGTCAGAGAGGGTGACATGCATGGTTCAGGAGGTTATGATGCTCACTACCACCTCCTCTTCCTCCTCCTCCTCCTCCTCCTCCTCCTCCTCCTCCTCCTCCTCCTCCTGCGTAATAAGTCCTTCCGCCTCCCAAGATAAGACGTTCTTTCATGGCACGGGGCACGAGAGAGAGAGAGAGAGAGAGAGAGAGAGAGAGAGAGAGAGAGAGAGAGAGAGAGAGAGAGAGAGAGAGAGAGAGAGAGAGAGAGAGAGAGAGAGAGAGAGAGAGAGAGAGAGAGAGAATAGAGGGGGAAGGATGTGCGTGTTGAAAGAGAAGAAAGAGAAGGAAAAAAAAATAAAGGAATGAGTGTGAAGGGCGAGGAGAGGTGAGGGGAGGTGAGGGGAGGTGAGGGGAAGACGGGAAAGATATGTGTTGGAAAAAGAAGGAAGAGGGAGGAAGGTGTGAGAAGGAAGAGGAAGGGAAAGATTCTTGGTGTGTTCGAGTGAATGTTCTCTCTCTTTTTCACTCTACTTATACTTCACTCTACTTATAATCTTCATCATCGTCATCACCATCGCCATCATTTGCAGCATTTTTTATTTTTTTCTATTCCTTAAAACATCATTAAGGAAAACCATGACACTTAATGTTTGTCTTTCTTTACATCTTTCTTGCTTCATGTTTATCAGTTTAGAATTCTCCTTCAGATACCTTTCAAAACACTCCATAACACTCCAGTTCATTTATTCATTATTTCCTTGTTCTTCTTCCCTTACTTCTTGTTCTTTCAGTTTCCATCCTCACAACTAAATCAACTAGGCCTCTATGTGCTCTCTTTCCCTCAACACATACTCACAACCACCTACAGTTCACTTATCCATTATTCCCTAGTTCTCCTTTCTTTACTCCTTGTTCTTCCAGTTTCCATCTACACAACTATATCAACCAGGCCTCAACATGTTCTGTCTCTCTCAACACATACCCACAACAAGATATTCAGTGACACTCCCACCTTCTCTGTACCTTTCCTTCTACGCACAGTACACACATATACAGTACATATACAGCATTCAAGGGGCGGCGCGGCAAGGAGAGTGCAGCATCCACCTTACTTTCTTGCTAATTCATGATGCCCTTTGCTTTCCTCTATGTCAAAGGTAACACTGATTGTCCCCTCCTCCTCCTCCTCCTCCTCCTCCTCCTCCTCGGGTAGTCTTCCCACGCCTCCTTTCCCGGTATATGTTGTAACACTTCTGATCTATAACGAGTCATTTTCCTTTCTCTCTCTTTAACTAAACTGGGGCAGCGCAGATAACTTATTTTTCCGGCGTGACCTTTACCAGAGGGAGTATTTCAGCCTGTGTCTTGTTTTGCTGCGCGTGTCCATGCCAGACGTGTGTGTGTGTGTGTGTGTGTGTGTGTGTGTGTAGAGGGGTGTGTGTTTTGACGTCGTATCATGCTTCCATCAAACGGTTTTATTTAACGGTTCTTATGATCAGTCAGTCAGTCAGTCAGTCAGTCAGTCAGTCAGTCAGTTAGTCGGTCAGTCAGTCATTCAGTCATTGCATCATACTTCCATCAAACGCTATTACTTAACGTTTTTGATGCAGTATTTTTTAGTCAGTCAGTCAGTCAGTCAGTCAGTCAGTCAGTCAGTTGTGCAAAGTCTCGTTAGGTCAAATTTATCTTTCTTTTTTTTTCTTTTCATCACTTAATATTACAAAAATGTTCAGCTGA
>NC_087159.1:6570000-6572500 GCF_035594125.1 Scylla paramamosain
CTCATAATAATTACAACTTATATCTTTGCATTTTCAATAATAATAATAATAACAATAATAATAATAATAATAATAATAATAATAATAATAATAATAATAATAATAATAATAATAATAATAATAATAATAATAATAATAATAATAATAATAATCTTAACTCACAATAACTTTAAATTGTATTATTCTTTTTCTATCACACCACCACCACCACCACCACCACCACCACCACCACCACCACCACCATCACCACCACCACCACCACCACCAAGAACAGTGCCTCCCCAATGGAGAAGGCGGGTAGTGCTAAGCCCCACACCTCGCCACGCTGACTTAGGGCGCCTGCAGCGTGAAGGAAGACACAGCCAATTTGTCTCAGCCCGCCCTGGGACTCGAACACGGGTCTGGTAAGCTGTAAGCCGCTCAGCCTTATTGAGAACTTAAAACTCGAACCGCAATTTTTTTATTTATTTTTTTAATTTCACACTATTGTCTTTATCTCTTCCCACATTGCCTGATCTCTTCTAGTTTCCCTCTTGTTTTTTTTTTTTATCATTTTTGTTCTAGTTCTTGTTATTCCTCCTTCTCGTACTTATCGCTTTCAAATTTCCACTTCATTATCATCTTCCTCCTTCTCTTCCTCTTCCTCCTCCTCTTCTTTCTTTTCCTTCTTCTCCTCCTCTTAATTATCTCATAAACATTATTCACCAATTCCGTAATTTACTTGTATTTTTTTTTCTAATCATCCAATCACTTTCACTCACAGGTAATCCCTCTCCTTCCTTCTCTTCCTTATCCTCCTCTAAAACTTCACTGATAGTTAATCCTTCGTCTTCCTTCTCCTTATCCTTTCCCACACAAACTTTCTTCATTTTCTGAACTTATTCCTACTTACTAAATCCACAATGCCTTTTCCAATCATCCAGTAATCCAGTCATCCAGTAAATCTTAATCATCTTCCTTTTTCCTCCTTCCACTAAACACGTCACAGTAGTTTCCCTTATTTACTCTCATTAATTTAAAATCGACAGAAACCGTTTTCTTTCCCAAGTCTCCAATAACTTCACTGAAAGCTAATCCCTTGTCTTCTTACTTATCCTCTTCCGGCTCAAACTCACTCCAGTTCTGTAACTTTCTGTTAACTTGAGATCGTAATGCCTTTTCCAATCATCCAGCCACCCAGTCACTCCCACCTAATTCCTAACTTCCTTCCTCTTTCAACTTGATAATTCCTTAATTTATTTTTAAATTTAATCTTGCAGTGCCTTTAGTTATCACAGTGACTTAATTACTGCCACTCTAAATGTTACCACCACCACCACCACCACTCCTCCTCCTCCTCCTCCTCCTCCTCCTCCTCCTCCTCCTCCTCCTCCTCCTCCTCCTCCTCCTCCTCCTCCTACTACTACTACTACTACTACTACTACTACTACTACTATTAAAGATAAGGAAGAGGAAGAGGAGGTAAGAGAAAAAAAGACAAGGAAAACGAGGAAAACAAGATTAAGGATGAAGGAAGAAGCAACAAGAGATTAGAAGAAGAAGGACATTTAAGAGAAGAGAAAGGGAGAAGAGAAAAAGAACATCCCCATCATCATTCTTTCCCCTCATCATCTCCAGCCAATACCATCATCTTCTTTCTTTCAATCAACAAAATAATCCCCGGCCTACTTATTAACCCCTCCCCACCCTCCTCTTCCTCCTCCTTTTCAACACTCCCATCTCATTCCCCTCCATCAATACTCCCATTTCGCCTTCATTATCTTCAACCAATCCCCATCACCTCCTTTCTTTCAATCAACAAGAAAACACTCGGATACAGAGACCCCTATCCTCCAGCTCCCCCCCCCATCATCACCTTTAACAAGTCCCCATCATCTATACGTCCCCCATCGTAACCAACCAATCCCCCTCACCCACTGTCTTTTAATCAACAAAACTTAACCTCCGCATCACCTCCAGGTCTGCAGACGAGCCCCATCACTCCCCATCACTCCCTTGACCTAAAGCTCCATTGACCCTGCCCTTCCAAGTGACCTCGTGACCCCTGGGTGGCCTCTCCGTTACCCCTCCAGCCCCCAGGCGTCCACGAATCAAAGCTCGACCCGGGGCAAATTTAATTAGGGGGAAGGTTAAAGGGGGCTCAGGTGTGGTGGTTGTGGTGGTGGTGGTGGTGGTGGTGGTGGTAGGGAGGGGTCTAAAGGGCGAGGTAACTGTAAACTGGAATTTGTAGGTGAGGGAAATTTTGTTAAGGGTTCGGATACTGTTTGTTTATCGTGGTTTGTTTGTTTTTGTTATTCTTCTTGTTTGTTTGTTCTTCTTTAATTGTTCTCAGAGTTTTCTTGTTCTACTAGTCTCCTCCTTGTTCTTGTTCTTCTTGTTCTTCTGGTCTTCTTTTTCCCCAGCCTTCTTATTCTCTTCCTAGTCTTCTTGTTCTCCTTCTTGCTTGTTATTCTCGTTCTTACCCAAGTGTCAATCCTATTATTCTTGCTTTCGTTCTTTA
>NC_087159.1:6577500-6587500 GCF_035594125.1 Scylla paramamosain
ATCAGTTCCGCACACGAGGGAGAGAGGAGGGAGGGAGGGAGGGAGGGAGGTGGGAGGGAGGGAGGCAGGCTATCCCTCACCTCGCTCCCTCTCTCTCTCTTCCTTTCCTCCTTCCTATTTTCCCTCTCTCCGTCTCTCCCGCCTTCCCTCTGCCCTTTACTTCCCTCTCAAAGACTTCGCCTCTACCCGTCTTGTTGCCTGGCTCTCTCTCTCTCTCTCTCTCTCTCTCTCTCTCTCTCTCTCTCTCTCTCTCTCTCTCTCTCTCTCTCTCTCTCTTTCCTTCAGTATCCTATTCCCAAATTGAAGTATTTGATCCACTCTCTCCTTCATCATCTTGTTTCTCTTCTTCTTCATCTCCTTCGGTAGCTTCATGCAAGTCTAGTCTTCCTCCTCCTCCTCCTCCTCCTCCTCCTCCAAGTTTCCGTTACCTTTCTAACTTACTTTTCAATCCAGCCCCGGGAAGATTCGTGGGCAGTGTGTGTGTGTGTGTGTGTGTGTGTGTGTGTGTGTGTGTGTGTGTGTGTGTGAGCGCCGGCATGCAAAACTGGACCACGCGCTGTGTGTTCTTAGCAACGGTAACACACACACACACACACACACACACACACACACACACACACACACACACACACACACACACACACACACACACACACACACACACACACACACACACACACACACACACACACACGAGGCCGATCCATGACACCCGCGTCACTGAATACATCAATACATCAATACACACCAGGAGGCATACTGATGACAACAAGAACAACACCCAGCATTCTCAGATCTATTGAACAGCTGACTGACTGACTGACTGACTGACTGACTGACTGACTGACTTAACTCATGGATTGATAGAGTGACTTGAATGACTGACAGACTGATTAACTGATGGAATGAATGATTGACAAACTCGCTGACTGAATGGTTGCCTGACTACATGACTGGCTAAATGAATGAGGGAATGAAGAAATGAATGGATGAATGACGAAATAAATGAAAGAAGCATCACGTGACTGAGAAACTGGCTGATTGACTGACTAACTGAATGAATGAATTATTAAGAAGAAATTATTACTTCGCTGCCTGCCTGACTGACTGAATGACTGAATGACTGACTCACTGACTGGCTGGCTGGGTGGCAAGGAGAGGGGCCACACAAGCACAAGACCAATTGAAAACAGTAATTCAATTTTTCCATTCCATCTCTGTAAATCACTTTCACCCACCGACTTCCCGATCGACCAGTACTGGAGGAGGAGGAGGAGGAGGAGGAGGAGGAGGAGGAGGAGGAGGAGGAGGAGGAGGAGGAGGAGGAGGAGGAGATGAGTTAAGTTAAACGGTTCAACCATTCCTAAACCTGGAGTCCAACCCATCCTCCTCCTCCTCCTCCTCCTCCTCCTCCTCCTCCTCCTCCTCCTCCTCCTCCTCCTCCTTTCCCTTTCCCTGCCAATTCTAACCTTACCCCCCAACTTCTTCAGTCTCCCGCCTCCGCCACGCCCTCCGCTACCAAAACAATTCGCCACTCTAGGCAAGGGTTACTCCAAGGGGCAGGGGAAAGACAGGGGAGCGACTGGGGACGACAGGGAGGCAGGGGGACGACAGTGGAAAGCATGGGGGGGTATTCACAGGAACACATTGAGATGCTTCCCCTGCAGCAGCCTTAACAAACTGACTAACAGGAACATGACGGCAGGAGTAGCCAATTTGGTGTGAGAGAGAGAGAGAGAGAGAGAGAGAGAGAGAGAGAGAGAGAGAGAGAGAGAGAGAGAGAGAGAGAGAGAGAGAGAGAGAGAGAGAGAGAGAGAGAGAGAGAGAGAGAGAGAGAGAGAGAGAGAGAGAGAGAGAGAGAGAGAGAGAGAGAGATCCAAGCAAACTAAATCACAAATACACACAATATCAAGAACAAACAAACAAACAAAACAAAATAAAAATGCAGACTGACAGACAGACAGACAGACAGACAGACAGAGGAAGAGGGGAGGACAGTAATAATTGATAATGGAAAACACGTTCTGGAGACTGCACAGAGGAAGGAAGGGAAAGAAGAAAGTTTGTGAGGAAGGGAGGGAGAAAGGGAGGTAGAAGGAGGACAAAGAGGAGGAGGAGGAGGAAGAGGAGGGAGAGACAATATCCAAGCGAAGGAAGATACGGGACGAAGGAGGGAAGGAAGGAAGGAAGGAAGGAAGGAAGGAAGGAAGGAAGGAAGGAAGGAAGGAAGGAAGGAAGGAAGGAGGAAGGAAGGAAGGAAGGAAGGAAGGAAGGAAGGAAAAGAAAGAAAGAAAAAGAGAGAGAGAGAGAGAGAGAGAGAGAGAGAGAGAGAGAGAGAGAGAGAGAGAGAGAGAGAGAGAGAGAGAGAGAGAGAGAGAGAGATAACAAAAGGGAAACAGGGAAGACATAATAAATGAAGAAAAAGAGAAACTAAAATAACCGAGAGTAAAAAAAAAAGGAAAAGAAAAGGAACCATAAAACAAAGAAAAAAAGACCAAAATAAGGAAAGAAAATAAGAAAAAAGAAAATAAAAGCAAAGAAAAACGGAATAATGAAAAACACAACAAATAACTAAAGAAAATAAAAAAAACAAGCAGTAAAAAATAGAAAAGAAGAACAAGAAGAGAGACACTAAACTCCACGTGATGAAGGAGTGAAGGAGAGAAGGAGGCAAAGAGAGAAGGAGGAAAGGAAGGAGGGAAAGGAAGGAGAGAGAGAGAGAGAGAGAGAGAGAGAGAGAGAGAGAGAGAGAGAGAGAGAGAGAGAGAGAGAGAGAGAGAGAGAGAGAGAGAGAGAGAGAGAGAGAGAGAGAGGTGGTAGTCACTATCGATCTGGACGTGGTTAAAAGCGGCTCTGTGGTGAAGGAAAGGAAGGAAGGAGGGAAGGAGGGAAGGAGGGAAAGATGGAGGGAAGGAGGGAAAGATGGAGGGAAGGAGGGCCAAAGCTGGAAGGAATGAGAGAAGGAAGGAGAGAGGGAAGGAGGACGAGAGTTTCAAGGATAAACGGTGAAGGAGAGATGGAGAGAAGGAGAGAGATAGAAGGATGAAGGATGAAGGAGAGAAAATGGAACAGAAGATAGGTAAATTTGGGAAGAGAAAAAGAAGGAAGGAAGGAAGGAAGGAAGGAAGGAAGGAAGGAAGGAAGGAAGGAAGGAAGGAAGGAAGGAAGGAAGGAAGGAAGGAGGAAGGAAAACGAAAGGAAGAGAGAGAGAGAGAGAGAGAGAGAGAGAGAGAGAGAGAGAGAGAGAGATAATAGAGATAATGGGAATGAAAAGACTCAATAGTGAACGGAAGATGACTGCCTAATACCATCTCTCTCTCTCTCTCTCTCTCTCTCTCTCTCTCTCTCTCTCTCTCTCTCTCTCTCTAATCCAATGGACCGTTCGATATCTCCTTTAGCAACGATAGGCCACGTCAAAAGAGAGAGAGAGAGAGAGAGAGAGAGAGAGAGAGAGAGAGAGAGAGAGAGAGAGAGAGAGAGAGAGAGAGAGAGAGAGAGAGAGAGAGAGAGAGAGAGAGAGAGAGAGAGAGAGAGAGAGTCAGGACACCCTCAAGCAATCATTCAGAAATTTTTGCGCACTGGTTCTCTGACGTCATGAAAATATGCCTCTTGGCCTCTCATTAGTGAAGAGGAGGAGGAGGAGGAGGAGGAGGAGGAGGAGGAGGAGGAGGAGGAGGAGGATGGAAAGGTAGCTGGAAGGAAAGAGAGAGAGGAAGGGGAAAGGGTAGGCTATCAGAAGGCAAGGAAGGAGGTAAGGAAGAAAAGAGGGAGGGAGGGAGGGAGGGAGGGAGGGAGGGAGGGAGGGAGGAAGGGAGGGAGGGAAGGAATACTGATGGAAAATAATGGAAGGAAAGGATGATGGAAGGAAGGAGGAAGAAGCAGCAGTAGTAAATATAGGAGAGAGAGAGAGAGAGAGAGAGAGAGAGAGAGAGAGAGAGAGAGAGAGAGAGAGAGAGAGAGAGAGAGAGAGAGAGAGAGAGAGAGAGAGAGAGAGAGAGAGAGAGAGAGAGAGAGAAGTGAAGGAGAGAGGGAGAAGATGAAAGAAGAGCGAAAAGAGAAAGTACGAAGTAGAAAGGGATGAGAGAGAGAGAGAGAGAGAGAGAGAGAGAGAGAGAGAGAGAGAGAGAGAGAGAGAGAGAGAGAGAGAGAGAGAGAGAGAGAGAGATGCGACACACACACACACACACACACACACACACACACACACACACACACACACACACACACACACACACACACGTGGGTACGCCTCAGGCTTATTGTTCCGTCACTGGTATTACGGCGACCGTGGAATGCGGGCACGGGCGGGGGCCTTAAGAGCGGCGGCGGGCGCACACGCACGCACGCACGCACGCACACACACACACACACACACACACACACACACACACACACACACACACACACACACACACACACACACACACACGTCTAGTTTTGATTTACGTCTTATTTTCTCTTTTATGTGTTTACTCCGCCTGTCCTCCACTTTCTCTTCAACATTCTATATTATTCTCCCTTCTACAAACAATAAATAAATAATAAATCAAGGGGTATAAGAATATATGACCACTATAATGCAATGGAATGGTATGAAATTTACTTCCTCTCTCTCTCTCTCTCTCTCTCTCTCTCTCTCTCTCTCTCTCTCTCTCTCTCTCTCTCTCTCTCTCTCTCTCTGAAATTTTGAGAACTAGAGTCTTTCTTTCTTCTTCTTTCCTATAAATATAAAGGAGGTGCAGTCTACAGGTCCCATACAGTCCCACACGTGCTGCAAGGGGCGCCTACCAGGATCAGGGACAGAGGCTGGTGCTCCCTCCACAATGCACCTTTTATTTATTGTCTTACTTTCGTTAACTTTTACTCCCTTACGAAACGAGAACACAGGCATTTTTTTTTTCCCCCGTTTTCTGTTTGCGTCACTATTAAATCCTCTTTTGCTTCACTTTTGTTTAGTTTTATTTTGTTTTTAATAGTTTAACTCCATCACGTCTGCAGAGAACAAGACACGTTACATTTTCTTTTGTTTTTCTCTCTTTTTTGTTCTTTCTTCATTTATTTACTTTGATAAAAGTTTACATTTACAATAACCTTTATCTACTGCTTCCACGTTTTATTTAAGCCTCTCAAGGTGTGGCTTTTAAAACAATAATTACCTGTTTTTACGTGTTTTTATAAGTAAATATGAAAGAATAATGATTTAATAATTACTGTTTTTTTTATGCTTTGAAATATGCCTGACTTAAAAAAAAACTGTCTTTTTTCGTCTTTTTTTTTCAAAGCCTCTATGAAAGTTGTGACTTTAAACAACCATTATCTTTAGTTATTTATTTATCTATCTATCTTCCTTCATATTTATTCACTGATTTATCTACTTATCTATTCTTTGACAGCTCTTAATAATCATCACGTGAACGACGAACGAGACAGGGCCCACGAACACTCCTCTTCAAAACCCGACAGCTGCATTATGGCGACAGCTTGATAGATGTAAAGTATAATGAAAGGACTGGCTCTGTAAACCATCACTCTTTCTTCACTGGCTCAGATATAAATGTTAAGCATTATCTATGGATTTACGTGTTGTTGTTGTTGTTGTTGTTGTTGTTGTTGCTGTTACCATCATCATCTTTAGTAGTAGTAGTAGTAGTAGTAGTAGTAGTAGTAGTAGTAGTAGTAGTAGTAGTAGTAGTAGTAGTAGTAGTAGTAGTTCATTATTACCATCAACACTATTACTACCACTATCCATACTAGAAATAACGAAACCAACATAGCAACTACAATTACAGTTTCGCTACCAGAAGCTGCCTTGCATAAGTCACCTGGCTCTTTGCAGTGTTTCCCTTCTCCTGTGTCCTTCCTCATCTCTTTAGCGTTCTTTACTAATTATCATTCACAAAGCCATTAACATTATTATTCTCCTCTTCTTAATACCACCCTCCTTACATAACTATTTTATTTATTTATTCTCCTACTATACTTCACCAAACGAGCAAAGGCGCCTTGTGACTTAATCAAATATTCCAGAGACGAACGACCTTCACAGAGAGAGAGAGAGAGAGAGAGAGAGAGAGAGAGAGAGAGAGAGAGAGAGAGAGAGAGAGAGAGAGAGAGAGAGAGAGAGAGAGAGAGAGAGAGAGAGAGAGAGAGAGAGAGAGAGTTTGCTTGTTACCCTACACAGGTTCAGTAAATCCCTAGTCACCATCAGCGCCCCCAGCAGGTCACTCCGGGATGCAGAGGATACATCTACCAACATACACGCATACATACTGACACATACTACATACATATTGACACTCCTCTATTCACTGATACTGTATGTGGTTTGACTGTGTGTGTGTGTGTGTGTGTGTGTGTGTGTGTGTGTCCAGTATGTCTTATCCTACACACACACACACACACACACACACACACACACACACACACACACACACACACACACACACACACACTTGCATTAAAAGTTACATGACCACGAGATAGGGCCGGAACAGCATACCTAATCTCTCTCTCTCTCTCTCTCTCTCTCTCTCTCTCTCTCTCTCTCTCTCTCTCTCTCTCTCTCTCTCACACAGCTGCACTCAATCCTACGTACGTTTCATAATCACTCAACTGCATAAATTAAACACACACTCACACCCACACACCCACACCCACACCCATGAACGCAATCCCCACGCCCAAAACCACCCGGTCTGATAACTCCCGCCCACACGCCTGCCGCCACGCCCGCCCGCAGCCAGTCTCCCCGCCCACAGCCGCCGCCCACGCCCGCAGACTACGTGTTGAAGGTCTCGCCCTATTTGTCCCTAAGACTGGGCGCGACATGGCAAGCTACTGAGGATTCTGGATTTGGGAGAGAGAGAGAGAGAGAGAGAGAGAGAGAGAGAGAGAGAGAGAGAGAGAGAGAGAGAGAGAGAGAGAGAGAGAGAGAGAGAGAGAGAGAGAGAGAGAGAGAGAGAGAGAGAGAGATAAACAAGCATACCCTCCCAAAATGACAAAATATCAAGGACAAACAAACAAAATATAAACAGACAGCGAGTCAGATGGACCAACACACACACACACACACACACACACACACACACACACACACACACACACACAGAGAGAGAGAGAGAGAGAGAGAGAGAGAGAGAGAGAGAGAGAGAGAGAGAGAGAGAGAGAGAGAGAGAGAGAGAGAGAGAGAGAGAGAGAGAGAGAGAGAGAGAGAGAGAGAGAGAGAGAGAGAGGAGAGGAGAGGAGAGGAGAGGAGAGGAGAGGAGAGGAGAGGAGAGGAGAGAAGAGAAGAGAAGAGAAGAATATGAGATCCGGAAATAACAAACTTCTACCTTGTCACGCCCTCCTCCTCCTCCTCCTTCTCCTCCTCCCTCTGCACCGTAAGTCACACACACACACACACACACACACACACACACACACACACTAACTAGCACGTCACCAACCAAGGTAACGTCACATTCTCATTCTCTCTCTCTCTCTCTCTCTCTCTCTCTCTCTCTCTCTCTCTCTCTCTCTCTCTCTCTCTCTCTCTCTCTAGTACCTACACCACCACCACGACTTGCACCTTATCCATTATTCAACTGTTTACACAATTATTAACACTGCACTGCGCTCTACTGCCACACACACACACACACACACACACACACATACACACACACACACACACACACACACACGCAAACTTCTACCACACCAACACACGACCACAAACAAACATTTCCACCACATCATACTTAATACAATTCGCGCGCACACACACACACACACACACACACACACACACACACACACACACACACACACACACACACACACACACACACACACACACACACACACCACAGCCCCATTCATCATGGTAGCTCACAAGTAGGAGTACATACAAGCAGTTTACAAATATATGTCAAGGAGAGAGAGAGGGAGAGAAGAAGAAAGAGAGAGCGAGTGAAAGACAGAGAGAGAGAGAGCAAGGAAAGAGAGCAAGAAATGGAAATCCCACACCGATAAATAACAGGTGGGGAAAGAACCTTGCGTCAGGAGGAGGAGGAGGAGGAGGAGGAGGAGGAGGAGGAGGAGGAAGGGCGTCAGTCGAGCTAAAATAGATCACTAGGACTGTTACATGAATCAGCCTCCATTTCTCTCTCTCTCTCTCTCTCTCTCTCTCTCTCTCTCTCTCTCTCTCTCTCTCTCTCTCTCTCTCTCTCTCTGTCCAAAAATTAAAAGACACGGTATATAAGGTGACGTACTTCAGAAAAAGAGAGAGAAGAAAAAAGAAAAGAAAAAAAGAAGATAGAAAGAGGGAAGAGACGAAAGACGAAAGGGAAAAAAAAGTTGGCACCCTAAAAACAAAATAACAAAATAACGATCAAACAAACAGATAAATAAAGTAGGGCATAAAGAGGGGAAAAAGGGAGAAAAAGCAAAAATGAAGGTGACTGGCTGGAGGGGAAAAAAAAGTGAGGGAAAAGAGAGAGAGAGAGAGAGAGAGGGAAAACAAAAGTGAAGCAAGTTGACGGGCGGGGCTATCAATGGTCTTCAATCACGAGGCAAAACAATGGCTGGTGTCCTCAAGGTGAGAGAGAGAGAGAGAGAGAGAGAGAGAGAGAGAGAGAGAGAGAGAGAGAGAGAGAGAGAGAGAGAGAGAGAGAGAGAGAGAGAGAGAGAGAGAGAGAGAGAGAGAGAGAGAGAGAGAGAGAGAGAGAGAGAGAGAGAGAGAGAGAGAGAGAGAGAGAGAGAGAGAGACGAGAGGGACGAGAGGTGAGGAAAACAAACAGATAAGGCGATAAAAAAAAACAAAGAAATAAATACAAGAGAAAAAACCAAACAAACGAGAGAGAGAGAGAGAGAGAGAGAGAGAGAGAGAGAGAGAGAGAGAGAGAGAGAGAGAGAGAGAGAGAGAGAGAGAGAGAGAGAGAAAATGGAAGCAGATAACAAGCAATTAACGTACATGTCCTTGGAATACATCACGACAAAAAGAACACACACACACACACACACACACACACACACACACACACACACACACACACACACCATCCACCTCCTACCTTCCCTCCTCACCCTTCACTCTTTAATGACACTAAGGCAGGAAAGAGGCAGGTACACAGGTAACGAGACAAGGTGTACCAGTTGAGGCACGGCCAATGCTTACCTGTGGACAGAGAGAGACACATGTTAGGGCAATGCAGCACAAAAGGGTTAAGGTAATCAAATATCAGCAGACCTTCAGGTACTATAGGCAGGTAAGCTGTACAGGTAACTGGGATTAATTACAAAGGAAAGATATTCAGGTGGCTTTTTTAGGGGTTAAGTCAGCACCTGCTTGTCTGTAGGAATGACTGAGGGGAGGGAAGAAGGAAAGGTAAAAGAAGAGAGGATGAAGTAAGGGAAAGGAAGGAATAAAAGAGATGGTAAGGGAAAGAGGAAGTGAGTAAAGGGAGTGAAGAAGAATTAATAGCAAAGTAACGAAAGGTAGGAAAATAAAGGGAAATAAAGGGTGAGATGAACAGACAGACAGACAGACAGACAGACAGACAGACAGAAGAGCATGTTAAGGACAGATGACGATAAAAGGAAGGATATAGAAAGGAAGAAAGGTAATGTAAGATACGATAAAGTGGCGTAATTTAGGGTAAGATAAGGCGAGGTGAACTAATGTACGGTAAGGTAAGGTAAGGGTTGAAATAAACAGACAGGTGAGCATAATAGGGACAGGATAAAGAAAATGAAGAATAAAGACGAAAAAGAGTTGGAGAAAACGGGAACATGGGTTGAGTATACAAAGAAGGGAAGAACGAGGAGGGAGGGAGGAAGGGAAGGAGGGAGGAAGAAAAGATGGAGGGAAAGATAAGGAGATAGGAAAAAAAGGGGTGAATTGAGGACGTGAGGGAGAGAGAGAGAGAGAAACAAACATACCGACACACAAATGGACAAAGACAGGAAATGGGAGAAAATTTGAGGAAAAAGAAAAAGGGAAAAGAGAAAGGAAAGGAAA
>NC_087159.1:6607500-6610000 GCF_035594125.1 Scylla paramamosain
GATTACATTAGAGGAGGAGGAGGAGGAGGAGGAGGAGGAGGAGGAGGAGGAGGAGGAGGAGGAGGAGGAGGAGGAGGAGGAGGAGGAGGAGGAGGATAGGGAAGTGGAGATGGCGGTGGAGGATTATGAGGAAGCAGGAGACTAAAATAATAAAAAGAGGAGGAAGAGGAGGAGGAGATGATAGGCCAGTGGAAGTAGCAGTGAAGGGGGAGGAAAAGGAAAAAAAGAAAAACAGAAGCATAGGAGATAAATAATAAAAAAAAAGGAGGAGGAGGAGGAGGAGGAGGAGGAGGAGGAGGAGGAGGAGGAGGAGGAGGAGGAGGAGGAGGAGGAATACGATTTTAATGAACTGGGAAAAAGGAGGAAAATTTTTTGCTTCCCCGTCACGCAAATTCTGGGCAGAGGAAATTAAGAGACGATAAGAAAAAAATAAATAAAAAATATAAATAAATAAAAACAGGAAAAATACGAGTAATTGATAATTAAATAAGCACAAAAAAAAACCTGCTCTCTCTCTCTCTCTCTCTCTCTCTCTCTCTCTCTCTCTCTCTCTCTCTCTCTAAATTATTAACAATATTTAATTCGAAACTCCATTCTTTCTTTATATTCAAGACGGAAAATCTGATAAAATTCGAGAGAGAGAGAGAGAGAGAGAGAGAGAGAGAGAGAGAGAGAGAGAGAGAGAGAGAGAGAGAGAGAGAGAGAGAGAGGGCCTAGTGGAGAGTGGAGGAAGGGGAGGGCAAGGTATAAGGTTACCAGAGCCACACACACGCATACATGAGAGAGAGAGAGAGAGAGAGAGAGAGAGAGAGAGAGAGAGAGAGAGAGAGAGAGAGAGAGAGAGAGAGAGAGAGAGAGAGAGAATGTAAATTACGAAGAAAAAGTGAGTGAGGAAAGAAAGAGAAGAAGGATACAGTGAGAATTGATTGAGAGGAGAAAAAGGAGGTTGAGAGAGAAGGAATGCAAAGGAAGGGAAAGAAGAAAGAGAGGGAGGGAATAAGGGAAAAAGTAAGGAAGAGAAGGAATGAGAAGTAAAGGAAGAGAGAGAGAGAGAGAGAGAGAGAGAGAGAGAGAGAGAGAGAGAGAGAGAGAGAGAGAGAGAGAGAGAGAGAGAGAGAGAGAGAGAGAGAGAGAGAGAGAGATAACGGAAGAGAAAACAGAGGTGAAGAAAGAGTTGAAAATGAAAAAAGGAAAGAAAAGAATAAAAGTGAGAAAAACAACACGAGAGAGAGAGAGAGAGAGAGAGAGAGAGAGAGAGAGAGAGAGAGAGAGAGAGAGAGAGAGAGAGAGAGAGAGAGAGAGACAGCCTGACAGTTAAGGAAGGAATGAGGAAGCGAAGGAAAGAAGAGAGTTTGGAGATAGAGAAAGAAAGGCGGAGGGCTAAGAAAGGAGGGTGCAGGGCGGGAGAGGAGTGAAGCAGTGAGTGAAGCAGCAAGTGAAGAAGTGAGGGAGTGGGCACTTGAGCGGATCAGCGGCCAACACTATCAACCTATCTACCTCATCACTGGCGAGGCGACCAGGAGGATAGCACGTGGCCAGAGACAGAGACAGAGACAGAGAGAGAGAGAGAGAGAGAGAGAGTCATACGAAACCTTCAAAACGATGTACGTGCATTAACAAGCTTAAAAGTAAAAATTCAACCTTTACTGAGAGAGAGAGAGAGAGAGAGAGAGAGAGAGAGAGAGAGAGAGAGAGAGAGAGAGAGAGAGAGAGAGCTGTTGGTGGTAAGCTGTAAAGAACTTCCCCAATATCATACGCTGAAAGATGAGGAGGAGGAGGAGGAGGAGGAGGAGGAGGAGGAGGAGGAGGAGGAGGAGGAGGAGGAGGAGGAGGAGGAGGAGGAGGAGGAGGAGGAGGAGGAGGAGGAGGAGGAGGAAGGCAACAAGAAAATAAGAGGAGATAAAAAGGGAAGCAGAAAAACAAGAAAACAACAACAACAACAATAACAACAACAACAACAAACAAACAACAAACAATAACAACAACAGCACAAGAAGAACAATAACAAGAACAAGAACAAGAAAACCAGCAAAATAACAAAATACAAGAAATTAAAGAACAGAGAGATAAGACGCAACGCAAAAAACGCGAAAAAAAAACTAAATAACGAGGAACGCAAAAAAAAAAAAAGGGATGAAAGGAGAGAACAGAAAATAAAAGAGTAAAAAAGACGAGGAGGAAAAAGAGACAAGTCGAGGAAAAACTAAAAGAGGAAAGAGCAATGGAGGAGAGAATCAAGGGAACAACAACACGAAAGGAAACAAAAAAAGAAAACACAAATTTAAAAAAAAACAGAAAAAGAGAGAAAAAAAAGAGAGAGGGAGGAGCAAAAGGAAGCGACCATAAATGAAAAGAACAACAAAATAATGAGGAGGAGGAGGAAGAGAAAAGAGGAGGAGAAGAAAAACAGAAAGAAGAACAAGAAGTACAAGAAGGATAAAAGGAGACAGAAAACGAAGAAAAAAAAAACACAAAAGACCAAAGCAAGCGAAGAAGGAAG
>NC_087159.1:6612500-6617500 GCF_035594125.1 Scylla paramamosain
TTCAGTAATGCGGGGTTTAGTATGGTTATCTCTGGCTTAGTAATGTTAACCTAGATCTGCTGGGTTAGTTTTGCTCCAGTGTGTCTTCATCTGGCTTTCTAATACTGGCTTATAGTTTGTTTAGGAATGCTGGGTTAGTATGGTGAGGTCCCTTAGTAATGTTAATCTTTGTCTGGTAATGGGTTTGTTTTCCTCAAGTTTGTCTTCATCTGGCTTTCTAGTGCTGGTTTGCATGTTGTGTAGTTATGCTGGGTTAGTATGGTGAGGTCTGGCTTAGTAATGTTAATCTATATCTGCTTAACCTGTGTCTGCTAATGGATTTGTTTTGCTCCAGTTTGTCTTCATTCTGCCTTACTACTACAGGTTAATGTTTTGTTTAGTAATGCTGGATAAGTTAAATGTTGCTTATGTACGGATTAATAATAATGGCTTAGTATTGCCTATGCTTGTCTTCCTCTGCTTTAATAAAAGATACACCTGACAAAAGCGTGCTATCAGATAAAAAGAAAACAATAACAGGTCTTTCAGTTCTTCATAAGCTATTTAACTGCATTTCCCTCAACCTACACTAACTCTGGAACTCCCTGCCTGATTCTGTATCTCCCCCTTCCTATAACTTAAACTCTCTGTATTTCCCTTTTGTTGCCCTAGGCCTAAGCACCTCTTACATAAAAACACTAACAACCACAAGAGACAGGACAGCAGGGTAAAAGACTCCTCCCCACCCACCCACCCCACCCCACCCACCACAGCCACACTAACACGCATGGATGGGGCCTGACTCTTCCCTTTCTCAGATGACTGCCACTGCTTAGCTTGATGGCCTGACACTGCCTCTGCCAACCACCCAACAACCGCAGGGGAGGAGGAGGAGGAGGAGGAGGAGGAGGAGGAGGAGGAGGAGGAGGAGGAGGAGGAGGAGGGGGAGGGGGAGGTAAGACAGACAGTCGATCCATCACGTGAAATATGAACGGACTGAAGGTTTCATGTGCGTCTGTGTGTGTGTGTGTGTGTGTGTGTGTGTGTGTGTGTGTGTGTGTGTGTGTGTGTGTGTGTGTGTGTGTGTGTGTGTGTGTGTGTGTGTGACGTCTACCTAACCTGCACCACACACAGTCCTTTAATCTTTACCCTTCCAAAGCACCTCTTAGATAAGATAGGTTTCATAACTTACCACAGACTCGACAGTAACATTCCAGCTCTTCCCTGTCCTTCCTTTGTGTTCCCTTGTGCATCAGAGGAAGGGGAAGGGAAGCAATTAAACAGGAAGCGGCAATATGTTAGAGAGGCTTAAGCTGTATTACGCCAGGACGAATTAACCTAACTTAGACCACTACGCGGGGGAGGCTGCCATGGTTTGCATTACTTAAGCAAATGTGTGGCGAGGTTTAGCAAGGGTGAGGCAGAGAGGCAGTGAGGCAGAGAGGCAGAGAAGCGGTAATAATAATAACAGGTGCGAAAGTTTGACAAGGCCGTGGTAAAGACCTGGCGGGCCATTCACCAGGTAATGAGGGTGACAGGTGAAGGTGAGAGGGGGAGATGAGTGCCAGGCGAAGGGGCAGGTGAGGAGGTGGGTGAAGGGAGGGTGTTTTTGGCACTCGTGTGAAGGGCATGGTGGCACTATCCAGTATGTCACAGTGTGTGTTTCTTGGTTCGTCTCTCTCTCTCTCTCTCTCTCTCTCTCTCTCTCTCTCTCTCTCTCTCTCTCTCTCTCTCTCTCTCTCTCTCTCTCTCTCTCTCTCTCTCGTTATTTGTCACTCTTACCAGGTGCGATATAGTCCACGTGTGTGTGTGTGTGTGTGTGTGTGTGTGTGTGTGTGTGTGTGTGTGTGTGTGTGTGTGTGTGTGTGTGTGTGTGTGTGTGTGTGTGTGTGTGTGTGTGTGTGTGTTTAGAACATGTCAAACACACGTACACAAGAAATTCACACGCCCTAGGAGACTTGTCAATGCTGCACTACACACACACACACACACACACACACACACACACACACACACACACACACACACACACTGGGAGGTTGTCGTCCTAGTGATGGGCTGCGGGTGATAATGGCTGCTTAATAGGACTCCTCCTTCCCCCATCCCCCCTTTCCCTTTAATAGACCCACCTCCCTTTCCCCCTCAGTAGCACCCACCTCCCTCCCCTGACCCCCTCAATAGATCCCACTTTCTTCTGTGCCCCTTCTCTTGCATCTGAGCTCTCACCACTTCTCATCAACTTCTACCCTGAGAGGAGGAGGAGGAGGAGGAGGAGGAGGAGGAGGAGGAGGAGGAGGAGGAGGAGGAGGAGGAGGAGGAGGAGAAAAATAGGAACAAGACGAAGAACTACATGATCAACAATAACAACAACAACAACAACAAAAAACAGAAGTAGAAAGAGGAAGAGGAAGAGGAGGAGGAGGAAGAAGAGGAGCAGGAGGAGGAGGAGGAGGAGAAAGGTGCAATAATCATATAAAATTACGACACTCGTCATAAAACACCTGAAAAAAACCATCATTACTCAACAAATTACACACACACACACACACACACACACACACACACACACACACACACACACACACACACACACACACACACACACACACACCTGTCCGCCACAACCAGCACCAACCATACATCACCTTCCTCCGCTCCCCTGCCTCTCTCTCTCTCTCTCTCCCCACCCCCCTCGCCACCTGCACCCCGCCAACACCTGTGCCCGGCGATCTATATGCGTTCTGATCCTTTGTGTCTGGGCCGCCAGGGGAAGCTAAGCGTGGTAGTCCCCTCCGTGAGTAATGTACTGTGTGTTGGGTGTGTGTAGTGTATGGTATGTGTTGTGCAGTGTATACAGTACTAGTATTACAACTACTACTACTACTACTACTACTACTACTACTACTACTACTACTACTACTAGCGTTAACTGTGTTGTATTCTTAATTAATGTATGTATTTATGGTAGTAATCTTGTGTCAATATATACAGTGATACTGCAACCATTACTACTACTACTACTACTACTACTACTACTACTACTACTACTACTACTACTACACTCCTAATCAATATGCTACGTAAACATACACCACCATCACTAACAACAACAACAATAACAACACTAAACACAGCCGGTACACCTCCAATTACGTTTACTGCCAGCATCCTCTGTCTCTCTCTCTCTCTCTCTCTCTCTCTCTCTCTCTCTCTCTCTCTCTCTCTCTCTCTCTCTCTCTCTCTCTCTCTCTCTCTCTCTCTCTCTCTCTAGCCGCTCTTCCTTCTTCATTAAGCGGTGTTGTTGTTGCCACTCGTACTGTCACTACCACCATCATCTCCTCCTCCTCCTCCTCCTCCTCCTCCTCCTCCTCCTCCTCTTCGTCCTCCATACTGTATTCACCCCTCCCTTTAATCAGACCCAATCAATAACCGTGAGTCACGCCCAGGTAGCCACTCACACCTGACTCAGCTAAACAGACAGGGAGGCACATGGTCACCTCCCAGAATTACACTGTTTTCTTTCTTATATATAAAGGAAGATGAGAAGGGGAATAAAATGGATTACTATTATAGGTGGATTGGTGGTGAAAGTCCTCCTCCTCCTCCTCCTCCTCCTCCTCCTCCTCCTCCTCCTCCTTAATCTCAATCTATCTTCTCTTCAGCTCACTCTCTCCTCAACTCATCATCATCATCGTTTTCTTTGTTCTCTTCCTTCTTCTCTATCTCCATTTTGTACGGTTCTTACTTATCATCTTTATTGCCTTGTTTTCCTTCATTCATCTACGTTTGCTTGTCTCTCTTCTTCTCCTTTCCTTTTTCTATTCTTCTATTTTTTTTCTCTTTCCTTGTCCTCCTCCTGCTCCTTGCCCTCTTCTTGCTGTTCCTTTCTTTCCACGATCCATGCAGCAAGGCAAATACTCTCTCTCTCTCTCTCTCTCTCTCTCTCTCTCTCTCTCTCTCTCTCTCTCTCTCTCTCTCTCTCTCTCTCTCTCTCTCTCTCTCTTGAAAGAAAATATAAATAAATTGTCTATATCTTTCAAGAAAACTACTACTACTACCATTATAACAACAACAACAACAACAACAACAACAACAACAACAAGGCAGTCACCACCAGCAACCGCAAAAAAATAATTATCATCACCACAACCACCACAACCACAACCACAACCACCACCACCACCACTAAAATCGACCAGACAGCCAGCTCCCTTCTCTCACAGCTCAGTCAGCAATAAGGCAGAGACACGGTGAACCTGCAACAAAAGAGAGACAGAGAAAAAGGCTACGAGAGGTCTTCCTTTC
Organism: Scylla paramamosain; assembly: GCF_035594125.1. Taxonomy (NCBI): domain Eukaryota; kingdom Metazoa; phylum Arthropoda; class Malacostraca; order Decapoda; family Portunidae; genus Scylla; species Scylla paramamosain. Next base: position 6,616,785 of record NC_087159.1, read on the forward strand.
TGTGCCGGCCTAGAAAATGGAGACTTGCAAGTGAGGGGAGGGCAGGAGGGGACGAAGAGGACGAAGAGGACGCTAGTAGTCAAGTAATAGGAGGAGGAGGAGGAGGAGGAGGTTTGGGAAAGAGTTAAAGGTGAAGGAAATGGAGTTGAAGAAGGAAGAAGAGAAAGAAAGAGGAGGAAATGGAGAGGGAGGTGAGTGGGGATAAAAAAAGGAAAACAAGAAGGAAGGAAGGAAGGAACGAAGAGAAAATGGAGGAGGAGGAGAAAAAATAGTTGAATGAAGAAAAGAAGGTACTGGTGAGAGAAGAAGTAGTAGAAGTTAAAGAAGAGAAAGAGAAAGAGAAAGAGAAAGAGAGAGAGAGAGAGAGAGAGAGAGAGAGAGAGAGAGAGAGAGAGAGAGAGAGAGTAATGGTGGTGGTTGTAGCAGGGATGAAATATGAAGAGAACAAACTCAAGGGAAGGGCAAGAATATGGATTGATCTATGAGTGGTGTCGTGATGCAGGAGTGAAGGGTGAGAGGTGCTAATGAAGATGTAAGGCGGCTGGTGATGGGACGATGAGCTGGGAAGGGACGGGGAAGAGGGACGAGGGTGTCAAGGGCGAGGAGAGGTGATGGGGTAATGGGTGGGGGTGGTGATGGGTAAGGGAATGTCAACAGTGAGGAGGCGTGAGGGGGATGGAGAATGGGAGGAATGTAAGGAATGGGATGAGATTTAG
>NC_087159.1:6622500-6625000 GCF_035594125.1 Scylla paramamosain
CTGCCTCTCCTCCCGCTCACGAGGCCCCTACTCCAAACTACCATTGAATGAGCCCTCCTCCTTCCGCTCCTCCTGCCCGTAACGATCCACCTCACCGGAACACGCTCCCTCTTCCCGCCTTGCGTAACTTGTATTCATTCCTAAGACGCTATGAAGTAAGTAGGTTAGGTTAGGTAAGGTTACGTTAAGTTCAAGTTGAAATTACATTAGGTTTTGTTAAATTAAGTCATGTTAGGTTAAATTAGGTTAAGTTAGGCCACGTTCTTAGCTTAGTTTAGTTTGCATGACGTCACGTACTTAAGTTAGGTTGGATTAAATAACCTTACTGAATCTATCTATCCTAACCCATTCCACAAATATCTAAAGGAAAAGTGGTTAGGTTAGGTTAGGTTAGGTTAGGTTAGGTTAGGTTAGGTCAGATTAGATTAGGTTAGGTTAGGTTAGATTAGATTAGATTAGATTAGATTAGATTAGGTTAGGTTAGGTTAGGTTACGTTAGGTTAGGTTAGGTTATATTAGGTTAGGTTAGGTTAGGTTAGGTCAGATTAGATTAGGTTAGGTTAGGTTAGGTTAGGTTAGGTTAGGTTAGGTTAGGTTAGGTTAGGTTAGGTTAGGTTAGATTAGGTCAGGTTAGATTAGGTTAGGTTAGGTTAGGTTAGGTTAGGTTAGGTTAGGTTAGGTTAGGTTAGGTTAGGTCAGATTAGATTAGGTTAGGTTAGGTTAGGTTAGGTTAGATTAGGTCAGGTTAGATTAGGTTAGGTTAGGTTAGGTTAGGTTAGATTATTATTTAGATTAGGTTAGGTTAGGTTAGGTTAGATTAGATTAGGTTAGGTTAGGTTAGATTAGGTTAAGTTAGATTAGATTAGGTTAGGTTAGGTTGGGTTAGGTTAGATTAGGTTAGGTTAGGTTAGGTTAGGTTAGGTTAAGTTAGATTAAATAACCTTACTGAACCTATCCTAACCCATTCCACAAATATCTAAAGAAAAAAGTGGTAATGTGTTTCGGAGTACCATTATTCTTCCTCTCACCTGTCACATCCATCCCTCTCCCTCTCCGATTATATCTCCTCCAACCCCCCTCCCCTCCCCCTCCCCCTCCCCTAACATACATTCTATCATATCCCCATTCCCGATCATATCTCTTCTTCTACCCTCCCACACATACATTCTAGTTAGTTATTCTCTCTCTCACCCACATAATTTATCTGTTCTCTTCACCTATACACACACACATACATTCTAGTTAGTTATTCTCTCTCTCACCCACATAATTTATCTGTTCTCTTCACCTATACACACACACATATACAGTCTATCTATCTTCTATCCCAACACACACACACACACACACACACACACACACACACACACACACACACACACACACACACACACACACACACACACACACGCCATCATGTACCACCCCACCTACTGATTACATCCTCTCTTCTCCCCTCCCACACCCATATCCACGTCACGTAAAAGATAAAAAACTAACTGAAAAAAAGAGAGAGAACAGAAAAACGACGATTAACGGACACACCTACATTACACAGATCAAAACTTACTGGAAAAAAAAAAAAAAAACTGCTTTCATATACAGACCAGAATTCATCAACACTTTGCTCTCTCACCACGAGTATTTTCAAAAGCCACAGAGGTGATTAGCCCGGTTCTCAAGCGTGTTTCTCCTCATAATAATGTAGATATCTTGTTAATGTCACTAGAATCGTAAAAAAAAAAAAACACCTTAAAAACCCGCGTCATTTCAATACGAGACTAATGAAAGTAATGGAGATGCGAGCGGACGTGTTTCAGAATATGCTCAGTAATCTTGTGTACGTACTTCCTTTATTAAGTGTGTGTAAATGTAGACACTAGAAGCAGCCCCCGTCAGGAACAACACGTCTGCTGCTGCTTGTTCTTCGTTTAAGTTCACCCTCCTGTCTTTGTGTTCCTTCCGCCGCGCCTTCATAATAGCGCCAATCATCGCAAATTACTCACCGCGCGAGAGACGAGACAACAAAATTAACTTTCTCTCCTGAAATGATGACCTGCCAACACACACACACACACACACACACACACACAGATAAACAGCTTCCCGTCCACCTGTGCTCCTCATTCCTCCCCATCCTCCCCTCACCTGATACTCCGGATACACCCCTCCTCCCCCCACATACCCCTCCTCCTCTTCCTCCTCCATCTCAACACCCCATCTACCAACCCTTTATCCTTTCTATCTCTGTAACTCGTCGCCCTCCTCCTCCTCCTCCTCCTCCTCCTCCTCCTCCTGAATGTGGGTCATGCCTTCACTGTCCTCCCCTTGACCTCCTGATGTTGACAGTTTGCAGAGAGAGGGAGAGGGAGAGGGAGAGGGAGGGGGAAAGGGAGAGGGAGAGGTAGTTGGTGAGGGAGAGGGAAAGGAAGGGTAGATGGAAGGGGAAGAAAGCAAGAAGGTCACGAGAGAGAGAGAGAGAGAGAGAGAGAGAGAGAGA
>NC_087159.1:6630000-6640000 GCF_035594125.1 Scylla paramamosain
TTGTCTCCATTGAGCAGCTCTTTTGTTTGACTTGTTGTTTTCAAGGGAGTTTTCGAGATTCTGGCGATAATTTTGAGTGAGGGAAACTAAGACTGTCGTGTGAATGTGAAGACAGTTATGCTACATCTATAAGGATTAAAAAGACTGTGTAACAATCAGGATATATAGGATAAAAAGACGGGCCAACAATCAGAGAGAGGGGAGGTCAAAGGTCAGAGAAAGAAGACGGGCTGTAGGGGGAAGAAAGGGGAAGAAGAGAGAGAGGGGGAAGGAGGGAGATGAAGGAGGGAGGAAGAGTGTAATGTTTGGACCGCATCACTACAAAAAGAGTACCGTTCAAGACTGTCACACTGAATGAAATAAAGCTAAGCCTGTGTGACGCTAAGAATGTCAATACCGTTCAACACTGCGTAGCAAACTAACACTAAGACTGAGTAGCGCTAAGACACCACAACTCTAGCAACGTCAGTACTAGAGACTCATTAAGCGTCAAAACTACATTCTCCCTCTCATCTCCACATCATCGCAAAATACCAAGGGAACACAGCACCTTCCTAATTCGACTTCCTTTCAATGACAGTATGTAACGCTAAGGCTATGCGAGGGTAGATCTGTCACGTTAAGGTTCTGTAATGATAAGACCATGTAACGCTGAACCGAGGGCCGTACTGCTTTGTGATGCTCAAACTGTGCAGGAGTGTAGCGTTGCAATGTGTGCAGAGTAGTGTGAGCTCATGGGCCATCCCGGTGACTATCTCTCTCTCTCTCTCTCTCTCTCTCTCTCTCTCTCTCTCTCTCTCTCTCTCTCTCTCTCTCTCTCTCTCTCTCTCTCTCTCTCTCTCTCAGCTAAGTACTGCTACCCACCTCTCCCTCCCTCCCTCCCTCCCTCCCTCCCCCATTCAACTCTTTGTTTCTCACCTGTTCCTCTCCACCGACTCAACAACCCCTCCCAGCAACACACACACACACACACACACACACACACACACACACACACACACACACACACACACACACACACACAAGTCTCCTCTACACAAACAAAGTAACATTCCAATTCCTACACCTACTTCCGCTACTACCACCACCACTACTACTACTACTACTACTACTACTACTATTACCACCACCACCACTGCCACCACCCGGGGCCTTCCACCTCTCCACGCTGAGTCCTTCCTCCCTCCACCCTCCTTTGTCCTTGAGTAAGGGTTAAAGACCAGTAAGAGAGAGAGAGAGAGAGAGAGAGAGAGAGAGAGAGAGAGAGAGAGAGAGAGAGAGAGAGAGAGAGAGAGAGAGAGAGAGAGAGAGAGAGAGAGAGAGAGAGAGAGTGTAGTGTTGGGAGTCTTGTTAACAGGGGTGGTGATGAGTTGGTGTGTGGGGAGGGGGAGGGAAGAGGGGATCATAGGGAAAGGGAAAGAGGGGAGAGGGAGAGAGGGGAGGGGGAGAGAGGGGAGAGGCTGAGAGGGAAGGGAGGGGAAGAAGGAGAGAGAGGTCAACATAGCTACATGTGTTAGTAAGTACTCTCTCTCTCTCTCTCTCTCTCTCTCTCTCTCTCTCTCTCTCTCTCTCTCTCTCTCTCTCTCTCTCTCTCTCTCTCTCTCTCTCTCTCTCTCTCTCTCACACACACACACACACACACACACACACACACACACACACACACACACAACAACAACAACAACAACAACAACAACAACAACAACAACAACAACTTCCAATATATAAATAGAACAGATGACGAGAGAAGAGAAAGAAAAGAATAACACCTGCATGTTTTCCTCCTTTCCTCCTTTCCTCCTCCTCCTCCTCCTCCTCCAGGAACTTTTCCCTCTCAAAGATCCAAGAGAAGTGAACCGCAGGATATTAAAAACCATCATCGGAGTGAAAAATATGCATAATGAAGGAGACGAAGGAGGCGAAGAAGAAGGCGAAGGTGAAGAAGAAAGCGAAGAAGAAGGCGAAGAAGAAAGCGAAGAAGAAGACGAAGAAGAAGAAGAAGAAGAAGAAGAAGAAGAAGAAGAAGAAGAAGAAGAAGAAGAAGAAATCAATGAATGCAGGGAAGCCGGGGGAATATGACATTGAAGAAGGAGAAGGAGGAGGAGGAGGAGGACGAGGACGAACAGCAAGGACAAAGAGGAGGAGGAGGAAGAGGAGAAGGAGGAGAAGTGGGGGGGAGGATCGAGCAGGTGAGTGGGTAATGAGGAAGGAGGAGGAGGAGGAGGAGGAGGAGGAGGAGGAGGAGGAGGAGGAGGAGGAGGAGGAGGAGGAGGAGGAGGGGGCATCAGGTGGTCACGAGTGTTATGAGGATGTGAGGGACGAGGGCTGGTGCTGCTGGTGCTTGAATGAGGATGTGATTGGTGAGGCACATGATGAGAGACAATGAGGAAATGAGGGTCACTATCATCACCAGGAGGAGGAGGAGGAGGAGGAGGAGGAGGAGGAGGAGGAGGAGGAGGAGGAGGAGGAGGAGGAGGAGGAGGAGGAGTTTAATAGTGCCAATGTATCTGCGTTGGGTAATAGCGATAAAATAAGAGGAAGAGGAGGAAAAGAAGGAGGAGGATGAGAAGATAGAAGAAGAAGAAGAAGAAGAAGAAGAAGAAGAAGAAGAAGAAGAAGAAGAAGAAGAAGAAGAAGAAGAGGAGGAGGAGGAGGAGGAGGAGGAGGAGGAGGAAATAATGAGTAAGGTCAGTAGATGAATGAGCCATATCCACCTATCTCTCTCTCTCTCTCTCTCTCTCTCTCTCTCTCTCTCTCTCTCTCTCTCTCTCTCTCTCTCTCTCTCTCTCTCTCTCTCTCTCTCTCTCTGCAGTACTTACACAAAACACGTCACAGCGTCACGGAATGAAGGAAGGAAGGAACACCTGCGTCACACACTTACCTGTAGAAAGAAAGAAAGAATCAATAGGTTAATCATCTCTCTCTCTCTCTCTCTCTCTCTCTCTCTCTCTCTCTCTCTCTCTCTCTCTCTCTCTCTCTCTCTCTCTCTCTCTCTCTCTCTCTCTCTCAAACCAGGCCTCCCCGCAGAAACTTTCATTAACCTGGGCCGAGTAATTACAGGTGTGGCCGCAAAACTGGAGCACACACCTGCCCATTAGCTTACCGCAGGTGTGACGCTGAGGGATACCAGTTACCGCCGCCGTCACACCTCGCCCCGTCACCTCTGCTCTTCCGCCTCCTCTTTCTCACCTCCTCCTGCACCCCACGTGGCCGCAAGGAGGTGATGAAGGAGGAGAAGGAGGTAGACCAGTTTTTTTTTTTTTCTTTTTTTTTCCAGACCGTCAAAGGAAAGAAGGAAGGGAGGAAATAAGAATAAAGAGAAAGGAGAAAAGAAAGGAAGAAAGATACACTGCCCCTCCTCTCTCTCTCTCTCTCTCTCTCTCTCTCTCTCTCTCTCTCTCTCTCTCTCTCTCTCTCTCTCTCTCTCTCTCTCTCTCTCAGCAACGCCTCACTTCTTGTCCTTTACGAGACTGCTGCGTCGCTTCCTCATCCCTCCTTGATCTCTCTCGCCACTCCCAGAATCTTGCACACCTCATCCTTTCATCCTACGCTGACCCAACCCTTCACACACGCACGCAAACACACACACACACACACACACACACACACACACACACACACACACACACACACACAACTTGAATATCATACTTAAACTTGCACTATCCTTTCCCTCCTCCTCCTCCTTCTTCTTCTTCTTCTGCTGCTTTTATTTCTACTTCTACTACTACTACTAATACTACTACTACTACTACTACTTCTTCTTGCCCAAGTCCTTTATAAATGACAGATGATGTCTTTTATCATCATCAATGTGTCTAGTTAACGTGAAGCAAGTAATGTGACAACTCTTTATCTCCCTTGTGTTTGGCTGTTTACACCCTTGTTGCTGGTTGTCTGTGTAGCGTGATCCTCTCTCTCTCTCTCTCTCTCTCTCTCTCTCTCTCTCTCTCTCTCTCTCTCTCTCTCTCTCTGGCAATTATGTAATTCAGCACTACTTGTATGAAGTTAAGCTCGCATCACGACTGCCAAACCACCACCACAGCACTGCTACACCACCACAGCACACTACCACCACCACCACCACCACTACATTCCACCGATACATCATCACAACACACTCCACCACCACACCACACACCACCACTCCACCACCTCACCACACCACAGACCACACGCCCCACATTCCATCACCTAGAACGAGCAGTTTGTGGTGTCCATTTGCAACCCAACCTAAATCAAACCCAGTCAAACTTGGCATACCCTAACATAATCTTACCTAACTTAACCTAATGAAACAAAATCTAACCCAACCCAAACAAACAAGAACGGAATCCAACTAAGGCAAACATAAAACGAGACAAACCATAACTTGACCTAACTTAAAATATCCTAAACAAAACTAAACTGCCAAACCAATTAACCTGACTTAACCTCCCCTGACAAAACGTAACCAAATCTTAACCTAACATAACCTAACCGCAACCTGCCCCTCCCCCACGACCACCAGCACCAGCAGCACCATTAAGCAGGCGCCAGGGAGGCCGTAAGCAAAAATTTACGGCTTTTTCCGCCAGCTACCGTATCGTGGCTGACCGGCGCGAGGGAAGAAAACCTTTAAAGAGAATTGAAGAGTCATGAAGGGAAGACGATAGGAAGGATAGAGGGGGAAGGGAGAGGGGGTATGGAGGAGAAAGGACGGAGAGGGATAAGGAAGGAGGGAGAAGGAAAGAAGGAAGGAGGGAGGAGAGAGGAAGGGGAAGAAAGGAAAGGAGAAGGAAGAAAGGACCAACGATAGAAGGAGGGAAGGGGAAGAAGAGAATAAGGAAAGAAAGGAAAAAAGAACAAAGAGGGAAGGAAAGAAAGAAAAAGGAGGAAATACAATCAGAAGCAGAATCAAAAAGAGGGGAGAGGGGAAGGAAGGAAGGAAGGAAGAAGGGGAAGAAGAATCGGAAGCAGAATAAAAAAAAAAAACAGGGGAGAGGGGAAGAAAGGAAGGAGAAGGAGGGAGGAGGGAGGGAAAGGAGGGGCAAGACATAAGAGGGGAAGGTCAGTAAGGGTAAAGGTCACAGGACGGAAGGTCAGAGTTAAGACATGATGGGATAAGGTCACGGGTGGTGTCCTTAAATGGGTAGAGCCCCTGAAATTACTGTCACACGCACCACAGCACACGGGATGTATGGATTACTGTGTGTGTGCGTGTGTGTGTGTGTGTGTGTGTGTGTCAGGGTAGTGGTGGTGGTGGTGGTGGTGGTGATCATGTGTAATTGTGATGGTGAGTGATGGTGACTGGCGTGTGTTGGTACCGTAGTGTTGCAATTTCCCATCTCTCTCTCTCTCTCTCTCTCTCTCTCTCTCTCTCTCTCTCTCTCTCTCTCTCTCTCTCTCTCTCTCTCTCTCTCTCTCTCTCTTCAATATCATCCCATCATCATCGACCCGGACCACCCATCAGGTCTCATTTATTCTCTCTCTCTCTCTCTCTCTCTCTCTCTCTCTCTCTCTCTCTCTCTCTCTCTCTCTCTCTCTCTCTCTCTCCAGATTACTATTGGTTTTGACATCGATTTTCGAAGTTTTTTTGTAGAAAGATAATTGCTTAAATCCCCACATTCTCTCTCTCTCTCTCTCTCTCTCTCTCTCTCTCTCTCTCTCTCTCTCTCTCTCTCTCTCTCTCTCTCTCTCTCTCTCTCTTACACTTTTTTTCCTCTTTGTATATCCATCATGAATATTCTCGTTTTACTGTCCTGCTCTCACTTCTACCTCCCCCTCCCTCCTCCTCCTCCTCCTCCTCCTCCTCCTCCTCCTCCTCCATCACGAGTAATAATCCCTCTCGACCTAAGTGACACTGAAAAAGATCCTAATGAAGAGGACGACATTGTGGAGAACTGTGTGTGTGTGTGTGTGTGTGTGTGTGTGTGTGTGTGTGTGTGTGTGTGTGTGTGTGTGTGTGTGTGTGTGTGTGTGTGTGTGTGTGTGTGCTCTTGTTGCCTTCTCCTCCTCCTCCTCCTCTTACAACCCGCCTCCTATGACTCTTCTTCTTCTTCCTCTTCCTCCTCTTCCTCCTTCATCACTTTTTCTTTCTTTCTTTCCCTTCTTCCATCTGTTCCTCTTTTTCTTTTTGTATTCTTCGTCTATTTCTTCTTTTCTCCTCCTCCTCCTCCTCCTCCTCCTCCTTCGTCCTTATACACTTCCTCATTTTTTTCCTGTGTGTTCTTCCTCTTTCCAACTATCTTCCTCCTCCTCCTCCTCCTCCTCCTCCTCCTCCTCCTCTTCTTCCTCTGGCTGCATCTTCTACCATCTCAATCTTCTTTCCTTTCTTCTTCTTCTTCCTCCTCCTCCTCCTCCTCCTCCATCACCTCTTCAGACTTTTCTTCTCTTTCCCCACCGCCGCCAATGCCTCCACCCCTCCCAACACACACACACACACACACACACACACACACACACACGTGCCAGGTAACGCTCCACACTCCACAAGGCAAAAAAAAAAAAAAAAAAGAAAAAAAAAGGAAAAGAAAAAAACAGCGTAATTGATCCAACAGTAATGAAAAATAAGAGGAAAAAAGTTACAAGGGGAAAAAAAGAAAGGAAAAAAAGAGACAGGTGGGTTTCTGATGCACGGATCCATATTTCTGTCAAGCGAGAAATAAAAAAATAAAAAATAAATAAATAAAAATCAACAAAAAATAACGAAAACTCACTCGCTCGCTCGCTCGCTCACCCACTCACTCTCTCCATCTCTCGCTTGTTTATTTGTTTATTTGTTTGTTCGTGTATTGCTTGTTTAAATGCGTGTGTGTGTGTGTGTGTGTGTGTGTGTGTGTGTGTGTGTGTGTGTGTGTGTGTGTGTGTGTGTGTGTGAAAGTGAAAAAGGTTATATTGATGACGTGAATAATATGCAAGTGGAAGCTATGTATGTATGTATGTATGTATGTATGTACTGATATAATGTTGGGTTCATGTTAGGAAGGAAGGAAGGAAGGAAGGAAGGAAGGAAGGAAGGAAGGAAGGAAGGAAGGAAGGAAGGAAGGAAGGAAGGAGGGAGATAACAATAAAGAGTAAGGAAGAAATTAAGAAAAGAGATACATTCATTCTCTCTCTCTCTCTCTCTCTCTCTCTCTCTCTCTCTCTCTCTCTCTCTCTCTCTCTCTCTCTCTCTCTCTCTCTCTCTCTCTCTCTCCTCACATTTACTCCCATTCTCTCATTACCTCCCTCATTTTCCTCCCTCCCTTTCTCTCCCTTCCTCCCCTTTACTCTCCCTCCCCTGTCCCTTCCTCTCCCTTTAGTATCAGTTAACTTCCCGGATGCTGAGGGACTTGCACTGCCACACCTCTCTCTCTCTCTCTCTCTCTCTCTCTCTCTCTCTCTCTCTCTCTCTCTCTCTCTCTCTCTCTCTCTCTCTCTCTCTTCAGCGTCATCTATCGGAGTTCCGTGTCCGTCAGCAGGTCGTGTTACAGATGTTAAAATATTGATGCTGACTGACTGACTGACTGACTGACTGACTGACTGATTACTTACACACACACACACACACACACACATGGAGGAGGAGAAGGAGGAGGAGAATAAAAAGAAGAAGAAGGAGAAAAGAAAACAAAAAGAAAAGAACAAGAATTACAACAGCAGCAACAACAAGAACTAATAAACAAACAAACAAACAAACAAATAAACAATCAAACTAACTAAATAGCTAACCAACCACCACCACCACCACCACCATAACAACAGCAGCCTCCCCTACAGTTGCACGAGTCGATCACCACACACCAAACACAAGCTATTAGTGCACGTAACTTGTTAGCCGCGCACAGGAACCTCGATACCCGGAGACTGTGTAATTAGTAACAGCCTAATTAGCCTCATTAAGCGCGTAATTAACGAAATGTAGATGAATGTGTGGATATCAGTACAGGATATGAGAGAGAGAGAGAGAGAGAGAGAGAGAGAGAGAGAGAGAGAGAGAGAGAGAGAGAGAGAGAGAGAGAGAGAGAGAGAGAGAGAGTAATCACTAAAACCACCACCACTACCACCACCACGACCACCACCTCCTCCTCTTCCACTTCACCCTCCAATGCACATCAATTATAATGAAAGGAAGATAGGAAAAAGAATGAAAAAATAAACAAAACAGCGGGAAAACACGCAGTCTCTGGCGGTGGTGTGTGGAATTAAAAGATAAAACACAAACATTTTCTGCTTAACAAGTTTTTTTTTCTCTCTCTCTTTTACATTCTCGTGTTTCAATATTTTCCTTCCTTTCCAATTTTTTTCTCTTTATTTCGTGATTTTTTTTTAATTTTTTTTCTCATTAATGGCATGATATTTTTATGGTGATCTATGGTGGTGGTGATGGTGGTAGTAGTAGTAGTAGTAGTAGTAGTAGTAGTAGTAGTAGTAGTAGTAGTAGTAGTAGTAGTAGTAGTAGTAGTAGTAGTACCCTCCCATCCCCACACACACACCTTCCCAGAATTAGCGGGACTTTAATATTTCCCTTGACCTTCCTGAGACCACTAAATACGTAAACATTTCGTCACCACCACCACCACCACCACCACCACCACCAAGAATTATTCCCCTCCCCTCCTCCTCAACGCATTCCACGCAATAAAGTTAATGGAAAGATTTGCAAAACGATTCAAATTGAGGCAAAATACAAAATAAGCTTACCACACACACACACACACACACACACACACACACACACACACACACACACACACACACACACACACACACACACAAATTTATCTTTTTCTGCGTGTCAAGGAGACTGGCCAAGGAGAGAGAGAGAGAGAGAGAGAGAGAGAGAGAGAGAGAGAGAGAGAGAGAGAGAGAGAGAGAGAGAGAGAGAGAATTTAACCTGCCACTCCCAAAAAAATCCAAAAAAAGAAAAGAAAAATGAAAATATCCGCCAGTTTGCTCTCTCTCTCTCTCTCTCTCTCTCTCTCTCTCTCTCTCTCTCTCTCTCTCTCTCTCTCTCTCTCTCTCTCATGTACATTTCACAAACATCCGGCAAAGTGGAGACAAGACTAGCCGCCTGCCACATCTGACCACACCTGCCTGAATCCGCAACCTGATCCGGGACGCGGCGGGCGGAAATAGCAGGAGGTCACGGGCGTGTTAGGTCAGCCGGGGTCAGCGAGGTCACGGAGGTCACGCCAAGTTCCGGTTTGGTAATACTATCAGGTCAATAAACTGGTGTATTTTTGTTGGTAATTTTGTGTAGGTAGAGTTTACTGTATTGGTTGTTGTTGCTGTTGTTGTTGTTGTTGTTGTTGTTGTTGTTGTTGTTATAGTGTTACTTTTAAGCTCTTTCTTTTTTTTTTTTCTTTTTCACATCGACTATTTCTAAAGGCCACAGAGATGGTTAAGCAGGTTCTCGTGTGCTTTACCCTATTGAAGGTGCAGTGCTTGTTTGCCTATCACTAGTCATAAAAACACACACACACATCTATCACTAGTCATGAAAACACTCCCCCAGATCGCCTACAGCTCACAGTACTGCAAGTTAAACAGAAAAATCGGAATAAAGCGCTGGAATTTTTTTTTAAGAGTGCGGGTGAAAACCTCTCTCTCTCTCTCTCTCTCTCTCTCTCTCTCTCTCTCTCTCTCTCTCTCTCTCTCTCTCTCTCTCTCTCTCTCTCACACACACACACACACACACACACACACACACACACACACACACACACACACACACACACACACACACACATACTCCTTCATCCATCTCCTAACACATTTCTTCATCCACACACACTCATGCACAAATCCACTTCACCCCACACCTGCATACACCACCACCACCACCACCACCTCCACCCCACACATGACATGAACACTCCCAAACACCCCCAAAACACCCTATTTCCTGCTGACCCACAAACACAAGCCTCCCTCACCCCAACTATTTGACACAAAACTCCCTCCTACCCTCCCTCCACCCACTTCCTCCCCCACCCCTCATATGCAGTCACCCCACCCTACCCTACCCATTACACAC
>NC_087159.1:6645000-6650000 GCF_035594125.1 Scylla paramamosain
TCACAACCCGATCGGCACCAATACACGCAACCACCACCACCACTACCACCACCACCACCACCACCACCATCACTGTCTGCCAGCCGTCACTATCATCACAACTCTCCAATCATTACATCAGAGGGAAGATTTCAATATTTTCATGAAAGTTGGGTAATGATTCTCTCTCTCTCTCTCTCTCTCTCTCTCTCTCTCTCTCTCTCTCTCTCTCTCTCTCTCTCTCTCTCTCTGACCGTTTGATCTTGTGTTTGCTTGTTTCCTACTCTCTCTCTCTCTCTCTCTCTCTCTCTCTCTCTCTCTCTCTCTCTCTCTCTCTCTCTCTCTCTCTCTCCAACCCCCTCACCCCCTCCTAACACCCCTACTCCCCCTCATCATATCCTACTTAAGACTGCACACCTCTACCCCTCCCATACAGTAACACAATGAATACACACTCACTCTCTCCTACCCCCTCTCCCTCCCCTCTCACACTCTCTCTCTCTCTCTCTCTCTCTCTCTCTCCTTCCCTCCCTCCTCCTCTCTCCTGTCCCGTTATTTTCTGTTTATTCTCCAGTACTGAGTCGCCAAGGTGTCCTCAGGCAGGGTAACTGGGAATTTGGACTGAGTGGGGAGTGACTGGGGAGGGAACTGGGGAGTGACTGGGGTGGGGGACTTAGTGGATGACTTACTGGTGGGACTGGGGTGGGGTAATAACTAGGGCTGACTTGAAGACTGACTGGGGAGGGGTGTCTGAGGAGGGACTGGGGGCTGACTGGGAGACTGACTGAAGGGTGGTTGTGGGACTGAATGCAAATGTGACTGTGAACTGGGAATTTTTGAGACTGGGGGACTGACTTACTGGGGACTGACTGGACTGTGTTTATCCTGCCTGTCTGTCGTAGTTTATTGCCTGTTTCGCTGAGTTGTGGGTGAAAATGTGGTGTCTTGCTCTGTGTTTCTTTCTGTTTGTGTTGTTTATGTTGTGGACACTTCTGAGAATAAATAAAACGAGATTTTCTTTTTTTTTTTTCATTTTTTTATCTTATTTTTATTTCAGGGGCAGCAAGTTTAGTATCTCTCTCTCTCTCTCTCTCTCTCTCTCTCTCTCTCTCTCTCTCTCTCTCTCTCTCTCTCTCTCTCTCTCTCTCTCTCATTGGTACATCAAATTTAAAAAAGTCACGAATTTATTTTGGATCTCTACGTAACTGTGATGGTTATTATTATCACCTTTATTATCATTATGGTTTATATGTAATGCTAAATTTATTGTTACCTATTTTTTCTAAAGTATAAGAGTACTGTTTTAATGTCTGTGATCAATAAGCTAAACTAAATAGAACTAAAGTGAACCCAGGTTATGCACTGTAGTGTATGTGTGTGTGTGTGTATGTGTGTGTGTGTGTGTGTGTGTGTGTGTGTGTGTGTGTGTGTGTGTGTGTGTGTGTGTGTGTGTGTGTGTGTGTGTGTTAGGTTTATCATTAATTACCTTTCGCCATAACACGATCTGCCTTCGCCAAGGTGAGTTAATTAAAGGCAGCGTCCACTACAGGCCTCCTCTTTATACCTGCCTGCCACACCTGTATACTTAAGCCTACCTGTGCATATATAACCCGTTCCCCTCTACTGCTCCCACTCCCTCCTCCCTCCTCCTTCCTCCTTGCCTGTTTTTCCACGTGGGTTGTGATACAGTGAGTACTAAGGCTGCTACTGCTACGGTTACAACTACTACTACTACTACTACTACTACTACTACTACTACTACTACTATCACCTTCACCTCTGTATCTACCTTACCACCCGTAAAACGACTATCAATACTACTACTACTACTACTCCTACTACTACTACTACTACTACTACTACTATTACCAACCCCACCACCACTAAAACCGATGATGTTATTGCTACCACTACTACTACTATCCCCACCACCACCTCCACCAGCACCACCACCACCGCTATACCAACGGTGATGTTATTGCTACCACCATCATCATCCCCAATTCCACCATCATCACCCCAACCACCACCACCACCACCACCACTACCCAGGCAGGCAGCAGGGACCCCCGGGCCGGAAGCCACTACCCGGGTTCCCACACCTAACTACCCTGGGAGCGAGCCTGTCCGTAAGCCCGCCTGTAGCATTAGCGTCAGCACCAACTGTCTTCCCCGCGCCCCGCCGCCACACTCCTTCCCCCTTCCCCTCCCTTCCTTCTTCCTTCTTCCCCTCCCTTCCCCTCCTCCTTTCCTCTTTTTCCAACCATCCCCTTTCCCTCCCTCTTCCTTCCTCCACCGTGTTTCATTCTCCCTTTCCTTCTTTTACTCCCTCTTCCCTGCCACCTTTCTGCTTCTTCCCCCTTCTCCCTTTACCTTTCTTTCTGCTTAACCTCTTACTTCACTTCTCCATGTCTCTCTTTTTATTCCTTGTATCTCTATGTCTTTTATTCTTTTCCCTTCTTCTTTCCCCATTTCTCCATATGCTCCCTCTCCTCCTCTCCCTTCCTTTCCTTTGCGTCTTTCCCCCTTCCCTGTTCTTTATTTCGCCTTCCTTACACGCTCCCCTCTTCTCTTGTCCCTCCCTCTCATATAATATCTGCATTCCTCTCCCCTCTCTTCTCTCTCTCCCATCTCTTCCTCAATCTTTGCCTTCTCTTCCTCTTCCTACTGTCTACCCTTGTGTCTTCTCCCCATCTCCTTTCCCCTTCCCCCTCTCTCTCTCTCTCTGTTAGCGCCGTTACATTTCTCTCCCCAATGTAGCGTTCCTCCCAGCAGCTTCCTCCCAAATCTTCATCTTCCTCTTCCCACGGTTCTCTTTCTCGCTCTTTTTTTTTTTTTTTTTTGGGGGGGGGGGGTGGGTGGAAGGTGATGGTGGCCTCGTAAATAAATAAACGTGAGAAAAAAAAGCACGGAAATGTAATAAGGAAGTAGGTGAATTACGAGTTACAAAGTGTGTTTACTTGTATTAGAATGTTAGGCACGGTTAAAAGAGACTGTGTATAATTGGGAATCGTGGACAGCAACAGTAGCAGGAAGAAACAAAGAAAAGAACATTAATATACTGAAAAAAATGGAAATAAATAAATAAATAAATAAATAAATAAATAAATAAATAATAATAATAATGATAATAATGATAATAATAATAATAATAATAATAATAATAATAATAATAAATAGATAAACAACAACAAAAACAATAAGTAAAAAAAATCATAATAAAAGTCTAACATTATTTCCAAGACAAAACGCCGTTACTTCGTTATTTCCCTATCACACACACACACACACACACACACACACACACACACACACACACACACACACACACACACACACAAACAATTTTATTCCCCCCCATGGTTAATTAATTAGTTATCATATTGACAACAAACAGCCGGCACGCACAGAAGCAGCATCACATGACAGGTCTGTTGTACATAATTACGAGATTTGCAGCCGAAAATTTATATATCAACTATCATTTTTTTTTCATTCTTTTCCTAACAAATAAAAAGAAAAAAAAATAGCGAAAGAAGAAAATAAAGAAAAATAAAAAGAAACAGCTACATTTACTCACAGTGGTTAAGAATGAGGAAGAACATAAGCAAATTAACTGAAGCTGCAAAAAAACACCTAATAGGCCTATAAGCACGTGGCACCTCCGGGACAACACACACACACCTGAAAATTCTCAGCCCAAAAAATACCTAATAGACCTACATACATACCTAATACACACCTACATACATACTTAACAGACCTACACACACGTGGCAGCTCCTGGACAACACACACACATACACACACACCTGACAATACCCACCAAATCATCCCTGAACAAAAACACACACCTGACAACGCCCACCAATCATCCCAAATCACACACCTGAACATACCTACCAATCATTCCCACACATGAAAGTACTCACCCAATCACCACAATCCAACAAAACTCACCTAACCAAGCCTCCTTACGGACTACTGAGTGTGTTCTTGAAGCCTTAGACTCCCTACTGACGCTGCACTGACCACCAAAGTACAAAGTCTACTTCAGAGGCACCAAAACACAGGATGCTTAATGTTCCTAGCGTGATCTGGCTGGCGACGCAAGAGAGAGAGAGAGAGAGAGAGAGAGAGAGAGAGAGAGAGAGAGAGAGAGAGAGAGAGAGAGAGAGAGAGAGAGAGAGAGAGAGAGGAAGCGGAGTGAGGAGGAATGAGTTACGCTGAGTGAGGTAAAAAGGGAAGGTAGGCAGGGGAATAGAGGAGGAGGAGGAGGAGGAGGAGGAGGAGGAGGAGGAGGAGGAGGAGGGGTGAGATGAGTTACTACTACAGGAGGGAGGTGCATTTAGTACGGAGGGATATGTTACGGAAGGGAGGGAGGGAGGGAGGGAGGGAGAGGGAGAGGAAGGAAGGGTGAGATGGAGGGGAGAAGGGAGGTAGGGAAGAGGTGAGAGGAGGGTTATTAACGTAAAGGGTGTGTGAAGAGTGTCAAGAAGAGGAGGAGGAGGAGGAGGAGGAGGAGGAGGAGGAGGAGGAGTTGAGTTACGTTACGGTAGGGATGGCTGCATTTAACCTAGCTAGGAGGAGGAGGAGGAGGAGGAGGAGGAGGAGGAGGAGGAGGAGGAGGAGGAGGAGGAGGAGGAATAGGGAGGGAGGGAGCACGGGAGGAGGGAGGGGGGTAGAATGAATTAACGTGGAAAGGTGAGAGGGAGGAGGGGATGAGGAAGAGGGAGGAGGAAGAGGGAGGGAGGGAGAGGAGGAGCATAATAAGTCACGTTCAAGTTGTATTTTGTGTAGCAGTACTTGGAGGGAGGAGGAGGGGGAGGGAAGAAAGAATAGGAGGAGGAGGAGGAGGAGGAGGAGGAGGAGGAGGAGGAGGAGGAGGAGGAGGAGGAGGAGGAGGAGGAGGAGGAAGAGGAGGAGGAGGAGGAGGAGGCGGAGGAGGAGGAGGAGGAAGGGGTAAGAGAGGAGAGAAATATGAGTTACCTTGACAACTGTATAAAACATTGCAAGGTAAG
>NC_087159.1:6655000-6670000 GCF_035594125.1 Scylla paramamosain
CTTCTCTTCCACTCTGCACACCCTCCTACACTACTTCAGAGAGAGAGAGAGAGAGAGAGAGAGAGAGAGAGAGAGAGAGAGAGAGAGAGAGAGAGAGAGAGAGAGAGAGAGAGAGAGAGAGAGAGAGAGAATGCCAGAGTACACTTGATTGTAAGAGGACCGCTTTAAGAGGACCACCTCCCGCGCCCCTCCCTTCCCCTTATCTCTCCCCTCTTCCCCAAAACGCGGCTTCCCTTCAAGCACCCGCGCGAAGGACCTGGTAGTGGTGGTGGTGGTGGTCGTTGCACTGATTTTGTCAAGTGCCACTGATTGATGATGATAAGCCTTCTCTCTCCCTCTCTCTCTCTCTCTCTCTCTCTCTCTCTCTCTCTCTCTCTCTCTCTCTCTCTCTCTCTCTAAACACTTTTCTTGTAGCTAGTTTGTCAATCGATGTGTTGTCTAATTTCGTGACATTCTCTCTCTCTCTCTCTCTCTCTCTCTCTCTCTCTCTCTCTCTCTCTCTCTCTCTCTCTCTCTCTCTCTCTCTCAAAACTTTTCTTTTAGCTTGTTTGTCAATCGATTCGTTGTCTAATTTCGTGACATTCTCTCTCTCTCTCTCTCTCTCTCTCTCTCTCTCTCTCTCTCTCTCTCTCTCTCTCTCTCTCTCTCTCAGGACTGGACGGGAAATGGCGTGATTTGCCGCCCGTCGCTTCTTTGATTAACGACTCGGAGCTCCAGGCAGTTTTGCGATGGTGACCTTGCCAGGATCACCGTAGTTGTGGAGCTCATAAATGGTGGCAGCGGTGGGAGAGAACGGAGGGTGAGGAAGGACATGACAGAAGGATGTATGCAAGAAGACAGAGAGAGAGAGAGAGAGAGAGAGAGAGAGAGAGAGAGAGAGAGAGAGAGAGAGAGAGAGAGAGAGAGAGAGAGAGAGAGAGAGAGAGAGAGATGCAAGGGGAAAAGGAAACACCTGGATTGAGATATGAAGGTAAGTAAAGGAAGAGGTTGTTTGGAGCTTTGGTGAGTCTCTCTCTCTCTCTCTCTCTCTCTCTCTCTCTCTCTCTCTCTCTCTCTCTCTCTCTCTCTCTCTCTCTCTCTCACACCCTAATGAAACCTTCCGCTTCAAAACACTATAACCATTTTACGACCGTCACCTCACACACACACACACACACACAAACACACACACCACACACACACACACACACACACACACACACACACACACACACACACACACACACACACACACGGGTATTTAATTAAGGCATTCAGCAAAACACTACAAAGTTAGCACGTCTCTCTCTCTCTCTCTCTCTCTCTCTCTCTCTCTCTCTCTCTCTCTCTCTCTCTCTCTCTCTCTCTCTCTCTCTCTCTCTCTCTCTCTCTAATTAACCCTGGGAACCTTCATCTGTCTCTCATCTGAAGCTCCAGATATAATAATGGAGGAGGAGGAGGAGGAGGAGGAGGAGGAGGAGGAGGAGGAGGAGGAGGAGGAGGAGGAGGAGGAGGAGGAAGAGGAGGAGGAGGAGGAGGAGGAGGCTAAATAGACGCATATTACCCAAGTGTCTATTTGTTTGATCTTTTGATTATTTGTATACCTTGTCATCAAAGGCACGGGGAGGGTGCTATTGAGTCATCGTGCCAGAGTATTGACGGAAGACGAGCAGGAGGAGGAGGAGGAGGAGGAGGAGGAGGAGGAGGAGGAGGAGGAGGAGGAGGAGGAGGAGGAGGAGGAGGAGGAAGAGGAGGAAGAGGAAGTGGAGGAGGAGGAGGAGGAGGAGGAGAAGGAAATACTGACAGACAAAAGGGAGGAAGGGATAGAATTAACCAAACTTCATTAAAGGAAAACCTGGGTAATCTAATTTAAAACCATTCCCTTCTGCTTCTAATTCCCCACCTCTTCTCTCCTCTCCTCTGCCCTTCCCAACACTTCAATCAGCGCCCTCACAGGTAACTCCGCAACCTTCACCTTTTCCGTATCGCACCTCCAAGCATCCAATACTTTCATCAATTACCTGTACACTCTAACACACCTACAGATAGACTGATGGATCGTTAGATAGTAGATATAGATATTTCACTGGCCATAGGTAAGAGTTACATCATATTTTTGTTAACCATATGAAGGTAACTTTGTAAAATATATATATGCAAGTACAGAATCCGCAGTCCACTAAACTTCATCCACTAACCACACCCAGACCTTCTTCCACCTTCTTTCATCTTACACCACCACCACCACCACCACGCCTGCAGTAAAAGCCAATTCCTGCACATAACCTTGCATTTCCTGTCCAGACACTCCTCCTCACGACCACCCCGAGACATTTCATTGCAAATTGGATGCGTGTAAACAAGAGACAAAGCAAGAATATGTATTTGTTATCCTATACTGAGACCACAGGAGTCTCGTAAAAAATAAAAAGACAGAGGAGAGGGCAGGGAGGAGGAGGAGCAGGTAAATGAGAGCTTACGAGCGTATAACCAGATCACCTGCATGTTTGATTGGATTACTTCTGCTGTATCACATGTTCGGTGCGGGTGAGAGAGCAGGGGAGACGGGAGGGACGGCTCATACCTGCCAATCCCTCCCTCCATCACACTCCCCACAATGAGGGAAAAGAGAATAATGAAAAGGAAAGGAGGCAGAAGTACCTGGCGGAAGGAAAAGTAACGGTAATATAAAGGATTTTTTTCGTTATTACTTTTTACGTGTGAAGATTCCAAGGATATGAAAAATGAGAGTGAAAAAAAAAAAGAGACGTTCATAAATGCATTCTCTACATCATAACTACACGAGAAAAGAAAAAAGTTAACCAATTTACGATACACAGTTACACAATAAACTCCAGCCAACTAAACGAGAAAAGAAATCTGGAGGAGAGGATGGAGGAAACTAGCAGCCATGAGCAGCATCAGTGAGTCGCAGCGGTGGCGTGAAGTGAGGAAATGAGTGGCGTGATGAGGCGGGGCCGTGGGATGAACACATATGGATGACTGACAACCCGCGTCAATTTTCCTGCTTCGAAATCCTGAGCGTAGCAAATGTTCTGAAGAATTGGTCGTTTTTGCAGTGGTCCGTTGATGCATTACTTCCGCGATGACTCGTTCCGCTGAGTGACGCCGGGAGCTTTGGAGAGTTGCGTTAGTGTTTGTAATATTGAGGTGCCTTGCCTTGCTCGACCCGTCACTGCTCTTGTGCTCACTGTATTGATCCGCGGCTGAAAATACTGCATGCCTTCACTTTGTCACCAATCCTGATAGCACAGATCATCCCACCACCTGACCTTTCGGCGTTAAGGTGTTCAGTGTGCCTTGCTCTGGTCGACCACTCACTGCTGCACCTTGTTTTGTTGGTTCGCGGCTCAAGAAAACTACACGATCAACAAAAAATGTCCAGTTTGTTGCCCTATTTGGTTACGTGCAGCATACATTATTTGCTCACTTAACCTTTTCTTTTTCCTCTGTGACCCAGCTGTGGTGGCGCATAAGTCAATCAATTAGTCAATAAATCATGTTTACGTAACCCTTTTTTTAATGCGTGACCCCGTTGTTGTCATCTATTAAAATCAATCATGCAATCATTCAACCAAGTAACCAACAAATAAATCAAGCAAATCAATCACTCCTCCAATGAACACAACACTGACAAGTCTCCTCGTCTCTTCCTTCTCCTCAGTCTACAATACAAACATCGAGACAACATTCCTGACACGCCCTCATACTAACTCTTCTAAGCAACCCTACACCGTACTCCACTACACGTAAGAGCACCAGAATCCCACCAGATACCCAAGACGAGCTTTAACTGACGAGCTGCTTGAGTATGGCAATGGGATTACACTCAGGCGTCTTGTACTCGTAACCAAAGCTCCTCGCTGTGAACCCAAACATCTTTTTTTTTCTCCTTCTTTTCCACTCTTCCTCTCTCCAAAGATGCGCTCTGCTCCTGAAAAATGTGTTTGTGTCGCTGGCAACCATAACACTGCGATCTTTTCCATCCAATACGTGGCTGGCAGTGCGCTCTATGCTTATATTTACCGACCCTGGCCCCGGAATGCGTGTGAAGGACGAGGAGAAGAGAGGAAACTGCGAGAGAAAGGAGGAGCAAAGGATGAGCAAAAAATGATCCCAAGGAAAGGGAAGGGAAAGGCAAGGAGGCAAAGGAAAGGACATGGGAGGAGGGGATGGAGGAGGGAGGTGAAAGGAGAGCAGGCAGGAGAATGTTAATGAAGGGGGGAGGAGGAGGACGTGGAGGCCAGAGAGATCACGTAGAAGACGACAAGATGGTTACGAATTGGCGAGGATTGGGAGAATAAGTGCCGTGGAGGTGGAAGAAATGGGGGAAAGAGGAGAATGGGGTGCGGCAGGGGACGTGCAGGGGAGGAAAAATTAGGCGCTGCACCATTACCGAACTTCTCACGCGACACTAAAGAAAACAGACGATGCGACGAAGATAATCATACCAACTATATAATACTACTGCAATTCCCTTCTCTCTCTCTCTCTCTCTCTCTCTCTCTCTCTCTCTCTCTCTCTCTCTCTCTCTGTCCAGCCAGCACTTACATTTATTGATGGCGTTCTCCATGGTGCCGGTAGCGTCCACACTTGGCATCTTGTGAGGGCGTCAGGCGCGATAAGGAGCTGGAGAGGCGGTGTCAGCGGAGCTCCAGAGTGTGGGTGGGGGTGAAGACCCCCAAATGGACTCCCCACGCAGGTGTGTCCTGGCCTGCTGGTGCTGCACAGGTGCGGGCGTTCAGGATTCCGTCACACTCTCACTCGCATGTTTGTGCTCCCGGCACACAACGTAACCCACACGTGGCCACCTGGACGAGCCTGGCCTCAGCAGGGGCAGGCTCGCGGCGCGGGCACGTCCCGGAGGCTGGCCTGTCCCAAGCCCTCGCTGGGTATTCCAAGTGAATCACCACCACCACTGGTCCGCGCTGCCCTCGTTATGCAAGCAGCACTCACTCGGTGGCCACACGAGGCCGTCACTGGCCATCGGTGGCCAGTCAGACAGACATGTTCCTCCCTCAGGAGGGGAAGTGTCCTGCGGTGACCGCCACTCGGCTACTTGCTGGAGTTCGCGTGAAGATAATATCCCCACACAGCGGGGCTGTGGCAGGCTAGGAGATGCTAAACAAGCCTCTTTTTGTAGCGGTTCCTCTTTGGCCACAGCTTCCGCCGCCTGTCAGTCCCCGACGCGGGGTGCCCGGGGCGTCGGGGCTACACCCACCCTGGGGGAGCGGGTCACCAGGCGACACCGCCCACGCGGACGAGGGCGAGCCTGACTTGCACACGCCACCCAAACCTCCACCAGGATCTTCAGTATCTTGCAGAATCGATATCAACACATTCCGTCTCCGTCGGCGCCCGTCCCAAGAGACAGGTCCGCTGCACCTTACTCATACACACACACACACACACGTACACACACAAACACGCCTTGTCCGTAAGGTGATCCGGGTGTAATTTGCCTTACGGCTTCCGCTGCTCCCGAAAGCCCGCCTGGTTCACGCCACACTCCTGCTCGCCGGACGCCGCGGCACAGGTAGGTATCCAGGTGGGCATTTAAGTTTCACTCAGCTTCTGAACATCGTTCTGCTGGGCACTGCACAGCGCCCCCCACACACACACATCCTAGGGGGGTGCGGGCCCGGCGTCCTCCCTGCGGCATCAAGCTCTCGAGGGAATACTCCAGGTGGCGCGAGTAGCTGTGTGCCTGGTCGGCGGAGCAGCCGGCGTACACCCGTGCCTAGCCAACGTCCCGTAGACACTAAGGTAAGTTTTCCTTGACTCTGCGAGTGATCCCGACCCGGTGAGGAGAGTTGCCAGTTGCTCAATATACACTCATACACTCGTACACACACCACACCACCGCCCCGAGCGTGGCCGCGCCGGGCGCCCAGAGAGGATTGTTACCACAGCATAGATCCACCACAGCCTCAGCAGCACACCACGCCGCCATTCAAGCCGACACAGGAGGGAGTCATGAGCGTCACGAGTCTCGCCATCACCACATTGCGCCGCGCACTCCCGGCCGCCGAACCCGTGCTGGGCCGCCCTCTAAATATAAGGGAGGGGAGGGAGGAGTTCCCGGCCCCACATCGGCTGTCGGTCCCGCTGGTATTAATGACTGTGTGAGAACCACGTGGGAGGAGAACGCCTCTCGGCCTCTTCCTCCCGTCACTCCCTGCCGTGGGCCTACGTCCGCCGTGCCGCTGCCCCTCCGTCGCTGCCTAGGCCTACCACCCAGGCACTGCGCCCATCGACCGCCGCCACCACACCACATTACCCACCCCGCCGGTGCGGAAACTTTGTCGTCGCCGCCGCCGCCTGGACTCTCTCTCTCTCTCTCTCTCTCTCTCTCTCTCTCTCTCTCTCTCTCTCTCTCTCTCTCTCCTCTCTCTCTCTCTCCTGGAGGCCGGGACAGCAATATTGACAGTGGTTTTATGTCTCAGGTTTTACGAGCAAGTTCTTACACCGAAGTCGTGATGCGGGTGCTGCTGCTGCTGAAGCTGGTGGTGGTGGTGGTGGTGGTGGTGACGATGTTAATGACATTGGCAGTAAAGTGGTAGTAAATGCACAGTAGTAGTAGTAGTAGTAGTAGTAGTAGTAGTAGTAGTAGTAGTAGTAGTAGTAGTAGTAGTAGTAGTAGTAGTGATAACTCATGCCCTGAAGAACGTTACACAAAAGGCTAAATAGGAGACACTGCCGCCAGCTCTCCCCCTCTACACACACACACACACACACACACACACACACACACACACACACACACACACACACACACACACACACACATCATTCGCAGCACAGCCTCCTCGGGGGGGAAGCACGCACACCAAAACTCAGTAACCTTGCTGCTGAGAATATCAAGATGCAATTACAGCCCCTCCCCTTCCTGTATGGCGGGCACGACACGCCTGCACCGCAGTGCTGCATTTCTGCATTTCTGTCATTACACCAACAGCACCAACATTAACAACAAGAACAACAATCCTTATCAAAACAACCAGTGTTCCATTTCCTGCCACAAGTTAGTGAGCAGGAACTTATGTTCCGCTTGGATTTATGCCATCACAATACTCTGCCTCACCACACACTGGGTTTCTTTTACACACACACACACACACACACACACACACACACACACGTGGGTGTGTGTGTGTATATGTGTGTGTGTGTGTGTGTGTGTGTGTGTGTGTGTGTGTGTGTGTGTGTGTGTGTGTGTGTGTGTGTGTGTGTGTATATATATATATATATATATATATATGTGTGTGTGTGTATATATATATATATATATATATATATATATATATATATATATATATATATATATATATATATATATATATATAAGACCAGTTAAACGTTCCACTGCAGTGGCCACAGGCAATAACACACTACCAAAACATCCATCAAGACTGGCGGCAAAACAGCACGGTGCTAACACAGGATCACGGTCGTGCGGCTCACACACCAGAGCCACGGCGAGGCAGCAAGCACCAAACAGCCACAGCTGAGCGCCGCGCTGCTGCCTCCGCGACTCAATACCATCACCAATTACTTCCCAACAGCCAGGCCACGGTCCACCACGCCAAGGCTCCTCGCCCCAGCCTGGGAGACACACTGGCGGAGGCTGCTTGTCCTGTCTGAGGCAACAAAACGCTACAATGGATGTCATCAACACAACCGCAACATTCACTCCGAGTAGATTAATTTCTTTTCTCAGCAACAATATTCAGTAATGAAGGAATGAAAACGTGGACCGCCAGCAACAAGAAAATATAATTATTTTGAAGACATTTCTTATGACTTAGGTTTTTACAACATCCTTAAGAAACCTTCATTACATCACAACAGTAATAAATACGAGTATAAGATGACGCTGGCGCGCCTCGCCTGGCTGGCGGGTGTGGTGATGAGGCAAAACCCTGCCACGTTATCCTTGACATCCAACACAGCATGACGTGGTCCGCAGGGCGAGTCCTACATGGCACGATGTAAGCCCGTGTGATGCGCAGGCCGCCATGAATATGATGACCTGTGCCATGGCGGGCGGCAACACGGCCTTAGGAGCAAACACCGCTAAAGGCTGGCCGCCCCGCACTCGCAGCTTCCATCCTCTCATTAAGGATGTAAAGATCTCTTAATATTATACAGCATTTCAGCCTGGTTCATGATGCGACGGAAAGTGAATCGCGCTCATCGGTGAGAGCCTGTCCAGCCAACCCGTCACGTGCACGGGTGAGCTGCACGGTGGCCGTCTGCTGGCCCACACCCCCAGGTAATGTCCATATGGCGGGGACACGCAGCCTCGCTGCACCGCCACCATGAGGCAGTATTCAATTACTATGCAATATTGCAGCACTGGCGCCTCCTGCTCCGCCATGACGAACACAGCGCCACCGGCATCCTGCGTCACGCCACAAGGCCGGGGCAGAGGTCACTCCAGCGTCAGCGTATCAGAAAAGTAGTACGTCTTGCGTCAGCCATCTGTCTGCCCTGAAAGATCCTTCCACTCCAGTCCTAAACCCATCACCTCACTAGCTGCTTGCACTGCTTCCATTCCTCTGTCTGCCGCACCGCGTGCCACATTTCCAACGCCTCCACGTCTTTCCGTAGTAGCACCAGTTACCTCAACACAGCGTGGCCGTCCTTCCTGCATGAACACGTCACCCCAACACACTCCTATCTCATCTTAGGGTCTAAGAACACATCTCGTGAGCGGGCCTGATGTGACCTGGCGCGTCAGGAGGCCGCAGAGTTTACAGCCGGCGAGACCCGGGCATTATGAAGCAAGGCAGGACAAAGACAGTGACGTGGAAGAATCGTTACCAGTGTCCTGCTCGGGAACAACCTGAAGTGTGGGCAGCCTGGCACAGAACAATGCAGGATGGAAGGACCCCTGCACGCGCTGAAAGGCCACTCGCCCGAGGCCCAGGAAACAAAGCTGCTTAGCCGCATGTGGCCGAAGGTCAGGAGGAAAGGGCGCGTCGAGAAGTAGCGGAAGGGTGCGGCGGCTCCACCCGTGGGGTGGGGCGGGGTGGCCACGGTGGTGTTCTGGTGTGACGCCTGAACGGAATACACCGGGCAGGGAGACACTGCAGCCCTGCCCTCAGTCACTCCCTCAGTGCCACAATGACAACACCATTGACTCTACACTGCTGCATCTCTCCGGACACGCGAACATGTAACACCCCCAACACCACCTCCAGTCTGGCCAACACACCCGCAGTAAAAACAATCACACATGGCCCGAATCTGCCTCACTGTCAGGGACCAACACATCACCCACACCGTGCACCCACAACACCCGCCCCCCATGACACACTGAAAACTAAACTTGAAAGTCTCACGAAGGACGGCCATCAAACCTTAATGAACTGCACGTAACCAGGCGGCGTGAGCAGCAAGGCCGAAGAATTAATTATGGCAAAGATCATAAAAAAAGCCACTGCCTATAAAGCCTCACTCGTGTATAAACTCTTTGGTCACAACACACCCAAACAATGTCGTGTTTACTCTGCCGGATGTGAATAACAAAACATCCTTACATTTTTATTCTGACCACACACACACACACACACACACACACACACACACACACACACACACACACACACACACACACACTATGACATCCGTATACGAGAAAAGACAACAGAGGCGCTCTCCTCACCAGATTCTTCCCAGGAGAAAATAACAGCGAAGGGCGAGTCTTGGGCCCACACAGTGCTACTCGGTGCTGTGGTGGGCGGCGCCGCGACGACCCGACGGCGCCTCGACACAGCAAGGGAGGGAAACGACCCAGAGAACGACCACTTGTCCAGAGAGAGAGAGAGAGAGAGAGAGAGAGAGAGAGAGAGAGAGAGAGAGAGAGAGAGAGAGAGAGAGAGAGAGAGTCTACATAAAAATATTTGCCATTCACAAAACCAATTACAGGAAAACCCAATCGCTTCGTACCTACTACCATTTTTTTTTCCTATTCGATAACTGGTATCGTGTTTCTCTCTCTCTCTCTCTCTCTCTCCTCTCCTCTCTCTCTCTCTCTCTCTCTCCTCTCTCTCTCTCTCTCTCTCTCTCTCCTCTCTCTCTCTTACACATTCAAAATTCCATGCGAGGCGAGAATGTTTCGAGTGTGTGTGTGTGTGTGTGTGTGTGTGTGTGTGTGTGTGTGTGTGTGTGTGTGTGTGTGTGTGTGTGTGTGTGTGTGTGTGTGTGTGTGTGTGTGTGTGTGTGTGTGTGTGTGTGTGTGTGTGTGTGTGTGTGTGTGTGTGTGTGTGTGTGTGTGTGTGTGTGTGTGTGTGTGTGTGTGTGTGTGTGTGTGTGTGTGTTCTAGTATACAGTTTAAATGTACACAGATATTTATAAGTAAAGCATAACGAAGCACGGACACTTACCTGAAACGTGACACCCGCGCAAAGACGAAGAAGAGGAAGAGAAGGAGGAGGATAAAAAAGGACTAGGAGGAGAGAAACAACAAAAACCATGGCGAAGATGAGGGTGGAATGAAAAACAGATAAGAAAGAGAAGAGAGGAAAGAAGAGGAAAGTGAGTACAATAAAGGAAAAGAGAGAAAGGAAAAGGAGATTGGAAGAAAAATGTGTTTAATAAAGAGTAATAGAGAGGAGGAGGGAAACACCAGCGGACACTTACCTGCAAAGGAAGAAAAAACATAATTATTGAATAACTCACATTCCTCTTCAGCTTTATCATAATAATTAAAGGCTAACAATGAAAAATATGTAGTTTTTGAGCAGAGAGAGAGAGAGAGAGAGAGAGAGAGAGAGAGGAGAGAGAGAGAGAGAGAGAGAGAGAGAGAGAGAGAGAGAGAGAGAGGAGAGTGTGTGGTTGTTAGCTAGTTGTGTGAACGAGTGAATGAGCGAGACTTGTGTGAGGCATGAATACGTGTATGGAGTGAACGAGCTAGGCTTCAGTCATAAGTGTTAAGTGGAAGTGCGCGGCCTGGCGCCGGGAGATCACCTACCTCCAGCCTTCTGTTCACACCTTCTGTGAATAAACACCTGCACTGTTACCTGCGTTTCCTGTGCCCCTGCTGGTCAAGAGTCGAACATGGCGCAGTGAGTAGGATCAGGACAAGGCTGCAGTGGGTACGGCGCAGAATGGAGAAGCAGTTGGAGGCGCTGGCTGCCCTGCTAGCGCGACAGTCGGAGCAGAGTCAGGCTCGCGAGGAGCGTTTAACCCAGCTGCTGGAGAGAGTGGGGACACAAGCTCCCAGTCGCACCACGGCGAGCAATGAAGGCGAAACCACAGCCCGCAGCACGTCTACCCAGGGCGCGAGGTTCCCGACGTCCGCCACCATCATTCCTCACTTAACGGCGTCAGCATCTTTACGTGAGTTCGACACGTGGCGCCATAAGTTTGAAGGATACGTAACCCTCGCCAGGATAGACTGTCTCTCCCTGGCTGAGCAGAGGGCGGCACTCGCTGCTGTCCTAGACGACGAGTGGACCCGTACACTTCGCTACGGGATAAGCTTACCGAGAGACGCGGAGTTAAGAACCATCCTCGATGCAATGTGTGAGTACCTGCGAAGCCAGCGCAACATCATCATGGATAGAAGAGACTTCTACTCCCGCGTGCAAGAAACGCAAGAAGGTTTTGACGACTTTTTATGTGCTGTAAAGGAAATCGCCAATTTCTGTGACTTTTGCGACCAGTGCATAAACCATCAGCTGCGTGACAGAATTGTCGTTGGGACACGAGACGAAGTGGCTCTGAAACGCATGCTGGAAAACAAGAAACTCACCCTTGAAAACGCCATAGATATTTGCAGAGCATCAGAGAGCGCTAACCAGTGTAGTGCAGTACTAAGGGGCGGCTCTCACTCTTCGAGCCATGGTGTGAACGCTGTCTCGAACTACAGGAAGGGCAGTTTCGGGGGCTCAAGCCCCACGGGCTGTTATCGTTGTGGCAAAGATTGTCGCAGTGACAAAAGGGGATGCCAGGCAATAGATAAAGTGTGTCGTAACTGCGGGGAAAAGAGGGCATTTTGCGAGTGTATGTCAGCAGACAGTGAGGAAACGACGAGGAGCTTCGAGGAGTTCCTCAACTGTCTCTCCTCATCGCGGTGCAGGCCCGAGGCGGGGAGCCAGTGCCAGTGTATACCAGCTCTTATCAGGCGTATACACAAAGACGGTGACGGCACGACCTGCGCCCCAGGTGCTCATTACCGCCACACATCCCGCTGGAAGAGACAAGATTACGTGGACTCCTGACTCTGGGGCCGAAACGACCGTTATTGGCCTCGACACGGCAACACTCCTTGGAATCCCGCCCTCCAGCTTGGCGCCCGCTGATGGTGATGGACTTTATGCTGCCGGTAATCACCCCCTCACCTGTGTAGGAACTTTCTCGTCGCACTTGCAACTGGGCGACAGGGAAGCTGAGACTGTTGTGAGCGTGGTGAAGGAGGTGAAGGGGGCGCTGCTTAGCTGGTACGATTCCATCGCGCTCGGAATCCTCCCCGAAGATTTTCCGGCTCAAATCCGACCGCTACGCAGGGAAGAACAGCACACCGGCAACAGCTCCATCAAGTACCCGACCGCCTCGCAGCCACCTCTATCTACGCCCACAGAAGTGATCAGCTGGCCTCATTCCTACGACCCAACGCCACAGCAGCGTGCGGGGCACGCTGCTGCTGTGATCAAGGCCTTTCCCAGCGTCTTCGAAGCAAAGGAAGGTTTACGTGCAATGGCTGGTGGATCCATGGCCATCGAGTTGACAGACGACGCTCGACCCTTCGCCGTAACAGCATCTCGTACAATCCCTTACAATTGGCGTGAAGAAATTAAGAGCCAGTTGGAAGAGCTGCTTAACAAGGGAATCATCGAGAGTGTGGACTACCCTACGGCATGGTTGCCACCCCATCGTGCCTGTCCCAAAAAAGACATCTGGTGTAAGGCTGTGTGTTGACCTGACACGACTCAACCGTTACGTGAAGAGGCCCGTGTATCCAGTGCGCTCACCTCATGACGCCATCGCCTCGATCGGGACCGGAGCAGTTTGGTTCACCACTCTTGATGCCAAGATGGGGTATTTTCAAGTCCCCATTAGAGAAGAAGACCAGGATTTAACCTGCTTCATAACACCTTGGGGTCGGTACAAGTTTCGGCGAGCGGTTATGGGTCTCGTCTCGTCTGGAGACGAGTATAACCGTCGAGGAGACCAAGCTCTCGGCGACATACCTAACACCATCAAGATCGTGGACGACATCCTGGCCTATGACTCCACCTACAGTGCGCACTTAGCCCATGTCATTCAGATTGTGCGGCGGTGTGACCAGCACGGCATCACTCTCAACCCACAGAAGTTTACATTCGCGGAAAGAGTGGTAGATTACTGTGGTTACTCTGTTTCTGGACAAGGCTACACGACAGACTCAAAGAAAGTTAAGGCAATCTCTGACTTCCCCACGACCACAGCACATCACCGACTTACGATCATTCATGGGTCTTACAAACCAGCTTGGAAGCTTTTCTCCTGCTGTGGCTGCAGCTGCACAACCCCTCAGAGATCTCTTACGCCCGAAGAACAGTTGGTGCTGGTCTCCTAACCATGAAGAGGCGTTTGAGAAGGTGAAACAGTGTCTCGTCAGCCCACCTGTCTTGGCATACTTCGACCCATCATTACCAACGATGCTACAGACTGACGCCTCAAGGATGCACGGATTTGGATTCGTTCTCCTGCAGAAGCACAGTGACCAGTGGAAGATGGTGCAATGCGGGTCAAGATTTGTTACAGACACAGAGAGCCGCTATGCAGTAATAGAGTTGGAAATGGCTGCAATCGTCTGGGCAGTCAGGAAATGTGGCACCTACCTGAAAGGACTCCCTCACTTCGATCTAGTGCTCGACCACCGCCCGCTGATACCTCTCCTCAATAGCAAGTTGTTGGGAGAAATAGAGAACCTGCGGCTGCAGCGCATGAGGGAGAAGCTTGCTCAGTATTCTTTCACAGCAAGCTGGCAAAAGGGATCGACACACTGTGTGCCCGACGCCCTCTCACGTGCTCCAGTACAGGACCCAGTGGAGGGAAGAGGATGCTGCTACTTCTGGTGACCTCGACCCTCTCCACTCAGCGGTCATCTCAGCGTTATCTGCCACCAATGAGGACGGCGTCCGCTTAGCACCACTCCAGGATCAGACTGTGGAAATGGTACGTGCCGCAGCAGCAAGAGACGGGGAGTACTGCTTGCTCAAGAACGTCATCATCGAGGGCTTCCCTGATCATTGCCACGACCTCGATCACCGCTTGCGTACGTACTGGCCGGTGCGCAGTCTGCTGGCCGTAGACGACGACCTGGTGGTTTACGGGCCGAGGCTTCTTATTCCTCACAGCCTCCGCCGAGAAACACTAGAGCGACTCCATGACAGTCATCAGGGGATGGAGCGCACCAAGCGACGGGCCCGACAAACGGTGTACTGGCCTGGTATGGACAGAGACGTTGAGAACGTCGTTTCTGGATGCTCACTATGCCGTCCACTCCTACCAAGCCAAGCCAACGAACCTCTCTGGCAGGACACGGACACACCCAGCAGGGTGTTTGAGTCAGTTTCTGCAGACTACTTCCACGCAGCAGGCCGGTACATACCTCGTGTATGTAGATCGCTTGTCTGGGTGGCCTCACGTGTCTGCATGCTCACGTCCAGCATCGGCTGATCAGCTCGTTCGTGTCCTTCGGGGTGTGTTCGCCGACACGGGCGTGCCTGTTCTCCTGAGGACTGACGGTGGACCGCAGTTCACTTCTTCATCGGTACGGCGCTTCCTGGCTCGATGGGGGGTGGAGCATCGTGTATCTTCACCTCATTATCCACGCTCCAATGGTCACGCCGAGGCAGCGGTCAAGTCCGTGAAGAAGCTGATCCTCACGACCACACAGCAGGGACACCTGGACGAGGATGCGTTCGCTCGCGGGTTGCTGGAACTGCGCAACACTCCGAGGGCGGAAGGGCGATCACCAGCACAAGTCCTCTTCGGTCATCCTAT
>NC_087159.1:6672500-6742500 GCF_035594125.1 Scylla paramamosain
CTCTCTCTCTCTCTCTCTCTCTCTCTCTCTCTGTCTAACTCAATCCTAGCATCTGCCATCTCTACGTAATGAACTTCCGTATTGCTCTCTCTCTCTCTCTCTCTCTCTCTCTCTCTCTCTCTCTCTCTCTCTCTCTCTCTCTCTCTCTCTCTCTCTCTCTAAGGCACAGAGGAGACGTGCTACCGACATACAAGTCTGCCTCCCTTCCCTCCTCCACTGTCTTCCCTCCCTCCCTCCCTCCCTCCCTCCCTCCCTCCCTCCCTCCCTCCCTCCCTCCCTCCTCCTCCTCCCATCATGGCCGACCACAATACGCGAGTAAATGAAAAATATATTACTTCCCGCGGTCTCGTCGGCTTTTTTCTCTTTCATCATCTCTTCCTTATTCTGACCAGCCGCCCGCCATGCCTCTCTCTCTCTCTCTCTCTCTCTCTCTCTCTCTCTCTCTCTCTCTCTCTCTCTCTCTCTCTCTCTCTCTCTCCTGCATTTTCTCTTCCTTCGCTATCTCTGGTTTTCTCTTCTTTTTCCCTCCTCTCTCTCCCTCCCTCCTTCCCTCCCTCCCACCCTCCTCTTTCTTTCCCTCAGACAAAACAAATCACCCAAAGGCGGTTTTCCGACAACAATTGTTTTTTTTTTCTTCTTACTTTTCTAATTTTTTTCTTGATATTTTCAGTTTTTTTCTTTTTTTTTCTTTTTCTAGGAAGGTTAGGGAGTGAAGTTAAGTTTTCGTCTCTCTCTCTCTCTCTCTCTCTCTCTCTCTCTCTCTCTCTCTCTCTCTCTCTCTCTCTCTCTCTCTCTCTCTCTCTCTCTCTTCTTCTCTTCTTTTATCTCCTTATCAACCTCCTCCACCTCCTTCGTGTCTTATTTTCCCTTTCCTCCTCCTCCCCCTCCCTCTTCTTTTTTTCATCCTTCTTCTACTCTTCATCTTCCCTCCCTCCTTCTCCTATTCCTCCTCCTCCATCTCCTCCACCTCCTCCAACTCCTCCTCTTCCTCCCTCTTCTTTTCTTCTTTCTTCTTCTCATCTTCCCTCCCTCCTCCTCCTGCTCCTCCTTCACCTCTCCCTCTTCCTCCTCGACTTCTTTTAATTTTCCTCCTCCTGCATTTCTCCTCCTCCTCCTCCTCCTCCTCCTCCTCCTCCTCTTCCTCCTCCTCCTCCTCCAGGTCACATCTCCATTGTTGTCTTGTGGCCGGTGGTAGGGGGGTAGGAGAGGGGGACTAAAAAAAAAAGAAAAACGACTGAAAAATTATGCCAACTTTTCCTCTCTCTCTCTCTCTCTCTCTCTCTCTCTCTCTCTCTCTCTCTCTCTCTCTCTCTCTCTCTCTCTCTCTCTCTCTCTCTCTCTCAATTTCGGTAGCACCATGCCCTCCTCTCTCCCTCGTTTCCTTTTCTTTCCCTTTCTTTCCATCGTTCATTTATTCCTTCTCTTCCCTCTCCCATTCCTTCGTTCCATCCTTCCTGACCGTCAGAGCTACCACTACAACCACCACCACCACCACCACCACCACCACTACCACCACCACAACATCAAACGCTCTTCACTGTTCCCCCAAACCCCCAACACACGCCCAGATGCTCCCGCTACCCACAATAACACGTCCAAGACAACACCAGTGCCCCCTCCATCCCCCCAACAGACAGCCACCGTCTCCTCCTTCTAACACACCGCCCCTCCCCCCACCCCCCACAGCGCCCCCCGGCAAAATAATGGAGGGAGAAGGAAAGTAAAAAGGAGGATAATTTGCATAAGAAACAGCCCGCCTACACTTTTTGAATGAGCCTAAGCACACACGCACGCACGCACACGCACACACACAGGTAGGCAGCGGCGCACACGAGGCAGCCAGCGACACACACACACACACACACACACACACACACACACACACACACACACACACACACACACACACACACACACACACACACACACACACACACACACACGTCAGCTCGTTTTGCGGTATTAAATCAAAGACAAAAATGAAAGCAAATTATAATGTAGTGAAATTCGCTGCATTAATATGTATTTGCATAATTGAATGGCGTGGAAACAAAGCAGCGGACACAAGAAACTATGCATAAATAAATCAACGCACAAATATATGAACGAAGACATATATACGAATACAAACATATGAACGAATATATATTAAATGAAGGAATAAGCAGAATGATGAACAGAGACATAGATAAATAAATAAATAAATAAATAACAAAAAAATATAATAAAAAAAATATCCATTAAGAACATGAAGCAATAATAAAGAAAACATTTTCAAACGAATAAAAAGAAAAAAACACCCAATGAGAGAGAGAGAGAGAGAGAGAGAGAGAGAGAGAGAGAGAGAGAGAGAGAGAGAGAGAGAGAGAGAGAGAGAGAGAATAAAGTAAGAGAAAAAAACACAACGCCTACCTCCCCCATCACCCCTCCCGCCCCTTCACATTCCCAGGTTAGGCCTATAGATAACCCATTCCCTTCTCCTTCCCCTTTCCCATCATAAGAAAATATAATAGACCTATGCATGTTTTTCCCCTTCCCATCCCCCCATCCCCCCATTCCCTCCCCTCAACACTTCCACCCCCACGTGAGAAAACACACACACACACACACACACACACACACACACACACACACACACACACACACACACACACACACACACACACACACACACACACACACACACACACACACACACACCAATCCAATTTCGTGAAGAGCCTAGGTGCGTATGGAACCTACGGGGGATTAAAGGGAATGGGAGTAGGGAGAATGGGTGATGGGTGAATGGGTGATGATGGGAATAAGGGGGGGAGATGGAGGTACTGTAGCAATGAAGAGAATGGGAGGGTAGTAATGAAGGTGTGTTAGGAATGGAGGTGTAGTAGTAGTAGTAGTAGTAGTAGTAGTAGTAGTAGTAGTAGTAGTAGTAGTAGTAGTAGTAGTAGTAGTAGTAGTAGTAGTAGTAGTAGTAGTTGCTGTTCTTGTTGTTGTTGAAATAATAGTCAGAGAAGTAGAATCACCATCCGCAGTAATAGCAATAGCAGTAGTAACAACAGCAGCAGTAGTAGTAGAAGTAATAGTAGCAGTAGTAGTAGTAGTAGTAGTAGTAGCTGAAGCAGTCGTGAAATAGAGGTAACTGATTCAATAACGAGTCCCGTGGAGATTCTGAATTTCACGCCGCCAAACTGGTCCACTCCTGAATGCAAATGCCTCCTCTCTTCTCCCCTCCCTACCCCCTTAACGCCTTGCCCTACGTGCGTCCTGGCCTGGCGGAGGAGAAGGAGGAGGAGGAGGAGGAAGTAAAGAAGTAGTTCAATTCAATTCAATATTCTTTATTCACACAAGATGTGTACACAAACTAAAATACATACTAAAACTAAAAGAAAGAAAAACATTTCATTTAATTATTAAAAAAAAAAAAAAAAGACATAAATTTATACTAAATTAGACAATATCATACTGAATCCGACGTCACTCGGTGCACAAAGCATCAATCAACATCTTAGTTTCCCTTACATCTAAGATTGTGGTATCACATCTATCCCTCATCAAACACAATTCACGAATTTGTGCACCAGTCCGTGCAAGTTCGTACTGGTCACACTGCAGCTGCGTCCAAACCTTATTGATGTCTCCAATATTCATATTAAATTTGTATGAAAGATATCTTACATTACTGCCCATTATTGAATGTCTTCCATAAACCCCCATTCTTCCTATTGTTCTTATAACCATATTGTCTGATGTTAATATTTGGTTTATAAAAGCAATCTCCCGTTTTGCGAACCACATTTCTGGGGGCATAACATTAGCAATGTGAGGAAGCAGACTACAGTGTGTGGTCCAGGGCAGCTTCCACACTCGACGCACTGCAACCCTCCACGCTCGGTACACCGCTTCCATGCTACCATCACACACATTTAAAAGTTGACTACCATAAAAACTAGAACAATATTTAAAAAACAAAGTATTTCTTACATGTGACAGTCCACCCTTAAAACGGGATAAAAATGAATTACATTGTCGATAAAAATCAGTCACACATTTAGAAGTATCACATTTAAAAATATTTCTTCCTAAAACATTTCCCAGGTGTACAATTTCCTCCATAATATCAATAGTTTTACCATTAATTTCTACATTAGGAATTATATTACTTCTTTTATTACCGTGGAAAACTATTAATTTGCTTTTCTTTTCGTTATACACAATGTCATATCTCGATGCATAATCTACACAGATGCTTATCATCTTCTTGAGAGCAAAAACACTTGGTGCTAGACCTTTTAGGTCATCAGCAAACCCGAAGGCTCCTGCATAGGTGCCACCCATGTAGCAGCCAACGCCAGAGTCTCGCAATTCCGTGAGTAACCCGTCTACATAAACACAATACAGTATAGGAGAGATCACACCACCTTGTTTGACTCCATTACTCACTTCAAATGTACTAGACAGTAAGTCATTCCATCTTACGCTTAGTTTTTGATTTACGTACATGTTTAACAATAATCTACATATAAGAGGACATACATTACGTTTCAATAGAATATCAAATAATTTGCAATAATTAACTCTGTCGAAAGCCTTGCTTGCATCTAAAGTAAACCCATAAACAGTTGTACCTTTAGATACATAATAAGACACAGTTTCTCTCACCATTGCTGTACACATAGTAGAGGATGTTCCTTCTTTGAACCCAAACTGCAAATCATTGGTCAATAGTTTATCCCTTTCTCTCATCAATACAATATTATCCAGTATTTTACTCATCAAACTACTAAGAGTAATCGCTCTGTAATTTTCACTGGTATTAAGATTTGCCCAACGACCTTTAGGAAGCGGTATCATAACCCCTTTCATCATGCTGTGGGGAGAGAAACCGTGCCTCAACATGGCTGAAAACAGTACAGACAAGTGTCCGTATAACACATCACCAGCATGTATGAGATGGTCAGACATCAGGTCACCCTCACCTTCTCCCTTTCCAGGCCTCACTCTCCGCAGTGCTTGACGCACCTCATCAGGCGTAATCAAGAGTATACTTTCATTACTATTTTTCTGACAAGAAATTACACTGTTGATGGCAGATTTTAAGCTATCCATCTCATTTGTATCGTATGAGGTACTGTTGTAAAGCTCTTCAAACTTTCCTTTAAATAAATCAGCTATATCTTTAGGACAATGTTTTCCATCAACTGCCTTAGGCGTTTTTTTCTTCTGTTTTCCCTTGTTTCTTACAGATCTCCAAAACTGTCTACCAGAAGCACTAGCCTGCAAACTCTCAGCTAATTTCTCTGTAGTTATTAACTCTTCTTGCTTTATAACCATCTTGCGTGCTTGGTGATAACATTTACGTGTTGTACGGCGTATTTCGGCAATGAGACCTTGCTGAGGTCGTTCACTGTCTACCCATAACCTGTGCCAAAACAAAGCAGTGCGAAAATAACCCTCAACACAATCATTCCAGCCTGGCACAATTTTCTTAACTCTCCCACAATTTGTCCTTGGTATACACTCTTTACTTGCCTTTATAAGTGCATTGGTGATATGATCATAAAATGCTGCTATTTCCATTTCATGCTGGGTGCACATATTATTTCTACACATTAACATATCTTCCGGTAGGGGAACATTTAACAGATATCCAGTGACTAACTCTTTATACCTTAATATATCCTCAGTATTTGCCTTATGCCAACATATGCGCTCGAAGGTCTCATGCTCAATATTTTCCACATTATAAGAAATAGTAACATCTAAAACACACTTTATAGCTATATGGTCTGATGGATTGTTTACAGAATCAATAGTAGTATAAGTCTGAAGGAAGTTAGATATATTGTCTGATATCAAAAAATGATCTATCAGGGATTTAAAATTATTTCCTTTACTGCAATAAGTATAAGCAACTGTGGATAAGGCATCATTATCACAACAATAAAACCTGTACTCATCGATAAATTTAACAAAGGCCCGTGTCTGGGGCGTAACACGGCTAAAATCAGTATTAAAATCACCACCTACTAATATAAAATCTATATCATTACTAAGACTAAGAACTGCTATATCACTCAGTATATTTACATATTCATTCACATTTTGGTCACTTCTTTGATCATCACAGGGCATATATACACATATCACCAAACCCGTTTGTTCTGGTAAATGAACTCGAACAGCACACAATCGTTTGGATTCATAAGGTACAGGAGTGACACGAAACCGCTTGGAGTCACGCCACAGGATGGCTGCTCCGCCGTGCGGCCTACCCCGCACCAGCCGACCCTCCTCCATGGCGCTGACCCCGTGCACATTCACACCCTCACCCACTCCATAAAACCAATCAAGCTGACTCATAAACAAACCATGCTCCTGGATTAAAAAAAAATCACTTTGATTATAAAGCTCACTTAGGAACGGTGCCCTTAAATCATCTGCATATTCACAATTATATGAAACACACGTTAAATTTCTACTGTCTTCCATTTTCATGAAATTGTACAAAAACATTAATTCCTATTTCTCCACTTTTCAACACAAACGCCTTGAGGCCAAATATCAGGTGACAACACTTTAATTTTGTCTCCCACAGAAACTGATAGCTTATATGATTTAAATATGGAATGTTCATTAGATACTAACTGCAATTCAAAATCATTGATTCCCTTGTCTCTTATATAATCCTTTATAACCTGATCATCAGTGTTACTCACAACTCGCGAGAGAAAAAAATCCCTCCTTGGGGGTAGTAGCAGTAAGAGTAGAGAGGTGATGATAGCAAACTCTCTCTCTCTCTCTCTCTCTCTCTCTCTCTCTCTCTCTCTCTCTCTCTCTCTCTCTCTCTCTCTCTCTCTCTCTCTAACATACTGAACTAAGCTTGAATCCCACCACATGCATGAAAAACAGCTCACACACTCCTATTCAAACGCATTCCACCTCATCTCAAGGACCCAAACCCACCATTACAGCCCACCTCCTCCCAATCCGAAGCAGGACGCAATACTGACACACGAGAAAAATCTTAATAATCTTCCAGACTCTGCCACAAGACCACGGTTCGCTAAGAGGAAGTCGTGTTGGCCCTGCGCTGCCCCGGATTACTCTAAGCAGGATTCATGCAAGCGTTTTGAGCCCTTCAGACCCGCGTCACGTCTCCGGGAAGTGATGCTGAGGGAGGGAAAGGGCGCTGACCAGGTGAATGCAGATTTGAGTAATATAGTCGATGCAAATCTGGTCTTTTTATTTCTTATTCTTGTGTTTTTCCTTGTTTTTTTCTTAATCTTTTAGCTGGTATTAACGTATTACTCTGTAGAAAAGGCACGACAGGTCAAAACACTTACTTACCATGTTTTTTTCTTGGTTTTTTTATTTATTTTTCACTGCTAAAGCCGTTCTTCATCATTCAGTACGCTGTATTTTATCTGTAGGATCACAAAGACGTTGACCCGATGACTGCTAACATGAGTAATATAGTAAATGCAAATCTGGTCTCCATATTTCTTTTCATGTTTTTTTTTCCTTTTTTTTACTTATTCTTCTTAATCCTTTCACTGCACGTCTGGTCACCACATTTCTTATCATCATGCTCTTTTTTCCAGAGGGTCTTGCCTAAGCCTTGCCACCGCTGTACCCCTTCTGCAACACTTTTGTCTGCATGGGCGCGGAGACGATGACCAAGCAAAAGCACATTAGAAACTTAATATAAAAAACATACATCCGATCTTCACACTTTTTACTTTTTTTTTTTTTTTTACACCGTCACTGCTCTACAGGTCCTCTATAAACACTTAGAACACTGTGCTTTATTTCCATGGCCACACAGACAACGATGGCCTAGTAAAATGCAGACTTAAGTAATATAGCAAACACATGACTCTCCTCCACAATTTTCACCCGGCATTTCTTGATCTTAACCTCGTCACTGTTATACCTGACCTTTGCAAACACTCAGAAAACTGTACTACTTCGTTTTTCATGGCCAGGTAAATACTGACTTAAGTAATAGAGGAAATACATAACCGCCCTCCACTTTTTTCCATCGACTTCTTAACCTCGACTTAACCTTCGACTTTCTTAACCTCGTCACTAATAAAT
The DNA here is from genome assembly GCF_035594125.1 of Scylla paramamosain. Taxonomy (NCBI): domain Eukaryota; kingdom Metazoa; phylum Arthropoda; class Malacostraca; order Decapoda; family Portunidae; genus Scylla; species Scylla paramamosain. Next base: position 6,680,598 of record NC_087159.1, read on the forward strand.
ATACCAGTGCTTTGTAAAGACTCAAGAGCACTGTATTTTGCATGGACACGAATACGATGCCCAGGAAAATACAAACTTAGGTAATATGACAAATACTATACACATCTCCACACTTCTCATCCTCATCTTAACCCTTTCACTGCTATACCTTTCCTCTGTAAACAATCAGAGCCACGTGTTTTGATTGCACTGACACGCAGACGATAGTAAATACATATCAACCACCCACACCACTGGCTCTCATGTTCCTTGGTCTTTCTTAATGCTTCCACTGACATAACTTAGTACGGAAAAGAGAAGAAAAGAGATTATTTGGTTCATTTTGTCCCTTCTACCATACAAAATTACATACAAGACTAAAGCCAACAGATCAGCAAAGGCTTGTTCTTCCCTTGTGTTCTCTTCCTTTTCTTCCCCCTCCTTTCCTTCTCCTCTTCCTCTTTCTCCATCTGCCTCAATCACATGTCATTCTGTTACCTTATGGATGTCCCCTCTTTCTTCTTCACCACCACCACCACCACCACCACCACTACAACTACCACCACTACCTCCTCCTCTTCTTCCTTTTCCATCTGCCTGCATCCCATGTCCCTCTGTTACTTTGCCCTCCTCCTCCTCCTCCTCCTCCTCCTCCTCCTCCTCCTCCTCCTCCTCCTCCTCCTTCTCCTCCTCCTCTCTGTACACAAGCAGCGTGGACAGAGGAAGACATGCATTGTGTTCCTCCAGTGAGAAAGAAGAGGACAGCTGTCAAGGGAGGGAGGGAGGGAGGAAGGGAGGGAGGGAAAGGAGCGCAGGGGGAGAAAAGAAGGGAGAGGGGGAGAAGGTAAGAAAGGGTGGTCTTGAGAGAGAGAGAGAGAGAGAGAGAGAGAGAGAGAGAGAGAGAGAGAGAGAGAGAGAGAGAGAGAGAGAGAGAGAGAGAGAGGGGGCATGATGATTCAGGGATAACTTATGAATAACTGAGTGGATGAGTCAGACGGATGAGTGAATGGACGAATGGATGGATGGAAGGTTAAGTGGACTCCAGCCTGAATGCATCCGTGGCTGGAGAAGGGATCGCGAGAAGGAAGGAAGGAAGGAAGGAAGGAAGGAAGGAAGGAGGGAAGGAAGGAAGGAAGGAAGGAAGGAAGGAAGGAAGGAAGGAAGGAAGGAAGGAAGGGAAGGGAAAGGAAAGAGCAAGACAGAAAAAAAGAAAAAGAGAAAGATGAAAGCTAGGAAAGAAGGAAGGAAGGAAGGAAGGAAGGATGTACATTAAATGAAAGAAAACGAAGAGAAAATAACGAAAAGAAAAGCGAAAAAGGCAGTAACGAAAGAAGGAAAACTGAAAAAAATAGGAAAAGAAAAGAAAAATTACAGAAATAACAAAGAAGAAAAGAAAAAAAGTTAAATAAAAGAAAAATAAACTACCCAAACATTATAACCCACACAATTTCTCAACGAAGGCTCAGCACACGCACGTCAGTTTGGCCACACAGCTATGAGAGAGAGGCGAGGCTGGGGTGGCGTGGCTATGAGGGCTCTGGATCCTGAAGGTTGGCCGGAGTTAGAGCCACGAGGTAGTGTATGAGGCAGGAGTGGTGGAGTTATTAGTAGTGTGCACCGAGGGAATTTACCTTAATCAAGATACACGTTAGGTTCATAAAGGTGTGCTGGGAGTGTTATGTACAGTGGGAACAATATTAACAAGAGTCATTCCCCACCACCACCACTACTACTACTACTACTACTACTACTTTATGGATGAGGAGGATAGGTGAAAACAGGTAGGCATTTTTTCATATAGGGAATACCACGTGTAGGCCTAATGGTTTCTTGCAGCTTCCTCTATTTCCTACTACTACTACTACTACTACTACTACCACTACTACTACTACTACTACAAACTCCCATGTCCATTAAAAAATTTATTCCAACAAGAGTAACTTAGAAAGAAAAGTAAAATATTCTCTCTCTCTCTCTCTCTCTCTCTCTCTCTCTCTCTCTCTCTCTCTCTCTCTCTCTCTCTCTCTCTCTCTCTCTCTCTCTCGCCCGTTTCTGCATAGCTCCTTTCCTTCCCTCCCACCCTCCCTCTTCTTACCCTGCCCATCCTCCTCCTCCTCCTCCTCCTCCTCCTCTTCTTCCTCCTCCCAGTTGAAAGGCAGGTAAACTTACAAAGGTGTCGATCCCGTGGGTACTGGGGCATGCACTAGAGGAGGAGGAGGAGGAGGAGGAGGAGGAGGAGGAGGAGGAGGAGGAGGAGGAGGAGGAGGAGGAGGAGGAGGAGGAGGAGGAGGAGGAGGAGGAGGAAGGGAAGCACGCGAGAAAACCTTTGAAGAGAGGAAGGAAGAAGGATCGTGTCAGAAGAAAAGAAGGAAAATACTCTCTCTCTCTCTCTCTCTCTCTCTCTCTCTCTCTCTCTCTCTCTCTCTCTCTCTCTCTCTCTCTCTCTCTCTCTCTCTCTCTCTCTCTCTCTCTCTCTCTCTCTCTCTCTCTCACCAACACCACCACCTATGACAATGTCAAGGATACGAAATCCCAACGAAAAAAAATAACGAACAAAACAAAATAAATGCAAAAAAAACAGCATCGTATTCGTAAACACACTCAGGTAACACGAAGGTAATTACAGCACAGGTAAGCACATAAAAGTAAGTACACGAGACCCACACCACCTTCACCTAAGCTCTCCCAAAACAACGCGTGTATCAGGCGGGATTCACAACACGCCTTTTACGGCCTGACTTCGCTTGCTGTCTTCAAAAAAACGTGCAGGCGAGCCAGTTTTGAGACGTGGTGGTAGTGGTGGTGGTGGTGGTGGTGAAGGGCGTAGTAGTAGTAGTAGTAGTAGTAGTAGTAGTAGTAGTAGTAGTAGTAGTAGTAGTAGTAGTAGTAGTAGTAGTAGTAGCGTTACAACTGGTGAAAAGATCGCGCATTACAGCCACGGCACCAACAGGCCAGCAGACCAGCAAGCAATCAAGCAAGCAAGCAAGAAGCTGGTATGGTTTTCACAGTACCACCACGTCAGGGGAAGATGAGGCTGGCAAGTCCATCTCACCCATTTTTCATCCCAAATATGGGGACACAACACTGCCAGTGGAGGATGTGTGAGTGCCCCGGGGGACGCTGCCCAACAGTGTGTGTGTGTGTGTGTGTGTGTGTGTGTGTGTGTGTGTGTGTGTGTGTGTGTGTGTGTGTGTGTGTGTGTGTGTGTGTGTGTGTGTGTGTGTGTGTGTGTGTGTGTGTGTGTGTGTGTGTGTGTGTGTGTGTGTGTGTGTGTGTGTGTGTGTGTGTGTGTGTGTGTGTGTGTGTGTGTGTGTGTGTGTGTGTGTGTGTGTGTGTGTGTGTGTGTGTGTGTGTGTGTGTGTGTGTGTGTGTGTGTGTGTGTGTGTGTGTGTGTGTGTGTGTGTGTGTGTGTGTGTGTGTGTGTGTGTGTGTGTGTGTGTGTGTGTGTGTGTGTGTGTGTGTGTGTGTGTGTGTGTGTGTGTGTGTGTGTGTGTGTGTGTGTGTGTGTGTGTGTGTGTGTGTGTGTGTGTGTGTGTGTGTGTGTGTGTGTGTGTGTGTGTGTGTGTGTGTGTGTGTGTGTGTGTGTGTGTGTGTGTGTGTGTGTGTGTGTGTGTGTGTGTGTGTGTGTGTGTGTGTGTGTGTGTGTGTGTGTGTGTGTGTGTGTGTGTGTGTGTGTGTGTGTGTGTGTGTGTGTGTGTGTGTGTGTGTGTGTGTGTGTGTGTGTGTGTGTGTGTGTGTGTGTGTGTGTGTGTGTGTGTGTGTGTGTGTGTGTGTGTGTGTGTGTGTGTGTGTGTGTGTGTGTGTGTGTGTGTGTGTGTGTGTGTGTGTGTGTGTGTGTGTGTGTGTGTGTGTGTGTGTGTGTGTGTGTGTGTGTGTGTGTGTGTGTGTGTGTGTGTGTGTGTGTGTGTGTGTGTGTGTGTGTGTGTGTGTGTGTGTGTGTGTGTGTGTGTGTGTGTGTGTGTGTGTGTGTGTGTGTGTGTGTGTGTGTGTGTGTGTGTGTGTGTGTGTGTGTGTGTGTGTGTGTGTGTGTGTGTGTGTGTGTGTGTGTGTGTGTGTGTGTGTGTGTGTGTGTGTGTGTGTGTGTGTGTGTGTGTGTGTGTGTGTGTGTGTGTGTGTGTGTGTGTGTGTGTGTGTGTGTGTGTGTGTGTGTGTGTGTGTGTGTGTGTGTGTGTGTGTGTGTGTGTGTGTGTGTGTGTGTGTGTGTGTGTGTGTGTGTGTGTGTGTGTGTGTGTGTGTGTGTGTGTGTGTGTGTGTGTGTGTGTGTGTGTGTGTGTGTGTGTGTGTGTGTGTGTGTGTGTGTGTGTGTGTGTGTGTGCCCACTTCAAGGAGGGACTGCCGCCTGGTCTTGCTTCCCCCAAACCTTGTCTTGTCTTGTCTTGTCTTGCCTTGCCTTGCCTTGCCACTGCCTTCACCTGGCTGTCTCTGGTTCATTGCTACTACTACTGCTGCTGCTGCTGCTACATGATACGCCTCTATTACTATTATTAATATTATTATTATTATTATTGTTGCAGTTGTTCTTATTGTAGTTGTAGCATTTGTTGTTACAACAACAACAACAGCAGCAACATTAACAACAACAACTACTACTACTATTATTACTAATACTACAAATTACTACTACTATTACCACTACTACAACAACAACAACAACAACAACAACAACTACTACTACTACTACTACTATCTTTACTAACTACAACAACAACAACAACAACTACTACTACTACTACCACCACCACTACCACAACTGTCTTCCGTTCATTTACTGATGCACACTAACGCCCCACGGAAACATCTGTCCACGCTGACGGGCGACGCGCACATTTCACTGACAGACTCAAGATGTCCTCATTCACTGATTAAAGCTGCGTGTCCGTCGCCTTGACCACGCTGCCGGGGCTTGTGCACGTCATGCGATAGGCAGAGAGGTACACAGGCAGGCAGATTGATAACTAGATATAGATAAGTTGATAGATTTGTTGGTGGATTGATAGTTGCTCATTTATTTTACGAACAGAAATGTATTATTATTATTTTTTTGTTTTTTTGTTTTTTGCACTGTTGGTGTATGCTGCGTTCTTGATAAATATGTGAGTAGAGGGATGGATAAATAGAATGATAGATACATGGATAGATAAATATAGATAAACTGATAGATAGATAGACAGACATACAGACTGACAGACATATAAACATGAGAGAGAGAGAGAGAGAGAGAGAGAGAGAGAGAGAGAGAGAGAGAGAGAGAGAGAGAGAGAGAGAGAGAGAGAGAGAGAGAGAGAGAGAGAGAGAGAGAGAGAGAGAGAGAGAGAGACATATACCAACCGACAGACAGACAATTAATTAAACAAATGCATAGCCACTCGTTTACGTAAACATGCACGCACACACACACACACACACGCACACACACACCTATAATAATAATAATAACAATAATAATAATAATAATAATAACTGAGTAGTGCTGTGCTAATTAATGTTCTTGCCGATGTTGTGTGTGTGTGTGTGTGTGTGTGTGTGTGTGTGTGTGTGTGTGTGTGTGTGTGTGTGTGTGTGTGTGTGTGTGTGTGTGTGTGTGTGTGTGTGTGTGTGTGTGTGTGTGTGTGTGTGTGTGTGTGTGTATGCCCGCCCGCCCTCAAGGCCACGTCCAGTTAAGGCAGGCGACCCTCGCTGACCCACACGTGACCTGCCGCAAAAACCCGCGCGGCAGGTTCGGAACACGTCTGGCGGCGGGCTGCTGAGTGGTGGTGAGTGAGGACGGAGGGAGGGGGATTGAGGATGCCTTGGCTTGCCTGCTGATACCACTATTTGCCAACAGTGAGGCCACGCTACCCCGCTACCCTCTGCTGACATCATGTTCCCGCTCCTCTCCACCCGCTATCAGATAAACACGACCCGTATTCAGAAACGCTTTGCTATCTTACCACGACTGTTTTTAAAGGCCACAGAGATGATTAGGCAAGAATGTTTTTTTTCCTGTTAATAATGTGGAAATTTTGTTAATCTGTCACTAGTACCGTAAAAACACCCTTAAAAATGACTTGCTCTCTCACCATGACTATTTTCAAAGGCCACACAGATGATTAGTCAGATTCATAATGGTGTTTCTCTTGTTAATCTGTCACTAGAACAATAATAAAGGAAAAAAATAAAAAATAAACAAGCAAATCGTGTCCCCTAAACTGGAGACTTTTGAATGTAGTCGAGGTGCTGGCAGTAGTGTTTCAAAATATGGTCCTGAGAACTAAACCAATTCACTACATTTAATTAGAAAAGGATGAACGGATGTAAACGCGAGTGAAAGCTAAATTAATTCGGTACGTTTAGTCAAAACAGAGCTAATAATTTATAGTATACAGATAGCTAGATAGATAAATAGATAGACAGACGGATAATTCTATTGTCAAATTGTAATACATTATGCACACAAAATTCAATTCTTTTTTTGGTTCAGAGCTCCCGGATCAGTTTAAAGTAAAATAAGAGTCTTAAAGCTGGAGGCAATTTTATAAAACAGTATCTGAGCAATTCCAGATTATGTTTAAGCTCTTGTTGGAAAACTTGCCATCAAAGACTTACTAAAACAATCAGAAATATAATGAAACTGGTGTCGAGTTTCTGAAGACTGGATTGAAAGGTTAACTAAATCAAAACTGGTTAAGAAGACTTGCTGGTGTGCTAGTTTGTTGTCTGTGTTTCTCATTATGGCTATGGATTTTGCAACATTAATCCCTTCAGCACCAGGACGCCTGCTAAATCTTACTCTAAATGCAAGTTGACAATCATATTAAGTCCACGATGTTCTTGCTCTAATTACTAGTTCACTATATCTTCATTAAGTGACCTGGTTGTTACTGTCAAGTCAACTGGGAGGGTTCTAAAAGATAATTACACAAATTTATGGATGGGATGACTGGATGAAATAGGCATACACATGTTTTATAAAGAGGGACTGCCACGTGTAGGCCTGATGGCTTCTTGCAGCTTCCATTATCATTATCACTATTATTACTATTACTATTATTCTCGTGTGTGTTCTTATGTTCTTAACTCTAATAAGTAATGAACGAATGAAGCTCAGTTGTCAGATTAGTGAATTAAAAGTTATAAGAGCTGGAATTACTAACTGCAGGCTGGCAAAGAGGACGAAGTGTGTGTGTGTGTGTGTGTGTGTGTGTGTGTGTGTGTGTGTGTGTGTGTGTGTGTGTGTGTGTGTGTGTGTGTGTGTGTGTGTGTGTGTGTGTGTGTGTGTGTGTGTGTGTGTGTGTGTGTGTGTGTGTGTGTGTGTGTAGAAACAGATGAGTCTACCATAAAAGAAGAGGAAATATAAATGCAAAAATCATGGAGGATGTTAATTTTACTTTGTGTGTGTGTGTGTGTGTGTGTGTGTGTGTGTGTGTGTGTGTGTGTGTGTGTGTGTGTGTGTGTGTGTGTGTGTGTGTGTGTGTGTGTGTAGAAATCTTTCCTAACTGATGGCGCTAATGAGCAAGCAAGAAGATTAATAGGGCTAAACTTCTCTCTCTCTCTCTCTCTCTCTCTCTCTCTCTCTCTCTCTCTCTCTCTCTCTCTCTCTCTCTCTCTCTCTCTCTCTCTCTCTCTCTCACACACACACACACACACACACACACACACACACACACACACACACACACACACACACACACACACACACACACACACACACTAAATAGTTCAAATCTGATAGATATAACGCTACGCAGTAAAGAAAGGAAACGCTAAGAAGAAGAAGAAGAAGAAGAAGAAGAAGAAGAAGAAGAAGAAGAAGAAGAAGAAGAAGAAGAAGAAGAAGAAGAAAACAGAAAAAAAGAAAAAGAAAACCTGACAAAAAAACAAGGAAAAGAAACACGCCAAGACAAGACGAAGCACTGAAGAGAAGAGAGGAAGAGAGAAAGAGAAGACGAGAAGATAAAGAGAGGATGAAGAGAGAGAGAGAGAGAGACAGGGGGGAGAGAGTGAGTCTGTAAAGTACATAATCTCATCTCACCGCGTCTTCACATCCCTATCAGAGAAAATGCAGCAATATGGCGGAGTCAGCGCAATGTCCTGAAGGGGTATTAAACTTTATGATGTGCAGGGGGGCAAGGGATGGTGCGGGATGGGGTGCAAGAGTGTTAAGAGGCACGTGAACAGCGAGTCTTGTGAAGGAGTGATGGATGCAGGAGATGGAAAGGGGAAGGGTGTTCACGAGCGAGACAAAAGAGTGGAGGTTCCCTGGAATAATGTTAGTTTTGTATGGTAAATATTGTAGATTGAGTGAAAATAATGTATAATGAATGTAATGAGTGATGGATGCGAGAGACGTAACGGGGAAAAATGTGTTTAGAAGAGGGCAGAGTGGAAACTGGTGGGAATAATGGTTGTTTTCGTATGGCAAGTATTATAGCTATATACGGAAAAAAAGAATGTTGTATTAATGTATTTTTAAAGCGAGTGAAGGTGTGATGGATACTGGAGAAGTAAAGAAAGGGCGTTCAGGAGAGAGCAGAGTGGAGGCAACTGGGAATAATGTTAGTTTGCTTGGTAAATATTATACGTGGGAGTAAAAAATTAATGAGTTTTAGAGTGAAGGAGTGATGGACAGGAGAAGGGATGCCAAGGTTAAAGGTGATCAGGAGAGAGCAGAGTGGAGATTGCTGGGAATAATAGTTTGTATGGTAAACATTGAAGGTGGAGTAAAAAATTAATGAGTCTTGGAGTGAACAGGTGATGGATGCGAGACTTGATGTAAAGGGGAAGGTGTTCAGAAGCCAGTGTGGAGTCAGCTGGTTATGAATTTGCATGGTAAATATTGTCGACAGTAAAAAAAAACATAAATAAATAAATAAATAGAAAAAAAATTGTTGTAGAGTATAAATTTAGTAGTCACAAAAAGAGAAAAAAAAAAAAAGAAAACACAGCATCCAAAAATAAAGGAAGCTGCAAGAAGCCACCAGGCCTACACGTGGCAGTTCCTGTATAAAACACCCCCTAACTAATTCCACCTATCATCCCCATCCATAAATTTGTCTAATCCTCCTTTAAAACTCCCCAATCACTCGGCACTAACAACAACCTGATTAATGAGTCTACTCCATTCATCTACCACTCTACCTAGGCCAATTTCTTTCTGCCCAGTGAAAAAAAAAAGGTATGGTAGAATATTTTAAAACAGTACTGTAGACTAACTAAAAAGAATATTACGTACAAAATAAATAAAAAAATATATACAGCAAAAAGATATACAGTAACAATTCCATAGACATTAAAATATGAAGTGAGAGAGGGGAAAGAGGAGAGAGAGAGAGAGAGTGGGAGAAAGAGTGGGAAGATGGAAGGGGGGAGGAAGGAGGGAGGAAAGGAGTAATGAAAACAGAGTAAAGGTGAGAGTATGGGAGGGAAAGGAGTAATGAAAAGGGAGTAAAGGAGAAAGTATAGGTGGGAGAAAAGGAAAGAGTAAGGAAAGGAAAACCTGAGGGAGAAGGAAGGAGTAAGAACGGAAAAAGAAAGAAAATAAAGAGAAGGAAGGAGTTAGAATGAAAAGGGAAAAGGAAAAAATAAAGAGGCGAAGAGAGAGCGAGAACGAGAACGAGAACGAGAGAGAAAAAAAAAAGAAAGAAAACTACGTAAAGAAAAAAAAAAAAGTAAAAAATCGCATCTCTTTAATTAGGGCGAGCCACACAAAGGGCAAAATGACGAGGAGCCAAGAAAACCCAGACTTTGATCCTGCCTGCCTGGGTCCACACATACGCTTACCCCGGAGCTCATTTAAATGCTGCTTAGTGGCTGGGCATGGCACGCACAGGTACTCGCCATCTCTCAGCAGCTCCAGTAATGCTGACTATGCTACACCAGGCACTATAGGGAACACTTGTTTTTGTATTAATTGCCAGGTATAAGTGAATTGATACCTATAAAACTAGTGTGGTTATTGGTGATGGCTGGCTCTCTATGGCTCCTGATAAATTAAATAGATGTGGAAGTAAAAGCAAAAATGAAAAAAATAAATAAATAAATAAATAAATAAAGTCAATGGAGAAATGTATGGCGATATTATTTTACTTTTTTTATTATTGTTATTATTATTATTATTATTATTATTATTATTATTATTATTATTGGGAAGGAAAGGACATGAGAAATGATGGTCATGTTAAAGTTGGGTATGCCTTTTACTTTTTTTTTTTCTACTGATTTATTTCCTGTGTAAATTTTCCTAACCATATTTTTTTCCCTATTTCCACTATTATTTTCTTTTCCATGTCGACTTTCCTTGTAACTTTCTTTACTCCTTTGTCCATGTCTGGCTTACATATATACTTTCTTTATTCTCATTTCCTGTCCTTTTTTCTATTCTTCCAGTAATTTTTTCCCTTTGCCTACTTTCTTGTAGTTTTCCTTTGTCCGTCTATATTTCTTTTCTTCGTTCTAATTCTGTCCTTGTGTACTTCTGTTTCTTTGTCTATTTGGTACTGTGTCCTTGTCCAACCTTGCTTGTACTGCGTCCTTGTCTAACCTTGCTTTTTTGTTTCTTTGTTTTAAATTTGTCCTTGTCAATCAGTTTCTTTGTTTCTTTGTCGTAACTTATACTTGCCTTCCTCTGTGTTTGTGTGTGTGTGTGTGTGTGTATATACCAGTCACTCTCGATCTATATTTCTTTGTCAGTTCTAGTTTATCCCTATCTAAGTATGTTTCTCTATCTCTCTCTCTCTCTCTCTCTCTCTCTCTCTCTCTCTCTCTCTCTCTCTCTCTCTCCACAAAAGGTCAACATGGCGTCCCAAACAGCAGCAAGACTAACAGAACGGACAGGGCGGCGCTAAAACTCACACACGACTCATTATCACAGCGTTTTCACCCGGAGGAGTCTGCCAAACTGCGTGATAGCGACTGACTGAATGAGCGTTCGCCCTTTACCTCCCTCTGCCTCGAACGCCCACACCTAGCCACCAGCGGACGCCTACCTCTATGCACCAACACGGGGCGGACATGACTCCCTACCTTATCTCAGCGCCGCGTCACCAGGCCGTCACATGTTAGCGGCGAGTTCAAAGGGGGGAGTTTGTTATTGAATGTAGCGCAAGGCCAAGAGTGAGGTGCCAAGCTAAGGATTTCTAGAGTTATGCTGTGAATTGGCCTAGTTTGGCTTGTTTGATTAGACGTTAGGACCACATAAGTCGTTTTCTGTTCTTTTTTTTTTTTTAAGGGGTTTAGTAGCAATTAATTAATCCTTTCGTTACCAGCCTATCTTTCCCTTAATCGCCTTTAAGTTTAAACAGACTTCTTTTGCTTTTTACTGGTCTTAAAAATGTACTTCTTTTAACTTGGCCATGATTAAATTAACCTCTTTTTTTTTCATAGTCTTCATGTCCACTCAGACAATTCATTACAGCAGTCTCGAGGTTGACAAAAGACACAAAGAGCAGGAATACGGTTAAACAGAGCTAATTTTTGCTCCTTCCTTTCTTTTTCTCATACTTTTTTTTATTTTATTTATTTGTCTATTTACTTGTTTACTTCTTAGTGTTTGGAGTCCATGGTCAGTCTGCATATGAGACTACGTTAATATAAATCATTAAGTAAAGTACCTCTGGCCGTCATGTTCTTCTTAAGGTACTATTAACTTTAAGGAAAAATTATGTTAGTGAAAAATCAAGTGGCTTTTAACTCCACAACTTCAGCGTGGCCACGTAAACACGCCCCATGCTCCTCCTGTCCACACTTACACAAGCTTCCTTCCTTCAGTCCACTCCCCTCATTCCTCTCCTCAGGCTCCTTCCTCTCTCACATTCCTCTCCTAGCCTAAAATAACTTGACCTATCCTAGCCTAACCTACCTTAAACTAGCGTAAATAAACTTAATACAAACCTAACCTATCTTAGCCTAACGTAACCCAAAATGTAACCTAATATAACCTAACCTTATATAAAACTAACCTAACCTAACCTAACCTAACCTAACCTTATCTAAAACTAATCAAACTTACCCTAACCTTATTTAAAACTAACCTAACCTAACCTAACCAACCATACCTAGCGCAACCTCATCTCATCCCAGCGCGGCCCTACAAGCCTTCCCTATACCCTCATCCCTTCACGCCCTTTTAACCTTATGCACTTTGGGCTAATAATTATTTATACATCTGCCCTCCGTGATGAAAGCCCCGGCCCAGCAAGGCAATGAGGTACACGTGTGCTGAATGGCAGGCAATTTGTGTTTTTTTCCTACATTTTGCTATCCTGTCACGGTATTACCAGTATGAGGGAGAGGGGAGAGGAGAGGGGAGAGGAGACGGGGAGACGAGAGGTGGAGATGAGAGGGGGAGAGGAGAAGGGAGGTGTAGATGAGAGAGGGGGAAAGGAAGGTATAGGGGAAAGAGGATAGAGGGGAAAGATGGGAGAGGGGAAAGATGGAAAGAGAAGGAGAGGGGGAGGGAAAAGGAAGGAGAGGGGAGAAATGAGAGACAGAGGTGAGAGGAGAAATGGCAAAGGGGAGAGGAGAGGAGAGGAGAGGAGAGGAGAGGAGAGGAGAGGGGAGAGGGGGGAAAGAGGAAAGATGGAGGATAATGGAAAGGGAGAAGGAGAGGGGAGATGTTGGGGAGGGAGAGAAGAGAGATACAGGAGAGAGGAGAGATGGGAGGAAGGGGAGAGGTATTTAACACACGGCCGCGATGCTTTATGGTAATGGGAGACTGTACAGAGATGGAATACGTTTAAAGGACACCATTAATACGAGGAATTAGTGCCAGGTGCTGCATTAACACTACACCACTGCTGCTGGTAAGTGTAAAAACAGCGGGCCGTATTCTCAAAACACTGCGCCACCATTTGAACTTAGCGTGATGTAGCGTGACTTAAAACCTACCCAAATTTAGTCTAACTTAGCCATATCCAAACTAACATAACTTAACTCTCCTAACTTCTAACATAACACAAACTACCCTCTCCTAATTTAACCCAACCCTAACCTAACCAACCTAATTTCTAACCTAATCCCACCTTAACCTCACTCCGGCGTCCCTGCATGCGTTCCCAGTAGCCTCACTCTTTCTTAAACACTCCTGGCTATCATTTTCGTTTTCAAAGGCTACAAGGTTCATTAGTCAAGTCCTTGTGTGTGTTTTTTCTATTAGCAGTGCAGAATATTTGTTAAACTATTCATAAAAGCTTAAAAACCAACCTCTTATGGTAGTTCCTGGGGGGTTTTCAAGGTTGTTTCCATAACTGTGGTGGTTTAATTCTCACAGTCCGGATAACCTCGTGGAACTTATTAAAACATCGCACTGTATGTCAGTTACATAAAACTAGAGACTTTTAAGGCGAATATTTTACTAGCCTCAATAGGTAACTCACTGATTTCAGGAAAGCAGCCATGGACTCAATAAATGCGCATGAATTTAATAGAAATCAGATCATGAAAAGACTATCGGATTCGGAAGGCTAACAAGGATCCTGCATATAATCAATAACAATAATAAATAATACACATAAACATAAGAACACAAACAGTCATCTAACATCAACTCATAACGACCCAGCTGAACACAAAAACTAACCTTGCCAAACACGACTGAGGAAATACACACAGGACATTTATTGCCAACCTAAAATTAGTCGTATATGCAAACTTAACCTCTGTCCAACCTCGCAGTCACTATCATTCTTACCCACAAAATAAATACAGATAAGTGTATGGACATGGATGATAAGTATACGTAAGAATGACATGTTTATAAAGGCTGCCACGTGTTGGCCTATTGACTTCTTGCTCTTCTCTTGTGTTCTTACGTGCGTCTCTTGACAACCACCACTGCAACACAACGCTCATTTCTTATGCATGACCTGCCACTGCATCACGACGTCCCTTGCTTACACACTATTCAGGATTGCAGCACACACAGACCATCTACGGAAAGGCTCTACATACCCCAGCAAGCCAGCGTGTTAGGGAAAATTTAAAAAGAAAAAGCAGCATGGCACACACTTCTGTACGACCCATCACTACAAGCCAACCATCTTTTCTTACACACGACTCAAAACCGCATCACAACGTCTATATCTTACACACTCACACACGACCCAAAACTGCACCACAATACCATTCCTTACACACGACTTCAAATTGCACCACATCACCGATATCTCACACACGACCCACCACAAGCCAAAAGCACCACACCTTCCCTTACTTCCATGAATCCTTAGAGGTAACCTGAGCTGCGATAAGAAGACGACCAGTACAGGCAGCCCATTACAGTACCTGCGCCCACCTAAATGTCTACCTTCCTTAATGGCGCGCCTAATGAAGGAGTGCTGCGGGGCGCCTCGGAAAGATGAGCCAGTGTCCCGTAGTGTCCCCCGCCACAATTTAAGGGTCTTTACCCACGAGGGGCTCAGCTCGGGGATGAAGAGGGATTCCACCACCCCGGCAGTGCACCTTTAGCCCCCTCGCCTCTACGTGCCATAACCTCAAGCACGCACACACGCACCCACACAGCCATCTACGAACGCACGCACGCCCACGCACAATACAGAGTAATTACAGCACACGGTTTAACGTAACTAAGACATTATTTTGGAATGCACTGATGATAAGAAGAAGAAGAAGAAGAAGAAGAAGAAGAAGAAGAAGAAGAAGAAGAAGAAGAAGAGAAAAGGAAACGAAACACGAAGAAGAAGAAGAAGAAGAAGAAGAAGAAGAAGAAGAAGAAGAAGAAGAAGAAGAAGAAGAGAAAAGGAAACGAAACACGAAGAAGAAGAAGAAGAAGAAGAAGAAGAAGAAGAAGAAGAAGAAGAAGAAGAAGAAGAAGAAGAAGAAGAAGAAGAAGAAGAAGAAGGACAGTAGTAGTAGTAGTAGTAGTAGTAGTAGTAGTAGTAGTAGTAGTAGTAGTAGTAGTAGTAGTAGTAGTAGTAGTAGTAGTAGTAGTAGTTACAATAATAATAATAATAAATACTAATAAATAATAATAATAATAATAATAATAATAATAATAATAATAATAATAATAATAATAATAATAATAATAATAATAATAATAATAATACTGTAGTGATAATATTCCTCATTCCTACACTCCACACAGCCTTCACCATTATGACATGCACTGAATCCACACACATACATATATTCTACAACCCATTTCTCAGTTATATAAAACAAAACACTATTAGTAGCAGCAGCAGTATTGTGTTATTAGTATTATCACCATTACTTTCATTCCCATTCTTATTCTTTTCAGCATTATAACCACTGTATAAATTTCCACACTCAGCTTACACCAAAAAGACCTGGGTTGGAATCACACATCACAGAGTAACATATTGAGCTCATCTCTAACATCATCTGAGATATCACCGCCAGTTTTTCTCACCCTTCCAGCTGCTAACTCAGTACAGGGGCTTTATCTGTCCATGTATGGAGTATGCTTCACATGTCTGGGGGCGTTCCACTCATACCAATCAAAAGCTTTTCGTCTCATCAACTCTTCTCCTCTAACTGACTGTCTTCAGCCTTTTTCTCACTGCCACAATGTTGCATCTCTTGCTATCTTCAACTGCTATTTTCATGCTGATTGCTCTTCCGATCTCGTTAACTGCATGCCTCCACTCCTTCCATGGCCTCGCTGCACAAGACTTTCTTCTTTCTCTCACCCCTATTCTGTCCACCTCTCTAATGCAAGAGTTAACCAGTATTCTCAATCACTCATCTCTTTCTCTGGTAAACTCAGGAACTCCCTGCCTACTTCTGTATTTCCACCTCCCTGTCACTTGTACTCCTTGAAGAGGGGTTTCAAGATGCTTATCCTTCAATTTTTGACTACTGCTTTGGACCCTACTTGGGGATTGGCATCTCAATGGGACTTTTTTTTATTAGATTTTTTGTTGCCCTTGGCTGGTGTCCCTCCTACATAAAAAAATAAATAAATAAATAAATAAATAAATAAACAAAAAAATAAATTTCAAAAAATCTTAATTAACACTAAAGGTCCTCTTCACTGAGAAGTGGATAGGTGCAGGATGTGAGCCATAAAGACCTTGCATTATTATCAAAGTAAGTGGATGACAAGCTTCCACTTACTAACTTACAGTTTTATTTATCTTTTTATTTCTTTATTTTACTTTGTTTTATTTTATTTATCTATTTTTGTTTTTATCTTTTTTGTGTGTTTGTCTATGTACGTGCATCTTACTTCCAATAATTCCTTTCTTGCCTGAAAAGCGATACAATTATACAAAAGCTGGTCTACAGAGCAATGCAAGGTAGATCATTTACTTCCATCACAGTAACCTAACCACAAATAAATACTTCAAATATTTCAAATCCTATTATTCTATGCAGGTTATAAGACCCCTGTGTGTGTGGATGTGTGTGCTTGCTTCAAAGGATCAGAAATTATGTAAGCCACACCATAAGAGGTAAACAAAAGCGAGGTATACTGAAGAAAAGATTATTACTATTATTTGGGAAGCTCTGTGGGTTTGTTAGTTTCCCTTCTTATAACAATCAGGAGTCTATTGAATGTGAGACATGTTCAACAGGCTTAGCTTCATCTTGACACTAGAACTCAATTGCTATTAAATGACTGTACCGAAGTTTGTTGGGATTTTCAGAAGTGTTCTCAACATTCAAACAATACTTCAACAATGGATTCTGCAACACCAGGAAAAATACTCATGAGAACATAAATTAATCATCCTTTTATCCTTTAAAATTTAACCTTACGAGAGCCCAAAGTGTTAAAGAATATAGGTCTCAAAGCAGTCATTATGTCCAATATTTGTGTTGTCAGGGTTCACTATATGAAGGGTTCACTGCACCATCATCATTATCACTGTTATCATCACAACCATTAAATCATCACATGGTAGGGAAGAGTTTCACATTGTTGGTGCATATAGCAAAAATGCAAAAAATCAATAGTCATCTCAATAAAGAAATTAGGAATGAACTAAGGACGTCTTCATAAATTTCTCTAATCTGTTACTTATTCACCTATTCATACTAAAAATAAGATGCTTTCCCCAGACTCAATAATGCCACCTATCTGTAATCATAATTCAGCTTATATACTAAAAGCACACAAATGCAGCATCATATGGTACTATAAGCCACACAATTAATGCAAGTGATGCACATATTTTTTGTATCATTAGCCATACCATATCATAATCTTTCCTCCCTCTTTTAATCTCCATCCTTTTATCTTTTTCTCATTCCCTTCCCACTTTCCCTGAACAGTCTCCTTTGCTCCTCCCAGCAGTCTACCTCCTTCACCTGTCCTTCACACCAGGCAATCTCAAGCAGTCACAAAACAACACAAATGTAAGCTGATCATAATTCAAGAGAAAGCACTATTTTCATCAATGCTGGCATATGGTTTTATCTATTTCTATATTCGTCAGACATGAGAGTAAGCTTTCCTCGACACTTTTTACAGGAGTTTGTTTTGTTTTATACTGTAAACACCAAAAGCTGCAGCTCTACCTCATAAGCTGATGTTAAGTGTAAACAAAGGACTTCTGGGATTAGGCTGTTCATAAATCATAAACACAAACTATGACAGTGTTTATGACTGCACCTCTGGTCTCAACTTAACATTTCCTGATTTATAAGAATGATAGTACGTGGAAGATAATGGAAGGAAGGAAGAAGGACATGGATGGATGACAGTGTATAGTGGAAGTTATGAGGATGGCTGATGAGAGGGAAAAGTGGAGGTCCATGGTTGCTGGCATGACAAGACTTGCACCTCAGTAATGGTAATGGTGACTAGTAAGCATAGGACACACAGGCCAGCATTTCTGTATCAATCTTCATGATTCCTTATAAGTGGTGTCTACATTATAAAGACTGAATGAAAACTACAGCAATAACACAAAGAAAAGCAAGATGTAATAGGCAGATAACTCTGTCCACCTCTCTAATGCAAGAGTTAACCAGTTAATATATTATAAAATCATAAATTATGAAAAATACATGAAAAGAGAGTGAAAGAAATAACTCAAATAAACAAAAGGGAACATTAGGGAGTGAGTGCAGTTAAGAGGGAAAACTCCCACACCACAACTGACTGAAGATGACCACACAACAACACACCGTTCATCCAAAGTCACTCACACAGGATCTGAGTGGCAGGCAGCAGTGCCCACTCAGCTGGTCACATCAGACATGACAACATTGAATTACTATTTTCTTTTCATTTTCTGGCACTGATGGGTGCATAGATTTATTAATATATCAAGGACAACTTTATACCTGAAAGGATGAAACAAGGTGAAATTGGAAATAAGAGAAGAGGTGATGAAGGTAAAGGTAAAGTTGCTGGAATGTGGCATCCCCACCACCCAAGATGAGATGCACCCATGCTGGGGAACTATATAACTAAGTGCAGTCAAGCTCGGATAGGGAATCTCCACAGCCTTGGTAGGCAGCCTCCCTCAGGAAGGTTCAATCCAGAATCAAACCTAGTCCTGTCCAAGAAAGGCATCTGAGAGACAAAACATTTTGCTTCAAATGCATTCCGTGATGATGATGATCACATGGATGATGGTGATGAAGTGATCAAGGTAACAGAAGAATTTTGTGGAAAAGTAAACACAAACAAAGTAACAATAAACAAAATAAAGATTACACTGTAGAAGCAGACAATAATGAAGTATCCATTGTAAACACAGGTGAAATGCAATGAACAAAAATGCAGAAGCACAGACAAAGCAAGTGAAGATGACTTATCTACTGACCTAATAAAAGACACAGGAGATTCTCTACTAGATAAACTTGCAGTTCTTTTCAGTAAAATGCTTGCAAACTTTTTTTTTATACCATCAGCTTCAGAAATACCAAAGAAAAAATTGATGCAAAAGAAAAAAATAGAAGACCTAAAATTACCAGTTTTTTATAATACTGTACATAAACAGGATCAGTGCAGTCTGAGTTAATTTAATTAGAATAGACAGGATTACACACCAGCTATTCAACCGACTACCTCAATTTCATCTGTCAAATATGGGAAAAATATGCCAAATACACTCCACCACTTGGCATGGCTTTCCAAGATAATGAAAAAGGCAGTAACTCAATAGCAACCAGAGAAGCTATGAATGCACTCAAGAAACTGGAGACAAAAGACATACATTCTGAGGCACTGAATGACATCTGTGCGTGTAAGGAAACCAGTCATCATAAAGATACTGAGGGTCAGTGAAAAAAGACCAAGAAAGAAATGTACAGAGAAGCAACACATTTTAAGGTGATATTAAAGAAATATTTCAAGAAATCGCAAAGGGATGTCGCAGGAACCAGAATATACAGAGAACACCTAAATAATTTCAGAAGTGCTTATAAGTCTGTTCCGTGAGTAAGCATATAAATAAACTGTGGAAGGAGATTTTGCAATTAACAGAAGGCATCTAGGTCTAAAGAAATATGCAAAAAAGCAAAGGAAATGTTCAAGAATCACGTATTAGATAAACCTGATGCAGAGAATGGTCACTGTAGATGAGGAGTGTTAAAGCACCTCTTTATTGTGTGTCCTCTCCCTTGAATATTATAAATCAATAAATATATCCACTATTTCTCTCTTAATCACACAAGTTAAGAAAAAATAACCCTATGAATGACAAATTTCCACAGATATCGGATACCCCTCTGGTCCGAAATGAACCAATGAGCCCACAAAATACCAGCGGCATCAATTCTTCACAAACCGTACCTAGTAAAGCATTTCTGGGACTTGAAGGCAGCATACATATCATTAACAGTAACTAAATGAGCATCAGTGATTAGACGCACTGTAAACTGTACTAGAATTAACACAGCTGTGAAATGCTATGGCTGAGAAATATAACTAGAAATACCATGCCTGGGAATACTGATGCCAGGAATATTTTAGAAGACGATAGCTGGATATACTAAAGCACAGAATATTTTGATGCAACATTATAATCTGAGGTATGGCTGGGAAATGCGATGGCTGGGTGTACTATGACAAGGAATACCACAAATTAAAACAATACGGCTGGAAATATTATGGCTAGAAACACTACACCCAGGAGTACTATAACTGAAAATACAACAGTAAATAATATAACTAAGTACTATAACTGGTATTACTATGACTAGAAAAATTATAGCAGTTAAAGTATTCATAGAAACATTATAACTGAGAACACTATAACCACCAACACCACAACACCACCACAATAAACACAGAACCGAGCATCACGATCCATCCCGAGTTGACCTCCGCCCCAGGCCATCCCAGCTCCCGCCTCTTCCTCCCGCCAGCCTCTCTCCGCTGCGCCTCCTCCCGCCATAAATAACCACCAGGGACTTATTTCCTCACCTGCCACCGGGAAGCCCTCAGTGTGTAGTCCTGGTGTGCTCATTTTCATGGTTAGCGTCAGCAGCACTCACAGCGGCCTGGCCATCGGTGACCTTTGTGTGTACACTGTAAACAAACAACAAGTGCACAGCGGCTTGCGCATCCACACCCTGCCAGACAGCCAGCTAGCCGCCTCCCTTATTTCAGTTATTTTTCTTCTTATTTTCTTATCTTGGTGTGTGTTTTTTGTTTGTATTTTGTTATTTTTTTTTCTTGGTGTGTGTGGCTTGTGTGTTTTTTTTCTGTTTTGTTTTTGTCCTCGTGTTTTTTTTTCGGTTTCTTGTTTAGTTTTGCATCTAGTTCTATTTTTTTTTCTTATTTTTTTTCCCCTGTGTGTTTTGGTTAGTGTTATGTTTTCTTATTCTGTTTTCTCTCTCTCTCTCTCTCTCTCTCTCTCTCTCTCTCTCTCTCTCTCTCTCTCTCTCTCTCTCTCTCTCTCTCTCTCTCTCTCTGTGTTTTTGTTTTGTGTTCTATATATTTTATTTTCTCTTATGGTGTGTTTCGGTGTGTTTTTTTATTCTTTTTATTATATTTTCTTTCGTTATTGCTATTTTTTGTTGCTTTCATTCATTTTTCCCTTATTCATTTTCATGATATTCGTTCCGTCATTCTCTTATTATGTTGTTTTGTTACTTTTATATTGTTTTGTATTATTTATAATTTTGTTAATGTTATTCTCTTACTAGCTTATTATTAGTAGTATTATGATTACTGACTGGACTGGACGTTTTTTTTTTCTCTCTCTTCCTTCAGTGTGCGGTAATGACTGTTTGTTTTAAATCATCGTCAGTCAACGTGAGGCTTCATCGTTCTTATGTAGGGTAATGTCCAAGTGAACACGGCATGTTATTTATTTTTCCTTTTCTGATTAAGTCAAGCTACCGAATTAACTTACCTTCTGAGAAGCACATGCAATGACCCTTTGCCTGGTAATGACAATGTGACACTTTTTTTTTTTTTTTTTATATCTAAGTAAATCTACGTCCGTATTTTTAAATATTTTTTTAAATAATTTTCAAAGGCCATCGAAATGATTAGTTGGGTTTTCTTTGATGATGTGAAAATATCCTTGAAAACCCTAAGCTTCCACTAGGGCCTGTTAGCGTGATTCAGTGTAAGGACCCTAATTCCTGTGTGCATTCCCAAGTCCGGTCCGCCCTCGCTTCGTTCACACTCACGGTCTGGTCATATCTTCTCAGCAGAAATCTCACCACCACCGACGGAAGACGTGACTTCATGAGCCGAGTTGACAATGATCGCCATTGCACTTGATGAAGCCGAGGAAAGAGGTGTGGGAAATCTGTGTGATGATGGTTAATGCTGTCTTGTAGGACAGGAAAAGTGAAGAATAATTCCATACAGTTACTGTTTCCTTATCTGATTAATGAAAGTAAATTTCGTGGGTATTTTAAAATGAACAGTTTAAAAGAATACTTTAAAAACACCTGAGGGTAACATGACAGAAGGAAAACATCATTCAGAGAAGCCATCACTCCTAGAGAAAACTGGCTGTGTGTCTAAGGTAAGACATTAACCACTCAGCATGACTGAAGGGTAATACAGAGGATCATCGTTTATTCCTTCAGTGTTACATATGTGTAGCATTACACAAGAAGGAAAAGAGCATGCTGACAACGTCACTGTGAGGTACAAGTATGCTGCTGAGGCTACAGTGCATTGTAGTGGTGCTCATGAACTTGTAGATACTTGTGAACAGGTGGAGTGTTTGTGGGTAAGGAAGAACGCTGGGAGAGAGCAGGTGATAGCGAGGGCTAGGGGCATGCACTCTGGTTTGTGCTCCAATCTCATTTAATAAAAAAAAAAAAATGTTTTAATGAAATGTTGATTAGGTTTAACAGCAGCTGCGATCCCTGTTAAAAAAAAAAATATCAATTGGTTCAGGTACACCTTCTTCCTTCTTATTTTCAAGGGATCTCGACAGACTAATAGATGTAATGTTCCTATTTTCCTGACTGTACTTTATTTTACGTATGCGACATTTTTACTGAGGAGATGGAATTTGCCTTAAAGCGTCAACATACTCGTTATCTTTTTCACTGTCTTGTTTACTGGGTTCCTTTGTGCCAGCTTCATTATCTGTATCCTCTGATTCATTTCCCGTCTACTGCAGAGATGTTATTTGCGATCTGTCCTTCAAAAATGTGTGCAAAAATGACATGTGGTCTTGATACTTCCGCTTCTGGTCATTAGTAACAGCCTGTCCGCTATTTGTATTCCTGTTTATGTTTACGATACTGCGATCGCAGGGATCCCCAGCGTTTTTTACACTCAGATCCTATAAATGAGACTATAGTAAAATTAATTTCTCGATGTTGTTTCATTTCAGATTTTCGGCCTCGGGAGACTCGTACAGAATAGCAGCTTTCAGCTATCACCTAGGCTAGTGATTCCCAAGCGGAGATAAATTATCCCATGGGAGTAATACAACATTTCTTTTTTCGGGGATAATGGAGGCGTGACGGTAAAAAGAGAAGAACTCTAGAAATCAAGATAGCATTGCGGTAGCTAACAAGATTTAATGTTAACTTTACCCGTTAGGAGAAAAAATCAAATTTTGCAAGACTCGAAGAACATGTGAATGTACCAGATGCTGCACTTCCTGGCAATGATGTGCCTGCAAATGTGCCGTAGTGGTTGATGAGGGATTTTCTTTCAAGACGAATTTGAGGAGGCTGTATCCAGGGTTGCTGACTGAATATGATTTAGGGAAAAGGTTATCCCGAGCGAGAAGGATAGTTCAGTGTATCTTTGATATTCTAGCTCAGACCTTCAGATTATGTTTAAGAAAACACTTGCTCGCTCGCTAAGCCCTCTGATGCTAATCCATACTATCCTAACAACACACATACTTTACAGTCCAATACACCCTCACGTTACATCATCATAACTGTTGCCATGCCATCGTCAAAATACTTCGTCCAGTGACGGGGGCAAATGATAAAATGGAAGTTTTTTGGTGTCAGAGAAACACGGAAAAATGGCAAAATTACATTATAAAATTTAAGTATATACCCAAGAACAAATAGATGAGAATATTGCTGAGTAAGACCAACACTTGGGAATAGATTCCTCCAGGGTACAACAGATTATTTTAGATTACTGAATATCTTACTTCACAACCCAACTACCTGTCTATCTCCACACAGCTTCTCGTCAAGTTGTCATTGTAGCGTGGGGAAGCAAAATCAAATAGCTCTGGTTTCGCTATAAGCAATTCAATCAGCATTAATATGAAAACATAATATAAAATAAGTTTTGTTGCTCACAGACTAAGTCAACAAACAAGTTTTGCAAATTGATTGAGTTCAGTAGATATAATTATAAAGGTGTGTTGCACTCAATCGTGAGCGTTGGCTTAGGGCAGGCAGCGCCACCTTGCCTGGGCCTCGGCATCATGATTTGGAGAGTAGGGTGGCCCGTTCCTTTCCCCGCTGCATAGTACGTTACTACTTCTGTTTATGCATGTTCCTTAAATTTGTAATAACTTAATCAGTTATCTGCCTTAATCATAATTCCAACACTGTACTTCCTTTTGGCGATCCATCATTCGCCAAACTCAAGGAGTTACGTAATACACTCCACAACAGGGATGCAGCAGAACTGGAGCGGAGCGGGAGCCGGGAGTGTGGGACCGTTGTGGGTGCACACCCCTCCGTTCACATACAGTCCACTGGAGCTCTCTCTGCTGTCAAATTATCACTTGAATGGATTACAAGCACAACGTTCCTTGACGTTACTGCCACTGTGAATGCTTCCACTGAAATCCATGTGATGGCATTTGATCGAACCAGGATTGGAGCGAGACCGGAGAGTGACCGTCACTATAATATCAATTATGATATAAAAAGTAAGATAAGACGACGAAACGTTTTGAGCACGGTCCTGTGTGTGTATTTGTATGGCTGAGTAAGGATGCCAGCGTAAGGTATAGTCAGGGAACATCTATATTATGGCGCGTCACTGTTCGGAAGACCAGGACGGCAACGTTCCACTTCCAGAGTTCCTTGACTTCACCTCAGAGAGAGAGAGAGAGAGAGAGAGAGAGAGAGAGAGAGAGAGAGAGAGAGAGAGAGAGAGAGAGAGAGAGAGAGAGAGAGAGATTGTAACAGAAAACGAGTTCTCCTATCATTTGAGAAAACCGATTCCTTGGCCAAGTTTTTACAGTAACTCATGTATTTTGAATGAGTGCAGAAGAAAGATCTAATTCTCTTCACTAATTCTAACAAGATGATGCATTGTATAATAGTTTAATATAAGCCAGTCTTTTAATAGCACATAAAAAGAGGCCGCTTCCATAAGACCGTTCTTTATAGTAACTATTACAAATAAATAAACAAAATGTGCTTTGGAGTAATGGAAATAACAATATAAGAAAATGTTGTTTATCATCAATTCTTAACTATATACTTGTTTCTCATACGCGAATTTTTATTTTTGTGTTGCACGAAAGCACTTGCCAATTAACAATTTCATATAATAAACGATAAATAAAATGATAGGAAATGAGCTCTGGAAAAATACTAATGCAAGAAAAGAAAAAAAAAAGAAAAAACTATAAGGCTGAATACAAAACTTCTCACTGTATTACCACCGGCGTGAAGTTTGGATGGAATATTAGCAGCAGCAGCAGCAGACAGACGAGGAAAGTTAAGTTTTCATCCTCCAACGTTTCAGGAAAAGCGGCAATAATCCTGCAGCAGTGAGGAGCTGTGAGGGGGAGGTTACGGTGTGACGCTCCGGCTCGCCTCTGATGTGACTGTGTGTTTTCTGTCTCGTCTGTGTGTGGGTGCGTGTGTGTCCATCTGACTGTCTGCTAACTGTCTGTCTGTCTGTTAGTCATTCTTATCCTGTCATTTGTCAACGATCCAGGAGATTCTATAAAAACTAAACAAGAGGAGGAATTATGATCAGGGAAGCAAGTGACAAACAGCAGTGCATCATTCATCTACACTCACTTAATTAGCAAGCACACACAGCTCAACACGACCCGTCCTTCCAGCCTCGGTTCGTGATGGCAACAGCAGGGTGTCGTTGTTTAGGACGTGGGCGGCGGGCGGCGGTGGCGATGTGTGCGGCAGGGGGTATGTGGTGTCTGTACGTGCTGGCTACTGGCCTGGCGCCCTCGCTCCTCTGCCACTTCGGTCAGTAAGGTAGAGAGACTTACTGGGTGAAAAAAAAAAACGTAAATCTGAGAAACAAAATGAGAAATAAATAAATAAACAATCGTTCCTTCCTGCAGAGTGCTCAGTGACTGCCTGGCTTCATCCCCCGCCGCCAGAGAGCGTCATTTTCCTCCTGCATCTCCGCCAGGCAGTGCTGCGGCCCCCCCAGCATCATCCGCCCTATCCGATCACCGCCGCCGAGCTGAATGACCCGCCGTGGCTGGAGCTCGGCCCCTGGCGCTTCGTGGAGTCCATCATCCGCTTACTTTACCGCCGCCAGGTGAGGCAAGGGTGGGTCAATCCATTGCTTTTGCTTTGGATGTAATTCTTGCTCTTCCTCTTTTTTATTTATTTTTTCTATCTTTCCTTTTTTTCTCTCATTTCCTTTTTTCTCTTTTGTTTTTGTTCTTCCTCTCCTCTCCTCTCTCTCTCTCTCTCTCTCTCTCTCTCTCTCTCTCTCTCTCTCTCTCTCTCTCTCTCTCTCTCTCTCTTATTCTCGCTCATGCTCTCGCTCCCTCCGTCAGTGTAGCTAAGACCCTTCAGGCTTCAGCTGTCCTCCTCTGTGCTTCCTAGCGGCGCGGGGTGTTCGTGGAGGCCGGCGCAGGCTCGGGCGTGTTCAAGTCTCACACGGCGTGGCTGGAGGCGAGTCAAGACTGGACCGGCCTGCTGGTGGAGCCTCGCCCGCAGGCCTTCGCTCAGCTCAGACGCCGTAGGAAGGCCGCCGCTGCCCTGGCGTGTGTCTCTGATGTAGAATATCACAAAAAGGTGGGGATGAAGGCAGCGGAGTGGAACAAATGATAATAACTTGACTTTTTAAAATTTTACGACCCTTCTCCTCCTCCTTGTTCTTTTTGAGGAGGGTGGCTTTTGGGAGCCCTCACACACACACACACACACACACACACACACACACACACACACACACACACACACACACACACACACACACATTTAGTATGTAGGTATTTCATTAAAAAAAAAAAGTATTGCAGCATCAGCAGTAATAGTGAAAATAATACCTTAATAAGACGATCAAGTGCAGCGTCGCCTGCAGGATGAGATGTGGTCACCGTTGGGCATCGAGGACCTACCGCAGCTGTACCGTGACACGGCCCTAGCTCGCACCACCCTCACCAAGTATGTCGTCGAAGAGGTCAGTGGCTGGCAGGCTCCTCCTGTGTCCTTCGGTATCCTAATCTTGACTCTTGCAATCTCTACTCACAGCTAATCTGCTCATTTATCAAGGAATCAAATACGTTTGTCAGGAAAAAGTAGCTGTGCTTGATATTTGCAAAATTAATAACCAATACACACTAAGAATAATTACAAAACTCCTCTGTTACTTCATAGCGAGGATCAGAATGAGACTGAGGAATCAAGGTGCAAAATAGTTTTGACACGAGACACATTTAGGGATGCCACGTGAGCCGCTAAGCCTTCATCTTCACTCCCGTCAGGACAAGCCCAGTGGTACTACCTCGCCCGTACAGTGCTTCACCCTCAACGCCCTAGTGACCGCCGCTCTGGGCCGCAAGACCCACGCCATCGACCTGCTGGTGCTGGACACGGCCGGCGGAGAGCACCGCATCCTGGCCACGCTGGAGCGTCTCTCTATCTCGGTAAGCCCTGCGCTGAGCCTTGGCGGGGTAAGAGGATGAAGGCTGTGCAGGGGAGAGTACTTTGGGGGATCTTTCATCAACCTCATGACCGCGTAATACTAACCAGGTGATCAGTGGGTTATGGGAACATCAGAGGCACCGTCTTATTATAGCGGCTTAATACGTGTACGATTCCGTGGTGAGAAAATACGGGATGGAACAGAATGCCTTACATTTCTACTATTTCGACTAGTCTCTTTGAAGGACGTAGTCGAAATGTTTGGAAAATCAAGTGTTTGTGATTCATTCCGTGCTATCTTATCACCAAATTAAGTAGATACAATACGAGTATAAAACATTTTCTAAAAGTAACAGACACAAAATCGTGTCATATCCTTAACTACAAGCACGTGTATTGAGCCTTGAAAGAATACACGCGGAGGAACAGGCCTTCTGTCCCTTAGTCTCTCACGCCTCACGCTTAGTTCTCCCTCCACGATAGATGCTTGTGGTGCGGCATCACGACGAGTCTGACATGTATTTCATCAACGGCACGGCGAACTACCTGCACCTGGAGCCCTTGCCCCGCCTCCTGGCTGGCAGCGGCTATCTGTTCTTCGCCGACCCCGCCACCAAACAACGCTTGATGAATCTAAACCTCACCTCCTTCATGATCTGACTCACCAGCTGCAGTCTCCAGTCACCAGACGTTCCCCACGTCACGGCTCGGGTTGCGTCCTCAGTGTTCACGATTGGGACGAAGTGCAGAGCGGCATACAAGAGAACTTCAGGGTCAGTTCTTTAGGGCGTTGAGATTTGCGATTGAAACAAAAGACAAATACTAAGACATTAAGTTATCGTTGTGTGTGTGTAGACAAGATAGAAGATGTCATATCTTACAGATTTTTCTAATAATAATTCACAAAAAAATAGTAACGCTCGTGGCAAGGTGAGATAAAGTTTCAATTGAATTCCCTGAAAGAGATTCTACGTAGGGCGCGACTTCGCCTCCAATGCAGCGCCTCTGTGCCTGAGCCTCCTCCTGAAGGACAAAAGGAGGAGTCTGGTCCAGGTATAAAAGTTTTATTAATAGCATCACAGGATAAACTGGATCATTGATATATATGTACACAAACAAACACCGGACAGCGTCGCTCTCCCGCGGTGGTGCTGACGGCATAACACCATACAAAAGTTATCACCTTTATCACCGTTATCAGGAAAACACAGAACTCACCACATAGAAAACATGTCTAGTATTGTTACTCCCTCCAACCTGCTTGAGGCTAATGTTATGACGGACCGCGGGAACGCCAGCCACGACAGCTACACTGCGGGTGGGATTAGATTAGGTTAGCTTAAGTTGCTAGTATTCACCTATCTATGAATCTGCGGATATTCTAACCTGACCTAACTTATCTATCTATGAACTTATGGACAATCTAACCTATCCTAACCTATGCTATACCTGCTGTTGACTAGACGGGGTTAGGTTATTTATCTATTTTTCTATCTACCTATCTATAAATCTATGAGTAATCTGATCTGACCTAACCTAAGTTATACCTGCAATAGACTAGATTATGTAACTTTAATTAGGCATTCGTATCGTCATTTCATCTATCGGTAACCTAAGATAACCTAACCTATAGTGTAAGAGGAACGGCTGACGTCCACGCGATCCTTATGAAGTACTACGGTCTGTATATAATAATGATTCACCTTGCATGACAACTTTCGCTATGGATCACTACATTGGCAGTGCAAGTAACCACGCCACACCGAGAGTCGCGTGTCCAGCCGCGGGGAACGCCTAGGCCCGTATACAGAAACCCTTTGCTCTATCACCACGACTATTTTCGTAGGCCAAAGATGTGACTAGCCTGGTTCTCAAGGGTCTTTCTCCTGATAATTATGTAGAAATTTTGTTAATTTGTCAACAGAAACATTAAAACACCCTTAAAAACTTGTGTAATTTCACTTAGAATTTTTTTAATGTAGTGGCGGTGCGGACAGAAGTGTTTCAGAATATGGTCCTGTATGAGCAGTCATCTCGCACCCTCCTGGTCTGGGTTGGTGGCAGGGGCGAGGCGACCTGCTCGTGTTCCTTGATACATGATGCAGGTTGTTGCGCCGAGTCACCGGGAAGGGTAGAAGGTTGTGTGTGTGTGTGTGTGTGTGTGTGTGTGTGTGTGTGTGTAATTCACCCACAGTCTTGCCAATCACTTGCTGGACTCAATCACCAACCAGTCATTACAATCCTGATCTCTGAGTGAAGCTGAGACTCTTTCACACACACACCCCACACTGCTGCTTCATGGACACGTTAACACCTGCTCGTCAGTGAAAATCTTTGGGACAAGCGCAGGGAGCGAACTTCAACCTGCTAAGTGACGAGCTAGGGCGTTACTCGTATCAATGAACTAACGAGCAGTGTGTGTGTGTGTGTGTGTGTGTGTGTGTGTGTGTGTGTGTCCAGCTGCCGTCTGGTATCAAATATACAACAAAACCTCTATAAAACCAATCAATAAAACACGAATTACAAACGTCTTTCCTCTCACCGGTACCTCATGTACTACATAAACTCACAGGCTTCAGTGCAACACCCAGCAACTCCACTACACTTCCTGCCTGGCCCTCCCTGGCACCCTGCACAGGTATACACCATCGCCAGGCACCGGAGAGAGAAAGAGAAGGAGTGAGGGACGTTCCTGGGTCAGCTGCCTTCACGCCTTCCCCAGAGCAGTCAACACGCGCTCTGCTCTTCGCTAAATCTACAATATCACATAAGAGGGGCTGTTATACGTGTCTTTGATGAGGGGAGGAGGTGGTTCACAGTGTTTGGGAGACGATACGACCATCGCTGTCCGTAACACTGTTATATATATACGTAATAGAAAAAAAGTATAGGGTTCACGATGAGATACATACTTGTACAATACACACGCGAGCACACGCACACGAAACACACGTACGTACAAACAGGTGAGTGAGGCAGGAGTGGTTCACACATCGACCACGGAATTGAAAACGGGAATCCCACCACTGAACTTAAAAAAAGGGGTCATTATTATTATTGTTATTATTATTATTATTATAATTATTATTATTATTATTATTATTATTATTACGGGGATTATTAAGACCTGTATGTATGCCACGTCCCTATGTGAGGCGGTGGCGGTAGTGGTGGTGGTGATGGTGGTGAGTGAGTGTCAAGGGCAAGGTGAGGAAGGGTAGAGCAAGGTAAACGTGAGCAATTCAATTTTTTTTTTTCCCCTGCGTGTGTCCTCAGCTCACGTTCACTCTGTTCCTGGTGAGTGTGTGAAGCGAATCAAGACAAGTGCCAGACATCGGGGGCCACGCGGCACGATTCCTGCTGCAGGTGACAATACCGGCTGGTGGTGCTCAGCTTCATTCAGTCACTTGTGTTCGCTGCCCATGAAGTACTGATCTTAATGACTCTCAGAACAAATAACATGGATTTTTCATGATGAGAATCACACGTGGAGGAAAATTTTATCACGTAACGATCTTTTTAAACTCCCACTCTGGTAATAAATGTTCTAGTAACGACAGATGCATTTCTTTTTGTGCATGTCGTTTTTTTTCCCCCCTATGGTGCCTGGGAAGAATACCGCCACCATACCATATTCCCTGCGTGTTCATAAAAGAGGCGGAGCGAGAGGACTGGGAACCACCTCTGTGTTCTTATTTCTATGATGGGGCAAGGTGTGCCGTCTTATCGGGGCTGTTTAGGTGGAGTCTGAACTTGGTATATGGTAAGTAGTGTACATCCTCTTGTGAAATGAGACTCCTGGCGGCATTATGGTCCTACGTTGACGACTGTATTTTCTTTTAACCTTGGTGACGTTGGAATACCAGCAGTACACTTATTGATATTTCATTCCGTGCACATTGACTTCTTACGAAAATCCGGGGGGCGATGTAAAGACACCCTCGCATTCACCCTCCCAACCAGAAGAGAGTCATCCTCCATCTCAGACAAGCTTCATGCTCTTAACTTTCCTACAGGCGACACATGTAAGTAGATAAACAGGCAGCGAAAGGAGAGTCAAGGCCGGTCGAATGTTTTGAGTTGAACCACGAGTGATGACTAGGGCCCATATTATCCTGGGTGTCTTTCCTGTTGGTGTGCAGAATGCAGGATTCCTATCATCACCTTTTAGGCAAGCAGAAAATACAGCACGTATAAAGGTTGCTCTTGAATTTAAGCCTCGTCCTAAAATCATATTCTCGAAAACCTCCAACAATTCCCACTACAGCCTGGTGAAAGCAGTTGAGTTATGAAGCCGAAACGTTGAAGAACACAAAGCTAAGATCTGAGGGAACGGATGCTATTCAGAAATATCGACTGTTCTGCCGCGACGCACCAACAGCGATCAAGACAAGATACACAAGCAAACGAGACTTGTACTGATACTGGGACACTTTCATAATTCATAGCACGAAGAACTTCATACCTCACGATACTGGTATCGAATTAATTAATACACTGACTGCTCTTCCCTGGTTAACAATTTTTTTTTCCCTTTTTGTTTTCGGAAGCGACGAGATAGCGATTTGTTTCTTTATAGCCAGATTCCTTCACTCATATAAAAAATATCACGTTGGAACAATACGAGTTCAGATTACGATCCATTTTTACTGTCGGTGTTAAGGTCAGATTGATAAATAATCCGCAACACCAGCGCCGGGTTGACACATGGCAAAGGGCGGCGGGCGGACCAAGGCAGTACCCGAACCGTGCGTGAGGCGATCGACTCCCTCCGTCATAGCAGCGAGCGGGGCCACCTGGCCGAGTAAGGGACACGGAATCAATATCTCCTGTGAGCCACCATCGATCTCCGTGACCTGAGGAGAGAGAGAGAGAGAGAGAGAGAGAGAGAGAGAGAGAGAGAGAGAGAGAGAGAATTACATCAGCCTGTCTTAATACGGCAATCTCTTTGATCTCATCGCTCGCCTCAAATCAATATTCCGTCAAACTTCTCCATCTCAACATTCACTCCACATAGCAAGAATGGTCTCTACTTCTCTACTTGCTCCTCCCTTTAAGTAACTATTTTCTTGCATAAAATCTCCACAAGCAAATTACTTTCACACAGTCCTTCATAGCACGAGCACTCAAGAATCCTCCATTACCTACATTTACTCAAAAGTGCTGATAGAAGGAAGGCGGGCTCACTTCAATCGCAACCTAACCTGGCAGATGTACAGTCGTAGCCATAAGTCGAGTAACCTTCTGCACTCCTACTGTTGGTACTGTTATCCTTCAATCTCGAGTCATCTGATCTGCTGACAGTCTCCTTACAAACCCTGGTAAGTGACAGATTCTCACCACATTAGAGGACTTGAGATTGAGAAAACGCCAAACACAGTGAAAGTGAGTGACATGTTAATTAACTTAAGAGTATGACTGCACCTCATACTCGAATACTTTGTTTCAAACACTTTCTAGATAAATACAACGTAACTCCACGTATCTGACATCACAACTCAACATCTGTTCTCTTGCTAACACAAACACGGAGTTCCTGTCTGCTGGTGCAGCACGATGGTCTGCTCAGTTCTAACACCACAACCCACCTCACTACCACGTGCGTTAATTGATTAAAATTACAATAAAACCGAGACTTTCAATAACAGCACTGAACAATTTATGGCAAAGCTTAAGTTTGTCACATTACCAAGGCAAATTCTCATGATCAAGACGAGTCCCTCAGACATCTTACTCGTATTAATCTCTTGTTCCTCTGGCGATAACATTTCAAGAAACCTAAAGAAACAAGACCAATTTCTCCCCTCAACTGTAGTATACAAGACGCAGCACGAGTATACATCACTAGTATACATATTTGGTTTATTATCGCAAATTCACAGACAATGGAAACATAAAAATAACTCGAAATTCACGTGCTCCTCCGAGTCCAAGCGTGGCCAGCAACACCAGCCAGTGACGGTGGAGGCACACGTGACGAGCGTTGCAATTCTTTTTAATATTTTAA
This sequence comes from Scylla paramamosain, assembly GCF_035594125.1. Classification (NCBI taxonomy): domain Eukaryota; kingdom Metazoa; phylum Arthropoda; class Malacostraca; order Decapoda; family Portunidae; genus Scylla; species Scylla paramamosain. The sequence continues at coordinate 6,713,767 of NC_087159.1, forward strand.
GAGCGGCAACTTGATGGGATATTTTTCTATTTTTTATTTATTTATTTTTTTTTTATCCTTGACCAGTCTTCTTCACTCATAAAAAGAAGAGAAAAAGAAAACAATCACCATCACATCGGGAGTCAGGGAGTCACGACGAGATCACTCACGTCCCAAACAAAGACCGGAATCATTAAACTGGTGAAGGGACTCCAGAAATACAGGGTATCATTTCATGCACTTCCTTACAACGAAGACTCTTCCTTATAAATTTGGAGCGGAATGGGGGGGATATCATACAATCCTGCTCGTATGTTCCTCTTACTCAGCTGGGGAAAGGGAAAGGGAAATTGGTGTTCACGATGTACGGATTAAGACCACGAGTATAACCTGCCGTGCATTGCGACGACCGCGTTACCTTACAGTGAGGACACGGGGTACGTAACGTGGTGATGGTGACGGGGGGAGGGATGGGGAGGTGAGGAATGAGGGTTGCCCGCGTCGAACTCCCACAACGAGTAACGACTAAGCTGCAGCCTCGAGTATCTGCCTCTGATGGTGATGGTGGTGGCAGTAGTGGTGGTGGGAGGGATGGTGTTGGTGGGTTGGTGATGCAGATGGCTGATGAAAATTGTAATGTGGATGGTGATGTTCGAGACACCTGGATGACTGAGGCTTCGTGACTGAGGGTTCGAACTCGTCTACTACAGAAAACAATAACCACTTAAAGTGATGCCGGTGTTTCGAGACGCCTGATTCACTGAGGCTTCGAACTTGCCATGCTAATCATATAACCTGTTTCGAAACGTCTAGTGATCCAAGCTTCAAACTCAAAATGAACAGTAACATAATACAGCTAAGAAAAGACATCAGGACTCTCTATAACAAGTTTCAGGGAGTGGCAGTTTGTAATCACTCTCCAGTCTCCCTTTCAGGTAAATAAATAGAGTAACAATAAATTAGCCACACTGGACCTTACACCACCTGGCCGCTGCACCACCAACCCAACACTCACCTTACACACGGTTCAGGTGAGGCTCATCAGTATTGGTTCATGGTTCCCACGCATGCACAGGTGTGACACAAGCATGATGCAGTGCACGTGATAAGGCGGACAGGTGTGAGTCACGGGGCAGTGCAGACACGTGCACGCCCCTCCGCTCACACCCACAGGCGGGACCCGTGAGGTCATACACACCAGTGTCACCTGAACACTCCACACTTAACATGTAATAAAATGATGAAGTGGTAATAAGTGGATTGACCGGGCGATATCATAACGTGACACGCCTGGACAAGTGTACTCCTCTCTTGACTTCCACCACAGCTTCTGCCACTACTCTCAAGGAATGACGGCGCGACAGCTTGCGGGCGGAAGATTGGGTGGCCTCTACTCGTACCAAAGGCCAAATAAAGACGGTCTTCGCCTCGACTCTGGTTGAAGGATGGGAGGTGGTGGTGGTGGTGGTAGAAGTGGTTGTGCCACAGCTTCCACGACCCAACACTTGAAACACACAAACCAGAGTCGACTCGTGTATAACAAAGCTTCGCCCAGTAAAGGTGAAAGGAAACATGACAAAGGTTCCTTATCGTATCAACATTGCATCCTGTTGTTCTTGAAGGAAATCAGCGTGTCTCTCAGCATTCTCCTTCAGGTCAGATCAGGTCATCCTCTTCCACATCAGCTTCCTCGCGGCCTGTGCATGACCCTCTGACGCCAGGGAAGGGGGTGGGAAGTTCCGTCTGCCTTCCCGGCCACGCCTCCACCCGCCCCTGGCTCCCGTCCGGCCACCAGGGTATCAGGGTATGAGGGTGTTGCTAGCCGTGGTGCCTTCGCTTCAGTGCCCCACAAGACACACACCTGGGGCGAGTATGACTATAAAACAATTTGGAAGTCGGAATGTCTCTGACGAATGCGTTTGTACTGAGCTTGAGTTGTTGTCTGAGATACCCAACAGGGAGAGAGAGAGAGAGAGAGAGAGAGAGAGAGAGAGAGAGAGAGAGAGAGAGAGAGAGAGAGAGAGAGAGAGAGAGAGAGAGAGAGAGAGAGAGAGAGAGAGAGAGAGAGAGTTATTTTTCCACGGCCTCTTATCACCCCACTTGGGCGTCAATTCCACGGGCTTGACACACAGGAATATCACAGCAAAGGTCGGCCGGGACGCTGCCCTGTACGGGAGCTGACGAACGATTGCGGCCTTGAGCAGGTGGGGGGGTCGGCCAACAGCAGCAGCAGCAGCAGCAGCAGCAGCAGCAGCGGCAGCAGCAGCAGCAGCAGCAGCAGCAGCAGCGGCAGCAGCAGCAGCAGCAGCAGCAGCAGCAGCAACAACAGCAGCCTGGTGGTCGCGTCTCTGGCCGCCGCTTACAACACTAGAGGCTGAGTCTACCCACTACTATGACCAGTATATCGCAGAGGAGATGAGCTCCGTGGTTATTATTCTGTTATCTCCAAATTACTGATGACTTAGAGAACTAGTGCGCGTTCTTACAAACTGAAGCGGAGGCCTGTGTGAGTGTGTGTGTGCGCCGGTCACGAGCGGAGCAGCGGCGCCGACTCGAGGGCGAGGGCCGCCAGGGTGCAGGAAGCGGCCGAGTCAGAGGAGGCCATGCGGGGCGGGGCGGCGTGGGCGGCGGGTCACACGTAGTCAATGGCATCCCCTCATCTACTGAACTGCCAGGACCCCATGGTGCCCACGCAGCGACCTGCCGACACCACCCGCATCATCACTCTTCACACTGCTACCAGGACAAGGGAGGGGAGGGGTGGGGGAGGAGCGGGGGAAAAATTACACTTCAACACAAAGAAGGAGAGTTACAATTCAATGACGTTAATCCCTTGTGGAGGTTGGCCTGGAGGAGGGGGGGAGGGGGGGAGAAGAGCTTTAAGTCTCCTCCTCCTTACACAGCCTCCAGCCTCTGTTCCAATATTTCTGGATGAGGCCCGGGGTGGGGGCCACACACGTACCGTCCTCGGAGAAGGTAGCGAGGGAGAGGCGGTGCAGCTTGTTGCAGAGCACTGAGTCGGGCACCTCCTTGCGGGACACCGTGGAGAGCGGCACCAGTACGTCTGTGGGGGTAGAGGGCGGTGAGGCGCGGCACGGGTGGTTCACATGGAAGGACGCAAGGCTCGACAAGGCCTTTCAATGACAGGCCACAGGAGGGCAGGGAGGAAAGACAAGGGAGCGAGAGCGCGCGGGCATACACACACACACACACACACACATACACACACACACACACACACACACACACACACACAATTACTTAGCATACAAACATGAAACTGATAAAAAAATAAGTGATGTGCATGTACATAAAAGGAAAAAGAAAAAGAAAAAGAAACGAGGAAAATACGATAAAATGAAACAGAATCAAACACACCCATAAGCACAAAAAAAAGACTACGAACATGAAACTTGTAAAGATAAACCACACCCACACACACACACACACACACACACACACACACACACACACAAGGAAAATAAAAAAAAATAAAAAAAAAACATTAAAAGAACCAAGATTTCACACACCAGCAAGCACAGGAGATTAAACAAAGAAACAAAAAACACACTGAAAACCCTCAAAATACTGATTCATCCCTTCCATCCCTGCGCCTCAACACAGTAAGGACACACACACACACACACACACAAAAAAAAAAAATAAATAAATAAAAAAATAAATAAATAAATGGAAAATAAAAAAAATAAAAAAAATAAAAAAAACAATTTCACACACCCACAGACGAAAAACAGACACAACTACAAGAACACACACTACACTAGAAAGCCAGATACACTAGAAAGTCCAACAACCTATCCGCAGAACAAGACAAAATAAGGTAGGTCCCCGCGGCGCCCTACTCACCGTCCACCTCCGTGCCGTGATCCAACATGTGGCCCTCGAGGTCGTCCGGGTACTGTGCCGCTCGCCTCTTCAGCTCGTCAACGAAGGTGCTGATAAGGGCGTCCATCATCACCGCCTGGGGAGAGACACAGAGAGAGTCGTCACCAGTTCATCAGCGTGTCAGTGGTATTGTGTATCTACCCATCAACGTATTCAAATGCCTGTTATTCCGGCATGTATAGTCTTCAAAAGTGCTGTTATTCCTGCGTCTATAATTTCCAAAAGCCCTGTTATTGTGGCGTCTATAGTGTCCAAATGCCCTTTTATTGTGGCGTCTAAAGTCTCCAAATGCCTGTTATTGCGGCGTCTATAATTTCCAAAAGCTCTGTTATTGAGGCGTCTGTAGTCTGTAAGTACCCTGTTTTTGCGGCGTCTATAGTCACTAAGTGCCCTATTATTATGGAGTCTATAATCAGTCTTCCTATCCATATTTCCATTGATAATTTATTTTTGATCACAGCGGGAAATTTCAGTAAAGCGGTTAGTTCCTTACTTGTTTGGAGAATATCTGAAGCAGCTTGGAATACCTCCGGCCGTTCTCCACCACCGCGAACTGAAGGAAGAGGCAGGGCAGACAGGTGGCGATCCGCTCATTGCTCGGCCTCGCGAAGTCCCAGGAGAGTTCATCGTAACGGAGACTCAGCAACACCGTCTGTGCCACAACATAATACACATAAGAACATAACAGAGCAAGCCTACATGTGGCAGTCCCCGTATGAATCTTACAAGTCCACGTCCACTTATCACTGTCGAGATCAATACAGTACAAAGACTCAAATTCAGAAACGCTTTGTTCTCACCACAGCTACTTCTAAAGGCCACGGAAATAATTAGCCGTGTTCTCAAGGATGTTTCTCCTGTAAACAATGTGGAAATCTTGTTAATCTGTCACTAGAATCATAGAGACATCCTTGAAAACCCGTGTAGCTTCAACTATAGAGCCTTTTGCAGCTAATGAAGAGGTGCTTCAGAATATGGTTCAAACCCCCGAGCGACTCACCGACTTCTTGGGATCGATCACGCTGACTCCCGTGGCGTTGATGGTGACCAGGACCGGGATGTCAGGGCGAGGCAGCCACGACCCCATGCCTCTCGCCGCCTGTTCGATCTGCCCGTGGAAGAAGGCGCTCCTGCAGGCGAGAGACGCGGAGGAAAGTTAATTTGGTGAGGATTTAGTAATACATAGAAGGGATAAGTATCATATCGTTTCATATTCGAGAATGGTGTGTTGTAGACCCACCCGTAGTAAGGCAGCGACCAGGAGAACTCGAGGTACTTCCTGACGAGCTTGCGCGCCGTCACGTTGCTCGGGATGGAGCGGAACTGTTCGATGATGCGGATCTCGGGGGTCGACTTGCTGCTGAAGCTCACCAGGTCACTCAGCTTGAGGCGACACGCGTGTTCCGGCAGGTAGTCCAGCAGCCGCCGCCTGGCACACGCGAAGCAGCACGGGTGTCAGGAAGAAAAATTGATGGCTCACGCACACACACGCACGCAGACGCACACAAAGTAGCACAAGTGTCAGGATACAAAAAAATAAATCAATAAATAAAAGTGATAGTCCCCCCACCCTCCCCACACACACATACACACCTGAAGAAGGAGGGCGTGTGAGTGGTGTGGTCGTAAGGTCCCAGTTCCAGGCGGCTCTGGATCCCCGCCAGCATCTCGTAGTCGGACAGCTCGCATGGGTAGCGGGCCGAGCGCATGTTCCACTGAGCCTCCTCGTACAGCAGCTCCAGGATCTTGGCGTCTCTGGCGGGGCGAAAGTTTGGTTTGGTTTGGTTTAGTTTGGTTAGGTTAGGTTAGATTAGTCTAGGTTGGATTGGGGTGAATTGGGTTGGGTTGGGTTGGGTTGGGTTAGGTTAGGTTAGGCAAGACTTTCTGTGACATAGACGTAAGTGCGGAAAACAAGGAACCTCACACCCACAAGACATTGACAAGACTTAGATACACACACACACACACACACACACACACACACACGACGGCATTTCCTCTTGACTCAGGCATCCTGCAACACAACATACTGACACCCTCTAATTTACAATCCCGCCTTATTTCACCCCACCCATCTCACCTACCAACCCCACCCACCATACCCCACCCCACAACACCCCATCCCACCCCTCCTTACTCCACTACACCCCAACCCACCACACCACACCACACCACATCCCATCCCATGCACCTCTCCTCACCCCCACCCCACCCCACCCACCTGATCTTGACTTCGTCCCTCTTGCTGAAGAAGACGTTCCTCCTGAGCACCATTTTGGGCTCGTAGGCGTAGCGGGCGTCCTGGGGCTTGACTGGCACTTGCGTGAACCTCTTGAGCAGCTCCCCCCAGTGGCGCCGCACCTCCAGGACGCGCTGGTGTGGCTTCAACTGGATTTCTGTCAAGGAAGCGACAGGTGAGAGGTATTGCATGAAGGATTCCAGACAGCAACACTGATATAGGTCATTCACTTGGGGTGTGAATGTTTCCTATGGCAGTATTTTGTGTTAGTGTAAGTGATGGTGGCAAGGTGAGAGGTGTCAAATAGATATGTGTTTTTTCTGCCTTTTTCGGTTAATATATGTTTTTTTTCTGGTTTCTGTTTTGGTTTTATGGTATTGCTGTTTTAATGTTTTAACGTCTACTGTGGACCATAAATGTGTATATCCATTTCACTTAAGTCATTTTGATTGTGATTTATTTTTTTTTTTTTAGTATTTATTTCGTGTATCATGTAAGTAATTTGTGGTCAATAAACTATCTATCTGTGGTCAATTAATGATCTATCTATGTACTATTTATTCACTATCTACAGTATTTATGTACTATTTATTTATGTACTATCTATTTATCTATCTATCTACATTCCTGAAGAAGTGAAGAGAACACGATGGCGCGGAGTCAAATTCACATAAAAGTGACATTACAAAACACCAGGAGACTTGCTGCTTGGCGTCACAGCGAGACGACATAACGCAACAGAATGCACCACTCATGTTTCAAGCTCGAGTTTCCCTTGTATCTTTCCCTCTCATAACTTGCAGTGTCTTACATGCGCGGTTTGGCGAGTCTCCATTTAGCAAACAAACAAACATACGATCTAACCACATAACACGCAAAAAACAAGGCTGGTGATCCACTTGAGCCTCGCCACCCCACCACCCGAGCCCTTCCCTAATCACTCCCAACCACACTTTCCACCCATCACCGCCCCATCCACTCCTAGCCACTCCCCCCACTAGTTCCCGTCCCCTCTCCTCCCTCCTCAACCACCAAGGCCTGCACTCTGAACAATCTGGGGTAAGTCCTTCACTCTACCATCCTACTGTAGTAAAGTTAACCTAAGAGACACTTGACAGGGAAGAGCAAGTTAACCTATCGCCCTCTTGTGTTCCACCATCTCAAGTCTATAAAAGGCTTGAAACCTTAAACGCTGTGGGTTTTCATTAGGACTGTTTTCAAAGGTCAAAGAGATGATTAGTCTGATTGTCATTAGTGTTTCTTTCCAGTAATGATGCAAAATCCTTCCAAATAATCACTGGAATCATTAGAAGAAAGATGATTGGACGAATTCTCATTTGTGTTTCTTCCCATTGAAAGTGCAAATTCCTTTCTAACCATCGCTACAAACATGAAAACTTACTTGAAAACATACTTGAAAACCCAATTACTGCTACTAGAGCCTGTCAGATCAAGATAACACGGTGAGGTAGTTGAGAGTGCAAGAAGTGTCACGAGTATTGCAGAGAAACACACAGGCTACAAATCATTCATTCAAGCCGGCCAGTCTCGCGCTGCGCCACTTCTGTACTGACGCAAGGCCGATGTTTGGAGGGCACATGATGAAGAACACACTGCCTTTATTGTCTCTCTTAAGTAGTGATGTCAAGGAAATAGTCGTCAACTTATTATATTTATTACTGTTGTTGTTATTAGTGTATATCAATAAACTAACTACTCTAATTGGACTGAATAAAGAGATCAGCTGAAGAAGGGAGTGAAAACAGGAGCTAGGAGGAATTAAAACTGAGATGAAAGTAAGTAAGAGAAATTTGTTCGTAAGTGACAAGCTTATGTAACCAACTACTCTGTGTGTCTCTGTGTGTGTGTGTGTGTGTGTCTGGCTGTGTGAGACCAAGGGCGGCTGTTTTTGTTTCTTTTAGTTGTTTGTTCTGTTTATTTACTTGTTTATGTATCGGTTTATTAACTTATTCACCTTGGTCTCTCTGTGTTGCTGTGGATAAATTATTATCATTATTATTTTCTGTTTATGAATATTATAATTTTATTATTTGACTTTTTTTTATCTGTTGTTGATGTGGTGTTTCTCTCTCTCTCTCTCTCTCTCTCTCTCTCTCTCTCTCTCTCTCTCTCTCTCTCTCTCTCTCTCTCTCTTGTTTATATTCTAGTTTAACCGGTTTTTCTTGCTGTTTTCATCTCAGTAAGAAGAAGAAGAAGAAGAAGAAGAAGAAGAAGAAGAAGAAGAAGAAGAAGAAGAAGAAGAAGAAGAAGAAGAAGAAGAAGACCACCAACAAGATCCCTTCCACTAACAACAACAACAACAACAACAACAACAACAACAACAACAACAACAAACAAACAAACAAACAACATACCATTCCCCCCTTCTCCTTTTCTTTTCCTGTCTCCCTTCCTTTCCCTCAAGATATGTACTGTGCTTTCTCACGTTACCCTCAACCCTCCCTTCCCTTCCTTTCCTGCCCTTCCCCCCCAGTCACCCAACACCGAGGTCACCAGTCACTCAGTCACCAGTCCCACCAGTCACCGGGAGTCCCACCACAGCCCTGGGAAACACATACTGCTCTCCTTTATTCTTCACTAAATCATCCTTCTCTTCCTTCTTTCTTTCTCTCTTGTTCCTTCCCTTCATGTGTTATTTGTTCTCTCTCTCTCTCTCTCTCTCTCTCTCTCTCTCTCTCTCTCTCTCTCTCTCTCTCTCTCTCTCTCTCTCTCTCTCTCTCTCTATATATTTTCTTTTTTTCCTCTCGTTTTTCCCTTTTTTACTTATGCTTATTTTTACTTCGTTTCTTATTTTCTCTTCCCTAACTCATCTCAATCCTCATTTTTTTCTTTCCTCTCATTTTTTTTCCCTGTTTTTTTCACCCCTACTTTTATCTACTTTCTTTCCCTCCTCCCCATTGTTTCCCTCTTTCATTCATCTCTACCGTTCCTTCCTTCCTTTTCTCGTTTTCTATTCTCTCATTCACTCACTCATCTCACTTCTTCCACCTTTTCCTCTCCTACTATACTCCTTCCTTTCCTTCCTCTGTTCCCTTTACTCACACCAGCTCCTCCTCCTTCTATTCTTCGTCATTCTTTATTTATCGCTCTCTCATTCCCTCTCTCTGTTCTCAGTTCACACTATCTCTCCTCATTCTCGTCTTCCTTCACCTGTCCCTCTAATTAATTTCCTCTTTCAATTCTTACCTCAAACCACTTTCTTTTCCTTCTCCTCCTCCTCCTTCTTTTCTTTCATCTAACCCTCTCTTCCCTAACCTTCCTCAATTCTAAATACGTACACACCTCTACCTCCTCCTCCTCCTCCTCCTCTTCCTTCAGGCTTCATCTCAGAACATCAGGCACACTCTGTTCTCGAGTTTCACAATTTACTGCTCTCTGTTCCATGTCTTACGTTCATTACACGCAGCAGCTTCCTTCTCGTCTCGGCAAAGGGGAAAGCCGAGACGACGAAGGAGGCCCCACACACCCACACAGCTGTCACTCAATACCCTTACCTTCGTCCTCCTACCTGCGTCACTATTTCGGCATATTTTTCTCTCCTTTTTTCCTCCACACAGATTTGTTTTACCGTTTATCTGTTTACTTTTTCTTCCTTTTTTTTTTTGGCGCAGATTTGTTTACTGTCTGTCTGTTTACTTTTTTCTCCTCTTTTTCCTGCACACAGCTCTGTTTTTTTTTTTTTTCTCTCTCTATCTGTCTATCTGTCTCTCTCCGTCTCTTACTGTCCTGTCTTTATTCGCTATGCCTATGCTGTCAAATTAAGAAAAAAACTCGTAAGAATAGTGAAATAAGGGAAGCTGTAAGAAGCCATCAGGCCTACCCGCGGCGGTCCCTGCATGAAACATACCTACCTGTTTCCACCAATCATCTTCATCCATGAATATATCTAATCTTCTATTAAAGCCCCCTAATGACTCAGCACTAATTACTTGATTACTGAAACTGTTCCATTCATATAATACTCTATTCGAGGACCAATTCGTTCATATCTCTCTTTTTAAAGCTTGAACCTACTATTTCATGTCCTATCCTGATTACTGACCCTGAGAATTTCGTTCATGTTACCCTTGTTATATCGCCTATACCACTTAAAAGACCTATATCAGATTCCCTATTAATCCACGCCTCTACCACAACATACAATCCCTCTGCTTTTTTATGGACTAGGTTAACAAAAAGAAAGCATGAAAAAAGACCCACTGAGGCGCCAGTTTCAAAAGAGAACAAGAACAGCCACTCTACTCCTTACCCAGTACAGGAGACACCAGCCACAACGCGAACACCTCCATGGCCTGCTTGGGGAGAGCCACGTCCTCTTCCTCGATCACTATGCTCTGCAGCTCCTGGGCCGTGATCCTGGCGCCGTCCTCGAGCCGCAGCCGCACCGCCACGCGAGAGTGCAGGAACACACACACCTCCACCGTGCAGTTGACGCGTCCTCCCGCCGCGGAGCCTGAGGGTGTGAACGAGGGGCACTGGTGAGGCGGTCGAGGGAGGAGGATTGGAGAAGGGAGAAGAGAAGAAGAAAAGAAGAAAAAGGAGGAGGAGGAGGAGGAGGAGGAGGAGGAGGAGGAGGAGGAGGAGGAGAAGAAGAAGAAGAAGAAGAAGAAGAAGAAGAAGAAGAAGAAGAAGAAGAAGAAGAGAAGAAGAAGAAGAAGAAGAAGAAGAAGAAGAAGAAGAAGAAGAAGAAGAAGAAGAGAAGAAGAAGAAGAAGAAGAAGAAGAAGAAGAAGAAGAAGAAGAAGAAGAAGAAGAAGAAGAAGAAGAAGAAGAAGAAGAAGAAGAAGAAGAAGAAGAAGAAGAAGAAGAAGAAGAAAAAGAAGAAGAAGAAGAAGAAGAAGAAGAAACAATGTAGACAGATGGAGAGATAAACAGATAGATAGATAGATAGATAGATAGATAGATAGATGGATGGATGGACAAACAGACAAGTTAACAAATAAAATAATTGAGAGGTGAAAAATAAGTGGAGGATGATAAAACGTGTTGCTCTATCATGCACCATGAATATTTGTTGAGATTTGGTACCGTTTGCTTGGACTTAAGAAATAATCACGATAACACACATTCTCTCTCTCTCTCTCTCTCTCTCGTCGTCTCTCTTCTCTCCTCTCTCTCTCTCTCTCTCTCTCTCTCTCTTACCCTTCGCGTTGTTAGCCTTCCTGCTGTCGTGGTCTGGCTTCGGGTGGTGCTTGTCGTAGTCGTCGTGGGGCTGCTGCGGCTGCGACACTGCCGGGTGGTTCACAGACGCCCCCCACCAGGTTGTTGGGGGAGGACGTGGGTGCCATCTGACTGTGGGTGTGGTTAGGGGGCATGCTGCTGTGGTTGGGGAGGCTGGTATTGGCGCTAGGGGGCACGGAGGTGGTGGACTGCGACATCATGTGGGTGGTGGAGGAGGGGCGGCGGGTGTCTGGCTCCAGCGTGAGAGGGGGCACATCAAAGGCAGGGGGCGGGATGCTCGGGTAGAAGCCAGCGGCCTTATCCAGGTGGTCCGCGCTGCCCTTGTTGTAGTCCGCTCGTAGGAAGTCCGCCGCTGCTCTCTCCCGCAGGAACTCCCTGTGGCCGCGAGGAAGGAAGGTCTCAGGGTCGTCCCTCAACCCCCAGGGCACACATACGAGTAGTCTTCTCTCTTCAAACACAGGGGAGCTTATAGTCTTGGGGAGGATGCATGTGTGTGTGACGTGGCGTGGCGTGTGTTTAACCTTCCGCCGTCACGGGATACATGACTACAAGTCTGATGTGTGTGTGTGTGTGTGTGTGTGTGTGTGTGTGTGTGTGTGTGTGTGTGTGTGTGTGTGTGTGTGTGTGTGTGTGTGTGTGTGTGTGTGTACAGGGATTGCCACGTGTAGACTTAATGGCTTCCTGCACATTCCATTTATGTTCTTACTCATATGTCATTATGTGCTGTTGTGCTTGTCTTCTTGCTCCCCAAATACGCCCAGATACAAAAACATTCAGCATTTCGTAACTTTACCACCTCAAGGTAAATTTTCCCAACAAACATTCCATCCCGAAGACTTACCATGCAAAAATAATGTATCAGATTAGGTTAGATTAGTTTAAGAATTTTGTAGGTGGGATTTACACAGTGAAATTTAGATATGCTACATGTACTCTCTCTCTCTCTCTCTCTCTCTCTCTCTCTCTCTCTCTCTCTCTCTCTCTCTCTCTCTCTCTCTCTCTCTCTCGCTCAGTCTATCAACATACAAAACGTTTCCCTCGTCATAATCAAGCAAACAAAACAAATTTCACTAATACACCAATCATTAATGGAAGCATTCACTTGTGCGTTAATTTCCCAATCGGCTTTGGGTATTTAAACAGCAATCCTATTAAATTTTATCACTTCCTGAGTAAGTAAGCAAGTATTTAGACTCACAGCAAACACGCCCCACTTTACAGAGACAGACTAAACACCAAACAAAGAAGACGATAACAAAATAAAATAAAACCATCATAAAATTAGTGTTTCATATTGTTTTTGTCCCCTTTACCTGAAATGAGAACACGTTATCTTACCTGGAAATCGTGGCGGACCTGGGAAACGCATCTGTCTCCCCTCGCGGACGCCTGTTGCAGAAAGAAAACGGGCATGAGAGAACACGGGGGTCCGAAGTGTCCACTACCCTGCGGCGAGCAAGCGTGGGGCGGTCGGGAGCTGGGACTCTGCCGCTAGATGGGGTGAGTGGAGTGGGCTGGAGGAGTGGGCGGGAGGATGAAAGGTCGCCCGCACTGATACTTTATATGGGCGGCTAATGAGGGACAGCGAGGGGGGTGAGCGGGGGGGGTGGATTATCTCTGGGTTATTAACAGAGAGAGAGAGAGAGAGAGAGAGAGAGAGAGAGAGAGAGAGAGAGAGAGAGAGAGAGAGAGAGAATTATTATTGATACTGTTACTATTATTATTTCTTTTTATTTACGGATGCCACACGCTTTCCGATCAAACCGAAGTACTTCACCGCGACATTTATTCCCGCAAAAGCGATAAAAAATTATTGACACGGCCATTATAGAATATTCCCATCAGAAGGGTAATGAGGCGCGATGATTGTGTATATAGTGGTTCTTGTTGCTGCTGTTGTTGTTGTTGTTGTTGGTGGTGGTGGTGGTGGTAGTGGTGGTGATGGTGGTGGTCTCCTGCTAACATCGTGAGTGAAAGTGTAAATGAGAGTGAGTGAATGAGTGAGTGTGTGAGTAAGTCAGTCAGTCAGTGGGTAAGTGAATGACTGAGGAGAGAGTGGGTGAGTGAAAGTGAATTAGTGAGTGAATAAGTGAGTGAGTGAGTGGAAGTGAGCTAGTGAGTGAGTGAGTGAGTGAGTGAGTGAATGAAAGTGAGTGAATGAGTTCGTGGTTTCGTGAATGAGTAACTTAGTGAGTGAGCGAGCGACCGACCGACTGAAAATGAGTGAAAGACTGAGAGTGAGCGAGTAAGATTGCGTGAATGGGTGAGTAAGAACGATTGAGAGTGAGTGAGTGAGTGAGTGGCAAACATGAGTGAGTGAGGAGTGTGCGACGATTTGATCAACAACACGCTCTGACATTTCATCATTTCATCATCACAGCTCGTTTTCTTTTCTCCTTCTCATGTGCAGCACTTCATTGAAAAAAAAAAAAAAAAAAAAAAATAGATACCTCCCCTGTAATTAATTTTTCGAGTTTCTACCAATAACATATTACTGAGATTATTGAGTCAGTGAGAATATGTCAAGTGTAGTCTCCGCTTATCAATCTGTACTTTTTATATACCTTATTTAATCCATTCATTCATTCATTCATGATTTATATTGCTGTTATTGTTGTGGGGGTACTAAGAAATCCGGTTCGAAGACATGAAAAAAAAATAAATAAAAAAAAAGAAAGTAAAGAGAGAAAGAAAACCCTTGTAATACCGCATGAAAGAAAAAAATAACTATAAGAAAAAAAGAAAAAAGAGCATCAGTTTAATTACGAAAGCGCCTTAAACACGCCTCATCTGAAACATTCCAAACCGCATAACTACAATAACTACAAATACACGAAAAAAAAAACAGCAGTACCTAAACAAAACACACGCCCACAACAACAACAACAACAACAACAACAACAACAACAAGCAACGACGAAGCAGAAAACCAGAGACACCACCACCGCATCATCATCATCATCATCATCATAATAATAATAATAATAATAATAATAATAATAATAATAATAATAATAATAATAATAATAATAATAATAAAACACGAGCGAGGTCCAATGGGGTTTTCGAACGAAGGGTGGGGAGGGAGGGGGGAGGAGGTTGGAGAATAAAACTGGCCTCCATAATACCAGGGTGGCGTCGGGTGGCTCGCTGCTGCGGTGTCCCAATGGCATATTACTGGCGATTGTTGACTTTAAATCTTGCCGCCGCCGTGACTGTTGCTGGAGTGCGCCCCGCTAATGTGGCTCTGGGATTTACTGTTTATTTCATTAAGTGCGTATTGAATGGCGCATCAGAGAGAGAGAGAGAGAGAGAGAGAGAGAGAGAGAGAGAGAGAGAGAGAGAGAGAGAGAGAGAGAGAGAGAGAGAGAGAGAGAGAGAGAGAGATTTACTTATTGTGTGCTTTTAGTATTAGCACATCGTGATCGAGAGAGAGAGAGAGAGAGAGAGAGAGAGAGAGAGAGAGAGAGAGAGAGAGAGAGAGAGAGAGAGAGAGAGAGAGAGAGAGAGAGAGAGAATTACGTAGTGTGTGTGTGTGTGTGTGTGTGTGTGTGTGTGTGTGTGTGTGTGTGTGTGTGTGTGTGTGTGTGTGTGTGTGTGTGTGTGTGTGTGTGTGTGTGTGTGTGTGTGTGTGTGTGGGACAGAGGGACAGCAGTGGTCTATCAAATCAGTGTGCTTGGAGTTGCCCGAGGAGCTGAAGGAGGCCGCAGCTGAGGGGAGGAGCGGCGCCAGCAGTCAAGTAAGAGTGGACACCATGCCTGGGCTTCCTAAGGGAGAGGAAACGGGCCGAGAGAGCTTGACCTTCGCATTCTTAGACGTTTCGGCTTCTTGTCTCGACTACAGGCTTTAGAGGAAGTTATCTTAGTTTCCAATGATGTTTTTTTTAAGATTTAAGTGATAGTTTGACAATTATTCTACAATGAGAACACGTATGATAATCTAAAATACCAGTAAGATAAACTACCAAGAGAGCACGTACAAACATCTCTGTAGCCTTTGGAAATCGCTGAAAGACCAATACGTTTAAGAATACTGAGTTTGGGGAAGGAGAAACTTAATTTGCCACTACGCACTGCACTTCAAGGCACTGGGACAAGTAATACGAGGGAGGGCAAGAGGGGGAAGCTGCATTGCCACTGCCAGTATAAAGGGACTCCAACAACTAGAGGAAGGCGAGCTGGGTGACTGGCTGGCTGGCTGGCTGGACTGCTGCTAACTTGCCGGCAATATGCTACGGGCACCCCTGTACTGCCCATCAAGTCTACTACGTTGTTGTTTGTTGCACACTTAGCAAGCCAAGCACTTCTTTTCATTCATCATCATTATTATAAGTTCTCTCTCTCTCTCTCTCTCTCTCTCTCTCTCTCTCTCTCTCTCTCTCTCTCTCTCTCTCTCTCTCTCTCACGCAAACATTCACTCAACATCTCGTTCTGCACCACACACACACACACACACACACACACACACACACAAACAAACATACACAAACACGCACACATATAACAGACACCTTTCTCTCTCTCTCTCTCTCTCTCTCTCTCTCTCTCTCTCTCTCTCTCTCTCTCTCTCTCTCTCTCTCTCTCTCTCTCTCTCTCTCTCTCTCTCTCTCTCTCTCTCTCTCTCCTTACCTGCGAGTCCTGAGTGAGCAGCGAGCGAAGCGATGGTCATTTGATAAAAACTAGAGTAAATGTGGAGCCAGACAAGAGCATAATAATAATACAAAAAAGAACAAAAAATGACACACGCACGCACACACACAAATACGTACACACAAGAGAAAAATATCAGCAAATATATTCAAAGCACCAGAAAAAGGAGGAATACAGAAAAATATATGTATAAAAGTAAGGAACAATAATAATAATAATAATATAAAAAAAAATGGACAGGTTTAAGCTACAAAATCTGCCGGCGGGAGTATATAAGAGAGACAGAGAGAGACAGTTGTAATAAAAAAAATAAAAAAAGTAGTAGTAGTTGATGTAAAAACTAAGCAACCAGTACTGAGCAGTCGGTACGCAAAAAGTATTAGGATGAAGCTTCTACTGCAACCAACACTACGACAGGTGAAGCTGATCAGGTGGTGGGCGGCTTCCAGGTGTGAGTGGTGAGGAGGAGGAGGAGGAAGAGGAGGAGGAGGAGCGAGAAGGAGCGAGGAGGAGGAGGAGGCGAAGGGCAAAAGTATGATAAGGAAGAGGAAAAGTAGGAGAAACAGAATAATGAGGGGGAAGAAGAGGAAAAAGAGGAGGAAGAACAGGCACAAGAAGAAGAAGAACAGGAACAAGAAGAACAAGAACAAGAAGAAGAAAACAAAGGAGAAGGAGGAGGATGGGGGTGGAGGGGAAGGAGGCTGATGAAGCAAAAGGAAGAAAATAAGGAAAAAAGCCAAAATTCAGAAGGAAGAGGACGAAGAAGAGGAAGAGGAAGGAGACAAAGTTGGAGCACAAGAGTTGTTTGAAGTTCCATGTTGCTGTAGCTGTTGTTGTTGTTGCTGTTGCTGTTGCTGTTGTTGATGATGATGTTCTTATCGATGTTCTTGGCACTAGACGGCGCCTCCTGACTCCTTCGTGCTTGTCTGTCCTCTCATCTAAAACTAACCTAAACTAACCTAATCTAACCTAACCAAACCTAACCTAACTTAACCTAACCTAACCTCACCTAACTACCTGTGCCTGTACCTACCTGTCTACCTGTCCGTCTTTGTTTACTTTCTAAATAATTTACTAAACCATTATTAAATTTCACATTGTATTAGTATCCTCATATTATACCTGTACCTAAGTGTCTATCTTATCTGTCTACCTGTCTGTCTGTCTGTCTGTTTCCTTACTGTGTCCTTTTTTCCAGATCATTAATGAATTTCACATTTGTCTAAATTATAGCATTTGTATCATCAAATTTTATATAAAACCTTTTTAGTAATTTTTTTTCTCGTCATCTTTGATTTTTCCCTTCATTTCATCCTTTCCCTTTCCTCTGTTAAAGCGGTGACCTGTCTTATTGTTACCTATGACCTCTCTCTCTTTTTTTCTTTCATTATCCTCTTGTTTGTGTGTTTTTTTTTCTCCCTCTCTCTTTCTCTCCGTGCTGTTCTCTTTCCTTGGTTATTTTACACATCCTCTTTCACCTTTCTCTTTCTCGTCACGTTTCCGGAAGCAACTGGTTGGCAAGACTACTGTAAGTCTGTCAAATATTTTCACTCCCTCACCTTGCTTGTTGAATCTATGTAGCCTCATTATTTTTCTCCCTCTCATACACCTGTCCATCTCCTGTCTGTCTCTCTACTCCCCACTTGACTCTCTTCCTACTGTCCAACCTCCATTTCCTGTCGGCTTCCTCTTCCTTTTTCCCGCCACTCCCTTGCCTTGGTTTTGCTCCTAATGTTCGTCTCTTGCTGTTCCCGCCATTCATCCCCGTGCTTCTTGTTTCCTACCTTCACATCACTAGTCTGCCTTCTTCCTTTTATCGTTCTCTTCTCGATCTGTCGTTCTCCTTTACGTGTATCTATCTCTTACTCTCTCATGTCTTCGTCTCTCCTTCTCTGTCTCTCTTCTTGACGTATTTTTCCCTTATCTTTCCTTAGAGTCTCCTGTCTTGGTCCTTTTATCGTCCCTCTTTTCCTGTTGGTCTTTCTTTGTCTAATCATCACCTATTTGTCAACAGTCCTGCACGTCCTTTCTTTGACCCTATCTGTTTCTTTGTCCTTCTATTACTCCTCTATTTTTCACCACTCCCTGAAATCACGTATCTTAGTCACCTCTTCTTTTATGTCACTCTCTGTCTAATCATCACTTATCCCTCACCATTCTACTCATATCTACGTCCTCTCTTTCGTTCCTCCTCTCTATCCCTGTCTTCTCCTAAACCACATTTTCATCCTCTCTCCCTCTCTGTCTCTCTCTGTTTACTCACCACCTATCCATTACCATTCCCTAACACCTCATATCTCCCTCTCTCTTCCTTTCTCCCTTTTTCTATCCACTCCTCACTATCCCTCACCATTTGCACCATATCTTCGTCCCATCTCCCTATCTGCCTCTCTCTGTCTCTCTCCACGCCTCACCTGTCGCACACCTCTCCCCCTGTCCTCTCTGCCTTACCTGGCGATGGTGGCTGAGCGCGGGAAGGCATCGTAGTCCCCGTAGGGTCGCCTGGTCGGGTACTCCACGGGGATCACAGTGATGTAGTTCTGGCCAGCGTCCGCCTGGTGGCCGCCGAGCCCCCCGCTGTCGTCCTCTTCGAAGCCGTATTCCGACATTTTTCCCAGAGGCATCGGCTGCGTGGAGGAAGGGAAAGGAGGAGAAGGTGTTAGTAGTGTATCTCTTGCTCTCTTTCTCTCTCGTACACTGAAGAACAGGCTGCATTATAGACACGAACACAGGACAACACGATGTAGCTCAGGCCCTGTATGCTGCTATGACTAGGTAAATATAACTAGACAGGTCACTTCTTTCTTTATCTCTTTTACACACCGAAGGGCAGGCTGCATTATAGACACGAACACAGGACAACACGATGTAGCTCAGGCCCTGTATGCTGCTATAACTAAGTAAATATAACTAGAAAGGTCAATACACGTCTATACACATACCTACACACACACACACACACACACACACACACACACACACACACACACACACACACACACACACACACGAACGCACGCACGCACGCACACGAGAGCAGCTTATTTAATGCAAGAGTTCTGTCATGTGGTATAACTATTATATATATTTACTGGAGAACCAATTATGCATGAAAAATTAACGAAATGGGTGTGAAGTGGAGAGATGGGGGAAACAGTGGGGAGGTGGTGGGACGAGGCAAGAACCCCCCCACCGCCATGACCATCCCACTACCTTCCCTCCCCCCTCAACTCCCCACCCTCTCCCAACTTCTGTACTCTCTCCTCCCCCCCTTCCCCATAGCTCTACTCTCCTTTCTCCTCCTACCCCAGTTCCCTTCCCCTTCTCCCCTGACCCCCTCCCCCCCGCACATCAGTATTCCCCGCGTCGCCTACTCCGGCAGGGAAGCACAAGTCGCTCTGTCCTCCACGCCCCGCTCTTTTTACGCGCGGACAGACGGACAGATAGATAGACAGACAGACAAATGAACAGACAGGCGTATAGACAGGCAGACAGGACAGAGACATGTAGGTAGAGAGATGATTGGGCGCGCACAAACACACACACACACACACACACACACACACACACACACACACACACACACACACACACACACACACAAAAGCGGTGGTGATGTTATATTGTTACTAGTAGTGGTGGTGGCGGCGCTGTAACCGACTGTTGCTATTGTTGTTGTTACTGTTATTTTATTACCAGGGAATGGTCACTTGGCGCTGCATTGTTTATTATTCTTTTCGCATTGCTGCTCATCCCTTTCCACCTGCCACCGCCTCCCTACCTAAGAGTCCTCCCCCGCCTTCCCCCGCTCCCTCCCTCCGTTGCTCCCCCGCCTCCCTCGCTCGCTCACCAATGAGCAACTAACTCATCGCCGCTTCATCGACCACCACCTCCCGACCACTCATCCGCGGCACACTTACTCACGAGGCCACAAGTCAAGTCAGGCCGCTATTCTTTTGCAGGCTTGGGGTTAAACACACAGCATGAGGGTCAACTGTGCTGCTGTTTGTTCGTCAGTTTATGTAACCAGGTAGTGATCGAGCAAGCCTGCCAGCCATTCAGCCACCCGCTCACCAATGTCCTCAGCCATCGAGCTAACCTGTCACACATCCAGCTAGCAATCCAATTTTCACATCTACTAGTCACTCAACCACCTAGTCAACCAGCCTGCAAATCATTAGAGCAACCTGCCATCCACTCGACCAAGCTCTCAGTCACCCAGTTAATCACCCACCTATATACGAGTATATAACGAACCTGTCATGTAATAGCCGGCCATCCAGCAAGCACATCTGCCAGCCACATCATCTATCCAGCAAGTCATTACATCAAGCAGCCAGGCAACCAAACAGTCAGCCAGTCATCCACTCTGTGTGTAACAAAGCGTGCAACAAGCTAACAGCCAGGTAGTCACTCCACCAGCTATTTTGCAGCCAACCATCCACCCAGTCTCAACAACCAGTCAGTCAGCCGTCCATTTTACAGGCAACCATCCATCCAATTTCAACAGTCACTCAACCACTCACTTTTACAGCCAACCATCCATCTAGTTCCCCCTTTAACCACCAACCTCGAAAACACATCCTCATCCTCATCCCTCGGCCCCACGAACAGCTCCAGCCCACACTTCTCTCACTACACGTTACAGAGAAAGAAAAAAAAAAAAAAAAGTGTCCAGTGACACTCCCGTCCATCACGCCCAATAACATCTGGCCCAGGTTTGTTTCACTTCCTGATTTTTAGCAGAACAGAAGCGTCAGGGGATTGCCGCCACTGCCAGGGAAAGGAAGCATCACCCTCCCATGGCAGGATGAGCAGCGTGTTTAGTAGTTATGTTTAAGAGCGGTAGAGAGAAGGCTGTGCACAAGTACTGCCGAGGAATGTAGAGCGTGGGAGTTATGGAGGAGGAGGAGGAGGAGGGAACTTGAGGAGGGAGTAATTTTAGAAGATGGGGCTAATCTGAGGCGAGGTCAGACAGAAGGGGCAGTGAAGGAAGGGTTAAGGCGAAGCACCTACGAGGCCCGTCCAGCGCTGCCACAGCCGCGCCGGGAAGGACTCGGACAGCAGCGACAGGTCGTCTATGTTGATGTTGCTGCTGCTGTTGCTGGCGCTGCTGGCACGCCTGCTCATCCTGCTGCACTGGCTGCTGCGCCTGCTGACCCGCCCCAGGCCGCTGCCGGGGAGGGAATCGTTCATGCTGGCGTCGTCAGCATCCATCGTGGGTTCACGCATGAACACTCAGGGCGTATATTGAGTCACCGGCAATCTTTACTAAATAGCAACGACCAGGTACAGCTGCTGTGTCTCACTTAATGTCAGCTTAATAATTCAAGCGTCTCATGGGTTTCAGCAAAGTAAATGCCAGCACTGATGAACTCAGTAACACATGTATTGCCACTGCAAAGAACACGGAAACACCGGCCGCTCTTATCAGGTGCACGTGAAACGCTTGAACGCCGCCTTGCTGCAGGATGTTGAGGCGTGTGAGCGAGGAGCGGCAGTGGCTGCTAGCACAGCACCACAACACTGGCGGCGAGCACCGCGCATCACGTGTTTCACTGGGACAGTTTCACCCCTCGTGTGGCCACCAAGCCCCTGTCCCCCCGTCACACGAGGTGCGGCCTGGGCGAGCTGCTGTGCTCCAAGCTTCACCGCGCCTCGCTCACACTCCCCACTGATGCAAGTTATTTCACTCCAGACCTCGCAAATGTAATGAAATTACGATATCTAGCGTGCCCCCACACCCTCCCCCCTCGAAGCCTTTACTGCATGGCAGCTCATCTCCACCTCCACCTCCCACCACCTGCCGCTGCTCCTCTCCCCTTTCCCAGGCACGCGTTGCTCCCAAATAATGTTCAAGCGTCTCTTGCTGCTCATTGTTTCAACATCCACGCCACGCCGGCACGGCCCCTCGACGGCTACTGGGCGCCGACCCGCCTTTACCTGTCTTACTCATCACACACTCGATTATCTCCCTCTGCTTTAACTCATCCATTCGACATTTTACTAGTTGGTAACATGTGGCCTTTGCTGTTGCCAAGTCGAAGAGAACTCAGCTGCGTATGAATAAATGAACATCATGCACCGAGGTCATGGCACGCCGCCGTTTGATCGGCGCTGCGCCACGCAAGTGTTCACGTCCCGGCCGCTGCTCCGACGCTACTGCTCACGGTATAGATATCTATGCCGTGCTACTGTTTGCATCACCTTGCTCTCACGCCGAGCTGCTGCCCTGCCTTAGGTCTGAGTTGATTATAGGCATGTTTTTCCTTCCCGTGACATTCCCGCCAGTCACACATCCTGCCACCGACCCTCGCACCAACACTGTCTGAAACGAGTCGTCTTTCTTCTTAAAACTAATGACCAATACACAAGCACGAGTGTTTCCTCGCCGTGCCGCGCTGCAGTTTAACTGAGTGATGTAAACACTGACACGCACATACGCACACACGAGAAGGGAGGGAGGAGCGGATCAGCTCCCTCTCCATAATCATGTAAAATCACATCACGTATAATAGCCACTCCGCGCATCGTCACTCCGTCAGGCCACACTGTCTTAAACCGACTGAAATTAGAGAACACATATGCTTAATTTTCCTCTGCCTCGAAGCCAAGCACGGAGAGTTATTCCTCATGTTTCGCACGAGCACTTTGTTTCTATGAAGCAGGACGCATCTCACGCGGCGCGGCGCTGGCCACACGCCACCTCACAGCAGCACAGCGCTCCATCCCCCTCTGCAGATGAACCACCACTGGCTTTAGTTACATCGGGTTTAGTAACACACACAGACACAGACATACAAACATACACACACCAGCCTCGTGACGTCATAACTCCCGCAGGCCAGCAAGGACCAATAGGAAGGCCGTGTCCTTTCTACGTCAGCGATGCATAAAATAATACCAATGGAGAGCCTCAATTTTGGGATTTGGGCACCGCGTCATTCTTTCACGGGGGAGAGTCAAGGACGTGCTCGATAACTTGCGTCACTTTACGATCAAACGCTAAGCAGAAGAGGTTCCAGTGACGTGTTTTTATTAAGTGGACGAGACTTTTAGTGGAAAACAATGTCGTTCTTATTTTACTTAGTAGTTTCGTGTGTTGATCTGAAGGTACGTGATGAGAATTTTGTGTAATTTTATGATCAGAGGTTAAGAAGAGGTTCCAGTGATGTGTTTTTATCAGGTGGATGAGAATTTTACTGGCGTTCTTCTCAAAACTAAATACATACGTGTGTTGATCTGAAGGCACGTGAACTCTGTAGTTTTACGATCAGAGTTTAAGAAGAGGAGGTTCAAGTGACATGATTTCTCTTTTTTTTTTTTTTTTAAGTGAACGAGACTTTTTAGATAACACTGTCGTTCTTTTTCATTTGATTTACTGCCTTCGCGTGTTGATCTGAGGGGACGTGATGAGAACTGTGTCATTTTACGATCAAAAGTGAATAAGACGAATTTCAGTATTTTTGCTTCTTCTTTTCTGATCTTTCTAAGTGAGCGTGAATTTTAGTCATAATGATATCGTTCCTTTAGTCTCTTTCTTCCCTTATAGCTTCGTGTTGCTATTTTAAAAGGAAGGTGTCATGGCGTGTCGTGCGGAGCTCATAAACACACGGATCACTGTTGGCCTTGATACACCAACCTGACTAGACAACAAGGTGACGCAGCACAAGGGAACACAAGAGAAGGACAAGCAGCAGCAGCAGTAGATTTGTTCTTTGCCCTCAAGAGACTGAGATGTGCAACACTATCTAAAGAGAGAGAGAGAGAGAGAGAGAGAGAGAGAGAGAGAGAGAGAGAGAGAGAGAGAGAGAGAGAGAGAGAGAGTTTATGGAATGAAAAACACGTGGTGAGGGAAGCAGGGCAGAACGGGACTGGGCGGGACGGGGCGGGGTGGGGCAGGATGGCGCTAGGGCGTGACAGGCAGAGGTCCGGAAGTGGCAAGGGCGGGGACGACCTGTTGTGGTGCTGCTTTATCACAGGAGAGAGAGAGAGAGAGAGAGAGAGAGAGAGAGAGAGAGAGAGAGAGAGAGAGAGAGAGAGAGAGAGTCTTGACGGACAGCTCAGAATTCAAAGTTAGGGTGACGTGCATGTCAAGTTGTGATTCTCTCTCTCTCTCTCTCTCCCTCTCTCTCTCTCTCTCTCTCTCTCTCTCTCTCTCTCTCTCTCTCTCTCTCTCTCTCTGTCATCCGCTGCATCCGTTATTCACAGTTAGGTTTCATTTCATAACTGTCACATTCATCTCAACGCGGTGTTGCAAGCTTCTCCAGCCAGTCCTGCACATATCCCTTTATGTTATCTCGTATTTAATGTCTATAAAGAAGGAAGCCCCGAAAGCTGTTACCCCGAATCATCAATATACCAAATTGTCGTCTTTACACACACACACACACACACACACACACACTTTCAAAACGTAGGCATTTTCACTTTCCCTTCTATTCTATCATCTTTCCTTCCCTTCATTTTTTTTTTTTTCCATTCTCCCTACAATTATTCTCGCCATTATCTTTATTCTTTTCTCATTATCTTTCGTCCAGTGCTCCTAGATTTACGTCGCCAAACTTCTCCATGTCTTGGAAAGTTCTGCGTACAAGTTTTGGTTCGTATGGCACGGTGACCTTTCTTTTCACTTAAATTATTTTGCATAAGTACTTCATCCCTGTCTGTTTGTATTTCTTAGTTCACGGGTTTGTTGTTTTCTGTTATATTCGTATATTTTTTTCTTTTTTTTATGTAACTTCTGTTTATATTCATTATCATCATTGCTTATTTTTCAAGTTTTTGTATTAAGATATACACGTTTGAGTTCGGGTTACATAAACTTATCGTTAGTATTACTTTTGTTACCAATACTACTACTACTAATAATAATACTACATATATTACCACTTTGTTTCAATTTCAGCCTCATCTATCTCTTCAACACAAGAATCTTTCACATACTTTTACTTTCCTCCTACATTTTTTTTTTTCTTAAACCTTTAATTCTGACTCTCAACACGATGATGACGCGTGACCCTAGCGAGCTGGTGGGTGTCACGCGGCTGCACCACCACCACCACCACCACCACCACCACCACCTCCAGGGCGTTGCAGGTGCGATGCCGACAGGTACTGTGTTATCTGACTGACATTTACCTTCCTCGCTATGCATCATGCGGCTGTTCTCTCTCTCTCTCTCTCTCTCTCTCTCTCTCTCTCTCTCTCTCTCTCTCTCTCTCTCTCTCTCTCTCTCTCTCTCTCTCTCTCTCCATTATAGTAAAGTCCATACATGTTGCTACGAGTTACAATCCAGTAATGACTTGAAATTACTGATGAACATTTCATTTAACCTGACATTACATGAGGGAGACACTGCCCTGGCGTGTGTGTGTGTGTGTGTGTGTGTGTGTGTGTGTGTGTGTGTGTGTGTGTGTGTGTGTGTGTGTGTGTGTGTGTGTGTGTGTGTGTGTGTGTGTGGATAATAAACCGCCGGAGTCATGATTTCCACAGTGCAGCGTTTCGCAACTGTTGTCACACGCGAGTGCAGTGTCCTTGTCGTCCTTAATTATTTACCAGCCAGCAAAACAATTCTTTACACAAATCAACACAACAAGCATTTTAAAGAAGGAAATCCACTTGCCTGACTTCCTTCCTTCCGCACTCACCTGTTTGTGTTAATCTCTTATTTCACCACCTGGTCTGCTGGGCTCCTATACACGCATCTTAACTCTCTATGGACGCTACTTCTTTCTTTTTTTTTCTACATCCTGTCCTGTTCAAGGGATTGGTCGCAGAACTCAAACAAACGTATTCAAAGGTAAAAACCACGAAAAAAATCAAACTAATAGCCACATACCAACAGCCAATGCTTCAGTGGCCTTCCTTTTTCTTTTCAAACATTCCCTCAGACTCTTTGGTACTGAGTCTGTCAAGTTTTGCTGTATTTGTGGCTTCAGGTTATCCCACACGTAGCGTATTTCCGCCTCCAGCTTGTATAACGACGATGCATTCTCGTTTCATTACCGCCCACATTTTTTTTTTTTTTTCTCTGCCCACAATCAACTGCAACGTTTTTATTTATTTATTTTTCTTTTTATGAAAGTCTTCAATATCTGTGTCCATGCAAACTTTTATTATTATCATTATTTTCTTCGCGGTGCTCAGAATGCTGACAAAGGATGAACACTGCAGTGGAAGAGAATAAAATGATGTGTCGGGAACAGGAGACTCGTCAGGAAAATAACCACGGGGAAGAAAAGACTACTAGCATCTTTTTTTCCTTGTTCAAATGCACTGCAGCCACAACTTGTATCCCACAATAACTAGTACACGACCAATATTCCTTTCCTTCTCTCTCTTTTTTTAAATCTTCAACAGTGATGTGCACTCACTGCATTGTGTTGTCATTGTTATTATTTCTCTTATTTACTTACGTCATGCCAGCAAAGCCTCGTATTCTCCAGAAAGTGAAGAAAACTAGAACTTCTCATGTTTTACTGTTGGTTCTTTGTTGCGCTGTTGTGTAGCAATGTGTTGTGTGAATCATTCTTCCTTCCCGAGACATCTTTTCTCAAGTTTATAATATTGAATAGCTGTTTCTTTCACAGGTCTCATTCTCCACCAGGCTTACCCGTATTCTGAAACGCTTCGCTCTCTCACCACCACTATTTTCAAAGGCCACAAAGATGATCAGCTTGGTTCTCATGAGTGTTTCTCCTATTAGTAAAGTGGAAATCTTAATCTGTTATTAGATCCATAAAAAAATAAATAAATAAAATAAAAATAAAATAATAATAATAAAATACTTAAAAACCCGCTTCTTCATCTAGATTCTAGAGCCCTTTGAAAGTTGTAGAGGTGTGGCCAGAAGTGTTTCAGAATATAGTCCTGAGTCACAAGCATTATCCCGCGGCAGTTGTTTTTCTCTCATCTGTAGTGGTCGTGTCTTCAGAGCCTCGCGGTGGTGCTCACGAGACGCAGCCAGAGCGGTGGCCACGAATGCCTCCTCAGCTCTCTCTGTCCACCTGTCACCTGGACGTAACCTTTCAAGCGGTGTCCCCTCTTCTTTAATAACTCTCTCCTCTACACTGAATTGCCCTGGGGTTTATTTTAATAAGAAACAGGAGTTGGATATTTCATTTTAATTCTTGCACAACAATTAACCTGAACGGCGTTACGCATGTGTCAGCCCCGGGGCGCGAGGCGTGAGCTTTGCTGCAGGGACGCAACTGGTTGTATCTACGTAGTATGAACAAAACATTTTATTTATCAGTCTTATATATATATATATTTTTTTTTTTTTAACAAAGTACATTTGTTTTTATTATAATATTCTAAACTCGGATTTTTTTCTTGAGACTATTTTATACTGTAGTATTCCATAGCTGTCGTTGTTTTTAGAATATTAACGCTTTTTTTTTTTTTTTTTGGCGTACGCGGTGCCATGACCTCATTACCGCGGCGTCAAAAGTTTCAACCAATCAATTAATCCCTATCAGCCATTCCTGGCCGCTTCCACAATGGTGGCGGTACACACCCAGGTCCTCCCCCCACCCCTTCACTGGCCCGCCCCTCTCCTGTGACGGAGGCTCGTCCGTTCTCCCTTTGCAACTTTCAGTACGTGACAGTCAGTTGCACTCTTTCTTTGCTTGCTGCCTCTTGCCTCTGCTTTCATGATCACTCTTATTCCAGACTAAGCGTACCTCACCCACTCGCCTCCATGATCGCTAGCTTTAGCTGTTTTTCCCTCTCACGTCATCGCGGGTGGACTGTTTTAAAAGGTGAATGACACGGCGCGTCACAAGCTAAATTGGTATTTTTTTACAGTTCAATTTTTCCCTGTTCTGAGCGACATTTTGTCAGAATTCCTTCATCGAGTTGGCCATTCTCCTTTCAGTTTAAAATATAATTAAGTAGGAGTAGATATATAATTGATTTATTACATATAATGAATCTATAAATGAACAGGAAGTCAGCCTCCGTCCAGAACGCAGCAGTGTTTATTAGGATCCTCAGCAATGAAAGAGTGGTCGGCTGGCTGGTGAATGCCTCGCGTCCAACAGTGCACGCCCTTCATGCGCCACACAGCACGACACGCCTGCTTGGTGCGGAGGGACATAATACACACATACACAAACAAAGTGCCATGCGGTGCAGGTAATTTGGTGGGGCCGTTCAGCGCCACGCGACAAAGTCAACACCGGGCTCTCCTAAAGCGGCCACCAATCACACGAGTCCTGTTCGAATATTGCTCCCACACTGAACGCGGCGCGGCGCACACTGGGGTTATTTCAGTTCACAAACTATCTTCAATTACAACGAAAACAACACGTCAACTGAAATTAAAATCAGCGGCCAGCATGGTAACGATTATAAATTCGCGGTGGCGTTTGTTCGTCACAAACACCAGGAAGGCACAACACACCGGCGTGCATTTGTTTTGTTCCTCTTGACGCAAGGCTCCCTAAGGCGGGGCGCTCGCAGCTCCCGAAATATTCAACAGCCGGAACAGCGCAGAGGTCACGGACACTATATATATCCCATGCAGCTCATGGCTAAAACTGATGGCCCGGATACATCTCGAATGCATTTGTTTTTTTCTTTTGTTAACAAGTCTGACAGAATGCAATGGCACAAAATCCAGCGCGACAATGTAAGTCTCTCAGTTAATTCAGTGCTCCTCGACATGCTGATCAGCGCCCCAGCCCCCTTGGTGGAGCCGCTCGCCGGGCTGGCAACATCACGTACCAATCGTGAGATCAGTTTGGGCTGTATT
>NC_087159.1:6745000-6770000 GCF_035594125.1 Scylla paramamosain
GCTCTCTCTGCCTCTTACTCCTGTTACGTATTGACCCTGTCATACCCTCTCTTATTTTTCGTCCCATGTACTAGTCTTCCATAATACAGCTTTGTTTCTCGGTAAATGTTCATGGGAAATGTCCATGGATTGATAGTATCACCGTTTTCTTTATGGTGTTGACAGTTTTCTATGGTGGCTTGGATGGCAGGAAGGACTACGCCAATACCTTCAAGTACTCCATTTTTCTGTTGCAATTTCATAATTATAGTTGATAGATAGAATGATTAAGTGATTTAGGCAGTATGGATGTCTAATGGGGGAATTTTCCTTTGAATGCGGCAAAACAGTAAACTGATGCCGAGTAGTGGCATGATCTGAGTCGATCCATGCATTATCACTTCGTTATCAAATTTGTTAATTATTAAAAAGTGGCGTCCAGTACCACATTCCACTGAACACAACTGAAACATTCACCACAATATTCACTCTCATGGTAATCATAAGTAAACCAAGTATTATAATGAACGAAAAAAATAAATAAATAGATAAAGTTTACTTTGAGTGTTAACTTGGGACATTACATACTCCTTTCTGAAGGGCGCGATAACTAACACAAAGTAACTGTGGCTCCCCAGTGTTATGTGTAGGAACACACACACACACACACACACACGTCTGGACTAGCGCCATCCTCATTACGGGAATGCATTTAATTAATAAGTGTGGTTAATGTAGTAACAGAATGTGCCAGACATCATCCTTAGTTCATGTGGCACAACTTATTTGCCAAAGAATTTAACGCTAGGCTCAAGAATGATTTCCAAGAGCAGTTTCTCAGCGAAGGTAACTCTGATGTCTACGTACGAGTACGCATAATATCCTTAAAATTCCAGATTTTCAGGTCTGCCAAAATGAAGAAATGTTAATTAAATTTGGCTGTGTATCATGTACGAAGTGGTTCGTTAAGTATATGAATAAATCTTTAAAAATCTTAAACATTTGACTTACCTCGACTCCTTCTCTCCACAGGGACACATCAATAAAGAAAATCTTGTGCTCATCACTGCTCTGATGCACTGTATCTCTTGTGCATCAAGGAAAGCATAATGGAATTAAGATAATGCAAATGAAGAAGTGATAATAAACGACAGATTGATGTTCCAAAGGAAGTTTGACGTGAATTATGAAAAGGCCTTGAAGGAAAGAAAAACAGATACAAGAAATAATATATTTTGACATAATTAGCTTTATATCCACAGCTCTCCTCTGCCTTTTCAATATATAACATAAAAGCCAAACTAAAGCCAAACTGATTATGATCATTTGACAAATCAGTCAATAAAAGTTTTCCATGTCTTTAAAGGAGACATCTAATTAAGGAACTTGAATTCTGAGTGCATCCTCATCTTAACTCATATAGCAATGCTGGTTTCTTGCTAACTTTTCTTGAACAATGCCTTAAATAAAGATAACAAAGCCAAATAAAAATGTAATGGATATACATTTTAGAATACATCAGTCACATCTATAAAATCTGCTAAACAAAACAATACCCTCGGAAATAAATTTATGCCTTTTCATCACATACCTATAAAAGCAAAGTTACTGGGATAGGAAATAAAGCTTTTTTCCTGTGAGTATAGCTGAAGGCACTTTTTGCTCTTCTGCTGTGTTGCTCATTGCTCTAAAACTCATCATGGAAGGGGTAGTGCTTGTGGTCATTCACCCTGCAGAAGAGAGAGGGTGGAAAAAAAAAAGTGTTATAATCATCCCTTCCAATGAATACTGCATATTTATTTCCAAAGATAAAAACTAATAATTATAATTCAATCTTGTTTTATTCCACAATGTAACCTTTGTTCACCTAGCACAGAATAACTGCAGGAGAGCACAATGTTAGACGTTACTGACCAGCTCAAGTGAAGAACACGTCCATTACAATCAAAGGTGTCAATAGTCTTCATGTCTTCAGGAGAGAGTTCAAAGTCAAACACCTGTAATGAAAAAAATAAATGAATAAAATAAAAAAAAAATAAATAAATAAATAAAATAAATGAATAAATATAATAATAATAATAATAATAATAATAATAATAATAATAATAACAGTAATAATAAATAAAAAGATCAATTGTCTCAAGTACCAAGTTATATATATATATATATATATATATATATATATATATATATATATATATATATATATATATATATATATATATATATATATATATATATATATATATATATATATATATATATATATATATATACATACGAATATCTACAGAACAAAGTGAACAATGCCTTGAGCTTACAGCTACGAACTCCAGTCTTTTAATCCCCCACCAGGATGAAAGCATCCTGGGCTTGTCTCTTTACACACCCTAGCTTTTGTTCACCTGGTAGAGAACGGGTACAAAATGAAAAGGTCCACCATTCTAATCTTCCCTGTGCACTTGTGTGGACCCTTGCCACAATACTCTATGAGACCAGAAATGCAGTGTGCCACATGACAAAGGGCAATATACAGCAAGAACCACAGAACGCCTGACTTCTGATCTTTCTAAAATTTCTGATTGGGGCAGAGCAAACTTGGTATTGTTCAATGCCTCAAAAACTCAATTCCTCCATCTATCAACTCGACACAACCTTCCAGACAACTATCCCCTCTTCTTCAATGACACTCAACTGTCCCCCTCTTCTACACTGAACATCCTTGGTCTGTCCTTTACTTATAATCTGAACTGGAAACTTCACATCTCATCTCTAGCTAAAACAGCTTCTATGAAGTTAGGTGTTCTGAGACGTCTCCGCCAGTTTTTCTCGCCCCCCCAGCTGCTAACTCTGTACAAGGGCCTTATCCGTCCATGTATGGAGTATGCTTCACATGTCTGGGGGGGTTCCACTCATACTGCTCTTCTAGACAGGGTGGAATCAAAAGCTTTTCGTCTCATCAACTCCTCTCCTCTAACTGACTGTCTTCAGCCCCTCTCTCACCGCCGCAATGTTGCATATCTAGCTGTCTTCTACCTCTATTTTCATGCCAACTGCTCTTCTGATCTTGCTAACTGCATGCCTCCCCTCCTTACGCGGCCTCGCTGCACAAGACTTTCTTCTTTCTCTCACCCCTATTCTGTCCACCTCTCTAATGCAAGAGTTAACCAGTATTCTCAATCATTCATCCCTTTCTCTGGTAAACTCTGGAACTCCCTGCCTGCTTCTGTATTTCCACCTTCCTATGACTTGAATTCCTTCAAGAGGGAGGTTTCAAGACACTTATCCACCAATTTTTGACCACTGCTTTGACCCTTTTATGGGACTGGCATTTCAGTGGACATTTTTTTTTTTATTAGATTTTTGTTGCCCTTGGCCAGTATCCTTCCTACATAAAAAAAAAAAAAAAAAAGATTCTGGATTCAAAAGACTAACCTGGAAGTTAGACTCGATCCTTGACTTCGTGACTGACTTTGGGATGACAATTACATCTCGCTGAATCTGAAAAAAAAAAAACTAAATAAGTTAAGCAATAGAATTAGATTATAATAGGTATTGTTTTGAATGGAAATTCATTTAATTTAATTGTCTGCATATTTGCTTGAAGTAACATATAAAAAAGATGGCAAACATCATACAGGAGAACAAAAGAGCATACCAAGAGCAGCAAAACATGTGTTAGGAGACCACATGAGGTCAGCAGATTCCACTCCAGACTCACACAGAAAACTATAGAGCATCCAGGTATTATCATGACAAGGGGTACATTCAGTGGTAAGGGGAAGATTGGCATGAACTTCCTTTCTAAGAATGTTAATGAATGAGGTTGATGTCCACAAAGATTCTAACAAAATTACTCAACAGAACAAAATGAGTGATTGGAGAATTCTTCAGCTCTAATGAGATTAATAATGCAACATATCATGTGATACAAGCTGAGAGTCAAAAAGACAAAACACTGTATCCTCACCCCACTCCATGAAGATACTCGTATATGGACTTTAAACAGAAAAATATTGGATATTCCATATTGAATCTTAGCCATTCAGTATACTCGTGGAAAGATGACTAAATGCTCCTATCTTTTTTTACAACATTCCTGTGATTTATGTAATCTTTTTCTGTTTTAGCAAACATTTTTTTTTTTTTTTTTTTACTGTTTAACATACATAATCTCAGCATAAACTAATCTCTGCAGTCAACTTTCATAAATTTTGTTTATCTATACCCTCTTTTCCAAACAGTTTGCAGAGACTGAACAAAATCTGACCTGGTAACGAATGAGAATTTGAGCAGAAGTCTTTTTGTACTTCTCGGCAATGGCCACAATCTTTGGGTCGTCCATCAGCTGTGGATCATCAGGCTTAGCCCAAGGTCTGCAAAACACAAAATCTAAATCAGTGCCTTTTCAAATTTATTCAATATGATACAGGCCACCATGAAACATGCATTATAAACAAGAGTTGACACAAGGAATAGATTCCTCTGGCAACATTGTGGCCACTGATCCTCAACTCAGCATATCCTTACACTTACAGACAATGATATGCATGATAATTGAAATGTATGATAATTGTCAGTAAAGCACACAAGAGTTGGGGTCATGTCATAAAGTGATCAGCATACATGAGAGGAAACAGCCCTATATGGAGCTGCTCTGCAAGATTAAAATATTTTGTATAGGCCACAGGACTGCACTGGTAACATAAGTGGTTGTGTTGCAGGCAATGAGTGATACAGTCGGTTCTGAGTTCCTATATTGCAATCATTACCCAGTTCAAAGCATCTCTATTTCACATAATACCATGCAAATCCAAGAACAAGCAGAGAAGTCACAACCTGTCAGGTGATCCAAGAGGGCTGTAGGCAGTGACATAGATGCCCTTAGAGCGACAGAAATCAATCATTTTCCTCTGATTCAAGTATGGATGACACTCAATCTAAAAAAAAAAAAAAAAGTTGCAACACATTAACATGTTTTACAGTGTCAAAATGCGCAGTAAAACCAGCAAGGAAGACCTCTCAGTAAATTAATCATAAAGACAAAATCTTGATGCCTCTGATGTATCACAATTTCTTCTGCCATTCTCCTAATTAATTTTGTTTATAAGTAAAGACAGATTATGTTGCAGCAACATTCCCTCAAAATTTGTAAACAGTGCATAAAGTGCACAATGAAAATAGTAAGCAAAATTAAACAGCCTAGAAAAGGAAAAAAAGAATAGTCCTTCATGCCACTCAATGTTCTTACTTCCTACCACCAATCATTTCACATACTACAAAATTTGCCAACTCCTGCTGCAAGCTTTGGATAAAGAGAGTACAGAAGTGAAGGTTCACATAGTAAATACACCTCCCCAACATCACCTCACTATGAAATCCAGAAGTTTTGTGTTAACTTCCTGTATTGCTATGCACCTACAACCTGGAAAGGTAATTGAATGGATTGTTACAATGTGCAAAGTTTTCATACCTGATTGGTGACTGGCTTTATGGTGCCTTCTGCCAACACACGCTCAATCTGCTTCTTGTTGAAGTTGGACACACCAATAGATTTTGTAAGACCACTTTTCTGAGCTTCCTCCAATCCCTTCCATGTTTCCAGGTAGTCAACATCACTGAATAGAGTTTTTCCATTTGAATCAGCAGGGAACTTCGCTCCACCTTCCTGAAATACCGCACACCCCTTCTAAGTCATAGTTTTACACATGCATTACTTAAAATACCTCCTTATGGAACCATAGAATATTTACAGCTAAACATCACATAACTAACTTGAACTTCCACTTTCATTTAACCAATGTATGAATGATGTTTCACAAGTATTTCTTATAACAATGCAAGATACAAATTCATATGTGTACAAAAAGATACCATGCTTGATACCACCTAGCATTAATATCTTACCAAGAGGAAAATATGATAGGAAGAGGTATAGATATGAACAGTTGACTACAGTGAACAAACCAATCACTGAGAATGATAAAAAAAAAGTGTGATAAGGATTCCTAGTATAACATGAATACAAACCATGTATAAGAGACAAATAAGCACACCTGATAACCCATGGGCCAATGAATCAAGTAGAGATCCAAGTAATCCAGCCCTAGGTTGGTCAGGGACTCCTTGAGGGTGGGCAACACCAGGTGCTGGCTGTGGTAGGTGTTCCAGCACTGAAACACACCTTGATGACAGCCTCATAACAATTTTGTAATAATCTAAAGCACTAATTACTTCAGTGACATAAATCATCAATGAGAGAATCACCTCACTTAGGCAGTTTATAATATATACTATCCCTTAACATACAAAGTTAGAAGATAGATAACATGGATAACATTACTTCAAATGTACAGTCTGCTTACGTCAGGGAACAATGATGATTATTTTGATAATCACAACTCATGTGCAACAGCCAAAAGAAAAAGTTTACCATCTTCCTTATTATGCACAACAAACAAGTGAACATTATTCTTATCATTTAAGCAAAAGCACTTGATCTTGATTTCATATCTACGTTGAGTGAAACACAACTCTCCCTGCCTTCTAGAAGAAATCATGATCAAAACATCACAAATTCCTTACCTTACTGGTGATGAATAGGTCTTCCCTGGTGACAGTCCCATCCTCAATCTTTGCTTTGATGGCAGCACCCACCTCACTCTCATTGCCATAAATAAGAGCACCATCAATATGACGATATCCACAAGAGATGGCGTCCTTCACCGCCTGGCACACCTCACCGGGTTTGGACTGAAACAAAACACTTGTAAGCATGTACAAAGATGATATGAGCACATCTGGTCAGTTCAGCAATCACTTCTGCACAACATAAATTTTGCAAATACATAAATGCAATTTAACTTGTGAATTTGCATTTATGACAAATCAAGCCAATTTGTGGTTTTGTATTTGCAAAAGCACTTAAGCAAATACATGCACACATAATTACCCAATCCTAATGAACAATCATGATAATATAAAATATATATATATATATATATATATATATATATATATATATATATATATATATATATATATATATATATATATATATATATATATAAGTATTCCATATTATAAAGTATAATATCATGTCCTTTTAGTAAATTTTCAAACATCACATCACCTGTTATTAGTCATAATATACTAACTAAAAATCAAATTTTACATAGTGAATGAATGAGCAGAGGTTATTTCTTATAACTTGATAAGTCATCATCCTAAATTTCATGAAATTTTCTGATGGCATCTAGATTGAAATTAAACTAATTCCACAGTAATGAAATGGATAAAAATGGTTTGTTTGAAAAACTACAAATTTCATTAAGTTTGCAGAAGGTAATGCTTGAGTTTGCAGATCTGCAGTGACCATTACTGCATATTAGTACAAACATGAAGTGTTCTGCACCAGAACTGTCCAAGCATCACTGCAAGGAAATGTATTTTTACAAATGAATGAGAAGAGGCAGAATGAAGGAGTATGGAACATGGCCCCAGGAGCATGATTGGGAGAAAAAAAAAATGAGAAGTATGAATGTGGGCAGTACAGCTGTAGCTGTAATGGACTGGTTGACAAAACAACATGGTACAAGATCATGCAAAGTGGCTTGGAAAAAACAGCCTGCCAAAGCACCATATAGTAAACAAGACTGGCATGTACACATATGTACAAACTCTTTCACAATGTTGGAGAGAGAGAGAGAGAGAGAGAGAGAGAGAGAGAGAGAGAGAGAGAGAGAGAGAGAGAGAGAGAGAGAGAGAGAGAGAGAGAGAGAGAGAGAGAGAGAGAGAGAGAGAGAGAGAGAGAGAGAGAGAGAGAGAGAGAGAGAGAGAGAGAGAGAGAGAGAGAGAGAGAGAGAGAGAATGAAGTTAAAGGATGGAAAATATCAGTTTTCCTACACTAGATGAGTCTTAGAAGATCCAAGCCTCTCAGCAGGACTCTTCTGGAAGAATGCACAAGTTATCAGCACCCTTACCACTTATGTAGCAGACTGACAATAAAAGTTACCAAGACATAGCAAGAACTTCCACTGTTATGGATCTGCATTGTTACCGATTGCTAAAAATTTACAGTATTGCATGCCAGAAGTATTTCCATGGCATAGTCTGATTGGTAATGTCGAGTATATTAAGCGTCCTGGCAACAAAAGATTAATTGAGCAGATGACAAAGCTCCCAAAACATGACAACGGAAACAGTTAATCAAGAAAAGAATTGCTTAGTAAATAGCATAAAAGAAAAAAATAAGCTGTTCACTAGGAAAATAAATCACTTACTGGAATAAGACATGACTCTGAAAGCATTTCTTTTTCAGGCTCAACTGACATGTCCCTCGGAGCCCCCCCTCGTCCCTACAAAAGATTACTCAGGATCAATAATCCTACCCAACCAACCTAATCTTTTGTACCTACACTGCACCCCTCCTGTTACCTGCTAACAGTTATTGTGACAGGAGGTAATGTTTATAAAGATCCCCAAAATCATTCTGTTATCTGATGATTGTTTGTTTCTCATGTCTAAGGTGCTGTAGTTTATATCTCCATGGCAGGTGATCACTCTCTGGTGACACTGTTTCCCATAGGTGAAAATCTATCCCCACCTTCAGATCAATATCTTGGCAGTTCTATCATCCTCAAAAAACAGAGGCATGACAGTGATAAACATCCTGTTAACTCTCACAACCCTGTTAATACATCCCATACAACACAGCTACATCTGTAAAGACAAATAAAAATCAATTATCGTCATCATTTCATTCAATGCCCTCATTCTCCCTGATGGAACAGGATAGTTTATGAGTCTCAGACCCTTAACACAGTTACAGATGATCTCTTCTCTGATAGTCATCCTTTTCATGCCTTCCTCCACAAACTGTCTCATGGTATTCTTGTCTTCCTACTGGCAAAGACAAATTCTCACACAAACAACCCATTCCATATTGAACTTTGTTGTGTTGAAAACTGTTGCACTTCTGAAGCTTATAATAATCTTACCAATAGTGGCTCCTCATGGAGCAGCTAAAAGATGTGCATATGTGGATGAATACTCACTGTACAACATGTGTGAGAGGGGTTTTGTTTTGGGGCTGTGCAGGGTTACATTACAGTGATGTGATCTGTCTTGTGCTGCATCACAAGTTCTAAGTCCATGCCAATGAGGCTCACTTGAAGGGACATAGAGTGATGTGTGTGTTAGTATGTTGGTTTCCAGCAAGGAATGCCACATGTTCTTTTGTATCCCTTTCATTCTGCTGATGAGAACTGCCCTTTTAATGACATTTTTGAATGTCATTAGATCATTTACTTCTGGCCTATATGTCAATTATTTTCAGCCATTAACCATGTGCATATGTGACAGCCACAGCAGTCAGCTGGATAACTGCAAAGGTACTCAGTGTAACAATGGTAGCCGAGTGGAGTGGATGTCGATTGCCCTAATTAGCATAATCCATGATTAGTGATGCATTATATTGATACAGTATGTAATAGTTTTGATACAGTATGTAATGGTTAGTAGTGCTATGCACATCTTATGTTTATTATGTATGTCTTCAGGTTTGACTGAATGCAATAAATGATTCGCGTCACCGTGTGGGTCTAAAATCTTTTAGCTGCCTCCAGGCAGCTACAACCAGCATTTTATTGTGTAGTCCCAAAAGCAAGACAACCTAGGTGTACATTTCTTAAGATTGTATGGTGTGTTGCTGAAATCAATCAAGTGCTGAACACTTGGTGGTGCCGGTACCCTTTGAGGA
This sequence comes from Scylla paramamosain, assembly GCF_035594125.1. Taxonomy (NCBI): domain Eukaryota; kingdom Metazoa; phylum Arthropoda; class Malacostraca; order Decapoda; family Portunidae; genus Scylla; species Scylla paramamosain. The sequence goes on from NC_087159.1 coordinate 6,754,740, forward strand.
TGAGGAAGAGGTCAACCAACCACACCATGGACCTACTTCCTAGTAAGGTATAAAGTTAGGTTTAGTGTTCTAAAGTGGGGACAAAGGCCCCCTTGACTAGAAATTTCCCTAATTTTCAACATATGGCATCACATCCTTACACTTTTCATGAATGTCCAAATTAAGCATGATCTGACCTCCCCCACCCTAAAACCCTGCTTTCCCACCAGGTCCCCAAACTTGCTTGTCCTGGAGAGGAGTAGCAATAAAATATATAAGGAGCTGCTATTAGTAAGATTTACCAAAGATAGCAGCATTAAATTTTCCCTTATCTGTAACCCTAATGATATATATATATATATATATATATATATATATATATATATATATATATATATATATATATATATATATATATATATATATTAGTCAGGAACCTCACAAAGAAAGGCACACACATACACACAATCATTTCATTCAAAACCAAAATAAACCCAAAACATGGGTTTTTGACCAATGGGGGGAAAAAAATAAATAAAATTCTCTCTCTCTCTCTCTCTCTCTCTCTCTCTCTCCTAACCGTCATTATTTAACCAACAAGCACTGTCATTATTAAGCTAACATTCAACCAAAGCACACACACACAATCGCGGCACTCAAAATGCAAGTCAGACTAACGGAAAACAAACCAACCCAAACATTCCACTCCTGTCTAAACATTCAGGAAACAACACTATGTTTACTCCTTATTTTTAGCCCTACCTTCCAAGTGCCAAGGCCGAGGATGGGGTACTGCTGCCCATTATTGAAGGTGACCATAGGGGAGATGGCTGGCATGGTGGCGAAGTGGTTGAGAGAGAAGGATGCGAGGTAAGGTGCCTTATAGAGGAGCCGTCGGGTAGTGGTGGCAGAGAATGTCCTTGTCAGAGTCGCGATCATTGCGGGGCTGAGAGCGACTGCCGGTAGGCTGATGTGTTGCTGCTTCGGAATTATTTGCTGTACTAAGTCTATTTATTAATTTACTTATTTTTGTCACTCGTTTCATAGATGTGATAGTGTACAATGCATTTTTTTTCTTTTCGTGTTGTTAACTTTGATCAGTAAATCAGTGAATCCATAACAGATAAATAAATAAATCAGTAATATGGTACCCAAATGAATTAATAAATCATAATAAGACCATTTCTTTCCTCACTTTTTTACTTGTTAAGTCCGATATATATATATATATATATATATATATATATATATATATATATATATATATATATATATATATATATAATACCTACGGTAGGTAAATGAATTATTATATGCATATGTAAATTATTAGGATTTTATTAATAAATCAAATGATGTTGCTTGTCTAGTTTGGGGGTTTTTAAAGTGGGTATCTTAGCAAAGATTGGTATCTTCATCATTTGTTGCTCCTGACCGCATACAGCCTCAATAATGTTGCAGGAGCCCTATTCTTGCATTCCCATGTGTATTTCAGTTTTACGTAGCATTAAATTTCCTTGTATCGCAACTTATCTGAATCAAATTAAGCACGATGTTATTCCACCGCTGTCTCTATATTTTCTATTACTTTTTTTTTTTTTTTTTTTTTTTTTTCATAGTGAAGTCCATAGTAGAAGTCCTTGGCTTGGCATCGGTTCCCAGTTCGTAACTTACTGCTATTCTTATTACTAATGTTCTAATTCGATTTATGGAAGTACAGGCGTTGATAATTTAACACGAAAGTTTCATGCCCAGTGTATTATAATCTTAATTTGAAACTAAAATGCAACCAAACATGCGCTTATTTCATGTCTTGAAGTGATACGCATCTCTGGGGAACAATAGCAGGTGAAGCTAAGTGGCTTTACATAATCTGTGAGTCTCTAGGGGATTAGCCCGTGTGTTCACCAGTAAGGGGCACATTCCCTAATATTGTGGCGACCGGCGTCTTATCTCCACTACTCTTGACGGCTTCACTGAAAGTTATCGAAGGTTTCAAAGGTGTTTTTATGATTCAGATGATGGTTTGATAAAATAGATAAATAAATAAATAAATAAATAAATAATGATAAAATAAACAAAACAAATTGCATCATCCTTAGAAAATATACTCATGAGAGTCCTATTTATTATCCTTGTGACCCTTGAACAGTCCTTTTCAGAGTTAAAAACACTTGAGGAAGTAGGCTGTCGAAAGTATTTCCTATCATTTAGGCACTACAGCCTTGATGGGCGGCCACGCAGAGCAGTGATGATTGCTTTGGTTCGTGGCTGCTGAGAGAGAGAGAGAGAGAGAGAGAGAGAGAGAGAGAGAGTGGTGGTGCTATGGTGGGTGGGTTAAGAATGCCTGTCATCGTTACATAAGTGTTTTCAGTTCTGAAGGCCATTGAACACTGATGCTTAAGAATTTACGACATCCATACTTCAAACCAGTAAGCAGTTTTCGAACCCTTGATCTTCCTGTAACCCTAACTCCTATGTGATAGACAGATGAAGGACCAGTATAGTGAGTCGCGACGCACGAGTCAGCAAGAGAGGCATTGTGGTGGAGGTAAGTTTGTACACATAAATAAAAAATAAAGATACAGTGTTAAAGCTAATGATTCTGAACATTATCAGAAGGGACTACTGAAAACAATACAGATCTTTATCAGGAAGATAAAGAATGTCTGTGTCTGTCTCACTGCACAGCTCTCAAAACTGAACGGAACTTTGTAGTTTTTGTGTGAACCCTCTGATTTATTTATTTTTTTCTAATAGAAAATGTAAGTCATATGCTCACAGAATAGGGGAAAATTAAACTCTAAAACTTGATCTAAATGGAGGGATGAAGCCGTGTAGTGACCGGATCAGTGACCTCGGGACCTATGATCGTTATGATCCCGACATCCTATCCGGTCGGGGCAAGATAAAGGAAGCTTAAGCTTCATATATATATATATATATATATATATATATATATATATATATATATATATATATATATATATATATATATATATATATATATATATATATTGTTTTCAGTATTAAAAAAAACGGTATTATTTTGATTTTGGTCAGGAATTTGACTTACCGAAGCCCTCACGTGGCTTATCTGGCTTTCAGATGAATTTCTCAAGTAAGCATTTCTATGAATTGTCCATGGGGGGATGATCTTTTTGGGATCTAAGGAATGCTAAAGATATTTCCAAGTATTAAAAAAAAAAAAAACTGATTTAACCAAATGTTAATCACAAAATGTAATTCACGAGGCAGAGTGAGGAAGAGCGGGACCGTTTCTTGAGTCTCCGCCCTCAGCAGGATTATTCAGTGACGAAGAATGAATTTCTAGAGAATGTGTTCGAGGTAATACTCTTCAATATACATTTTTCTTTCCCTTTCTCTTAGTACATCCGTATGAGAAAGACTTAGACCATTAACTACTGCTGATGTCTCTATTTCTATGGCGCATTTCAAGGTATTCGCATGTCATGCATGTTGGAGCCTGTTGAAGGACGTGTGGTATTTACGTAAACCCGTACCTCCTCCAGTCAGGCCTCCTTCTGCTACTGCTGAATGTTACAACTATTTAGATACATCTGGACTTCTATTACTTTCCCTGAGACATTTTGGTCTTTGGTAATATTAGGATAATTAGGATAACAAACACCAATAGAACCTGCTGAACAGACTGTGGTTGCAACGGAGGATGATTGCACAAAATGGTAGTTGTTGCGATACGGGCTTAAATGAGGGGCTGCTTGATTTATTCCAAAAAGGAGGCGGAGAGAGAAAGAGCATATTTGATACAGGTGGTGTGTGGCATGTGTGTGCCTGTCATGCCCTAAGAGAGGGGCAACGTATCCTTAACTGCAGCCGGTGTGGGGCCTCGCCGCCTCGCCGCCCCAACAGAGAGAACCTGCTGATTCACCCACTTGTACAATCTCTAGTGAACAGCCTTGATGTTCGCGACAACGTAACGGTTACCGCATATAGTATTATGTTAGATGATAGATATGTTGTGGTTTTATTGCTTCTTCCTTGAACCATCGCCATTCCAAGAACACATGATTTCATAATTTCCTCGCTAGCTAAGCGGGTTTTTTCTGTCATTATATTACTGCTGGTAATTCAGTATGAAAGTTGATAGGGAACACGTACGCAAAGGTCTATCTGTTGACTCAAGTCCCTACGCTAGCAGTGTGTGGAGTGGCCAGTGCCAAACTCGACTCATCGGATATCTGGATTCATGTATCAAAACATTTTATTCTTTTATCAGGGAATAGTTTCTAAGGTGATTTAAATTATTAGTCAGGTTCTCATTTTTTTTATTTCTTTATTTATCAGTGATACAGAATACTTGCTGAATTATCACTTGAATTATAAATAAGTAGCCTCCATTGTTATTTCGATGTGATTTCCAATTCCATTGTTAGTGAAAATCCTTATAGTGGTTAGCACGATTCAAGTACGAACTGAATGAAATTTTGACACGAAGTAAAAATATATGATATCAATTCTCTCTCTCTCTCTCTCTCTCTCTCTCTCTCTCTCTCTCTCTCTCTCTCTCTCTCTCTCTCTCTCTCTCTCTCTCTCTCTCTAATCACAGAGAAAGAGAGAATGAAAAATGGCAAAATATATGCAAAATTGAAAAGAAATGAGACAAAAGAATGATAAAGAAATATATTGTCTAAGGGTTTTCAAGAATATCAAAACATCATAAAAAAAAAAAAAATCCAAGCTGAACTGGGCGCAACGTAGCCTCGAACACCAGGAACCAGACACCAGGAAGGCCACAGCTGGGTCGTAGGCAAGTTCACAGAATCCACCCATGTTAGTGTGTATGAAACCTTCCTGAGAGTAATTACCATTTTGATAGGTATCTACTACTTCCTCCCAGAAGACGGAAGTGGGAGCAAAAAACAACAGTCTCTATTATCAAACGTTTTGGCGCTGTATCTACTACTTTTAATAGGCTTTCGTGGAAGTTATTGGTGATTTTAGCATCACGTTATGTGTGGGTGTGATAAGTTTTTGGCCTTCCCACTAGTTTTGTTCTAGGATGAGAGGCCATACTGAGGGGTCAACCCGCATATCGCAAGGTGTCTTGAGTCTGCCAGGAAATGACACCTGATCTTTCTCCCATATGAACGAGTCCAGCTGACATGTGTTTCTGCCTCCTGGGAAGCATCTACGTGAACACCTTTCCTCCCCTCCTTTTTCTGTTTGTGTTATGGTATGGCCGGCGTCAACCCCTCTAATTCTCACACGTCTTTCCGTATCTCATCTTTCCTCATCCTAATCTCTACTTGTCCTTTCCCTCCACCTTCTGATCTCTGCTGCTTCCGAATCCACGTGGAATTGACGGGAAGGACGCAGGTGGAGTCCAAGCCACGCTGCGCCACAAGAATAGCAACAGAAGACACTGGCAGCAGTCCAGCGGTACACAACAGCAACAGCAATAACAGTAACAACAACTAGAACAACAACAACAACAACTACTACTACTACTACTACTACTACTACTACTACTACTACTACTACTACTATTACTACTACTACTACTACTACTACTACTACTACTACTACTACTACTACTACTAATAATAATAATAATAATAATAATAATAATAATAATAATAATAATAATAATAATGATAATAATAAAAATAACTGTTACGCCAACCGGATGAAAGAAGCTATTGTTGTTCAAGCGAGTTTGTCAATGAGGAAAGAAAGGACCTGGAGGTCAGGGCGAGGAACAATACGAGGCCTAAGTCAGCGAATTCCCTGTACGGTCGGTGTTGAGGTAGTGTTGATGTAAGGAGATGAAGGATGCTTGTTATGGCATTGAGGCTAAGATGAGGCCGGCCTTATCACCGTCGCTAATGAATAACGATGGACAGAGTAGGAACCCAGGCAATAACTGAGGACGATAGGGACACTTTGCTGAGGACACTCGTGCAGGGAGGACGTGTGTCGGTGCAGAGACAGAAGTAGAAAGACCTACCTGGAGCACCCGTCAGAAAGGGCGTGCGCGTTACTTAACGATTACCTGAAGACCCAAACACGTAAGTGTAACAACTGTCTGTGTAAGAATACACTATCCTATAAGTAACGTGCAGAATCATACCTGTATTACACAAATTATTCATATAGAATATTGTCTATGATCATTAATGTCTTCAGGTTTTGACCGAATTCAAGCGGATCCATACGGATTCAATAGGATTCAATAAATGATTCGTGTCATCGTGTGGATCTGAAATAACCTTCGCCGCCTGCTGGCGGTAATAATAACAATAATAACAATAACAACAATAAATATGCTAGTAAATAATATATTGAAAAGACATTTTAGTATCAAGCAACTATTATTACAAATTATTCAATTTATACCATAAAATTTGTACCATAAAAATAACAATCATGATAACACATTTAAACATTTATATTTTATGGCTGAGCACTTTCTACATACAAATAGGAATGTTTATTCAGTGAGGTGTGTTACTGAAATTTTAATTTTGTGATACTGTAAGATGGTAAAGAGAGTCATGAAAGACACGACAACATAACGTAATGGAACTAACGAGAACCCATACCCGCATCGTCTCGAGGAATAATCCGAACGTTTTCCCCTTTCCAGTTTCATTAGTCTCTCTTCTACAAAAACACTTACTTCCCTGACGCTGTGCAACCGTGGTGTCTCTCAATTCCATTATAGCAGATCTATTACCAAGTCAGTTCCTAAAGGAATCTCTGGCGTGGTCACTGGAGAGGGATGCTAACTTCTTTTTTCTTTTGTGTAGGAAGGACACCGGCCAATAATAAAAAAAATAAAAATAAATAAATAAATAAATAAATAGAAGGACCACTGAGATGCCGGTCTCCGAATAGGGTCCAAAGCAGCAGTCAGAAAAATTGAGGAAAAGTGTCTTGAAACCTCCCTCTTGAAGGAATTCAAGTCATAGGAAGGTGAAGTACAGAAGCAATCAGGGAGTACCAGAGTTTACCAGAGTAAGGGATAAATGATTAAGAATACTGGTTAACTCTTGCATTAGAGAGGTGGACAGAATAAGAGTGAGAGAAAGAAGAGTCTTGTGCAACGAGTGGAGGAGGGGAGGTATGCAGTTAGCAAGATCAGAAGAGCAGTTAGAATGAAAACAACGGTAGAGGATAGCAAGAGATGCAGCATTGTCGGCAATGAGAAAGAGGTTGAAGACAGTCAATTAGAGGAGAGGAGTTGACGAGACGAGAAGCTTTTGATTCCATCCTGTCTAGAAAAGCGTTATGAGTAGAACCCCACCAAGACATGTGAACCATACACCATACATGGAACAGGAACATACAGGAACAAGCCCTGATTCATCCAAGGAAGCTTTTCTAGCAAAGGTTTGAGCGAAGAGTTCGGCTTTAGAGATAGATGTGATAGCAGCGGTGCCACCTGGTTGAAATAAAGGAGGGAAAGAAGAAGCAAAAATATTGGAGACGTTTTTTTGGCTAGGTGCCAGAATTCACGAAGGGAGTTAGATCTTAAAAGATTTTGACACTTTGTATTAATGAAGGAGTTTTTGGCTAGTTGGAGAACAGACTTGGCATGGTTCCGGGCAGAAATATAAAGCACATGAGATTCTGGTGATGGAAGGCTTAAGTACCTTTTGTTAGCCTCCTCTCTATTATGTATAGCACGAGAATAGGCTGTGTTAAACCAAGGTTTGGAAGGTTTAGGTCAAGAAAAAGAGTGAGGAATGTATGTTTCCATGCCAGACACTATTACCTCTGTTATACGTTCGGCACACAGAGACGAGTTTCTGACACGGAAGCAGTAGTCATTTCAAGGAAAATCAACAAAATACCTCCTCAGGTTCCCCAAACTAGCAGAGGCAAAACGCCAGAGGCACTTCCGTTTAAAGGGATCTTGAGGAGGGATTGGAGCGATACTGCACCTTCTTCCAATATCTCTGTAGAACTGAACTACTAAAAGATGCAGGTCAGAAGACTTGCTTCTGAATGTTTCTTCCGCCGCTCACAGCGAAGAGAAAACCCTTAAACTGTAAACCTTACACACTCGTTCTTTGTGCCCTCATAAATCCTGCTCATGCTCCCCGCGGCCTACAGGGATTTCTCTCCCGGGAACATCACCACTAACGGAGCCTCCTTGGCGGGGATCATTCTGCTTAGCACCGTCCTGCAGCGCCACACAGCTCGCCTCACCTGGGGGTAAAGGCGTGATTACAGGAACATTCTACTATCACACAACTCAATAATAAAATGGTCTCGCTGTGTAGTACATAAGTGTAAAAATAAATAAATAAATAAATAGATAGATAAATAAATAAATAAATAAATATATAAATAAATAAATAAATAAATAAATAAATATATATATATATATATATATATATATATATATATATATATATATATATATATATATATATATATATATATATATATATATATATATATATATATATATATATATATTTTTTTTTTTTTTTATGTAGGAAGGGCACTGGCCAAGGGCAACAAAAATCTAATAAAAAAAATGCCCGCTGAAATGCCAGTCCCATAAAAGGGTCAAAGCAGTGGTCAAAAATTGATGAATAAGTGTCTATATATATATATATATATATATATATATATATATATATATATATATATATATATATATATATATATATATATATATATATATATATATATATATATATATATATATATATATATATATATATATATATATATATATATATATATATATATATATATATATATATATATATATATATATATAATCTTAGTTCCTGTTAATCAGTGTCAGTTAAAGTGGTGCAAAGAGAAAAATCCAACACAAGTAGCCCGGCGACGTGATGCCGCCCCGAGCTGTGGTGCCAGGAGCGGAACTTGCCTGTGCAGTATTTGTTGATCAGGAAGTGAAGGAGAGAGAAGACAAGCACGTAGATCAGATCGAACACACCCACTTTCAGGAAGGTGATGGACCCGCCCTGGGTGTTGTAGAGCAGGCCGCCCAGGAATCCAGCCGTGGACACGCCTGTCATCATACACAGGCATTACTTTCCCGCCCATCGTCCAGGAGGCCAGTGAGTTAAAACTTTGGGTCGTATCCCTTGAGATGCTTCATAACCCAAAGAGAATAATATTTTCCCAATCATCAGGTGGACGTTGTCGCATAGTGGTATTGCCTGAGGAACACCGTTGTTAATAGACTTAGGAGAAGAGCAGTGACAATCTACTACAACAGCAATACAAAGAACGGTCAGAAAGGAATCTTGACATGAAATTACTGAGAGAAGGATAGAAGCTGTAAGAGGGTAGCCTGGAAATCAAATCTTTGTGCCAGGCTGTATCAAAAGCTTTGTGATATGTCTAAGGCAACATCGAAAATTTCACCAAAATCCCTGAAAGAGGACCACTAAGATGACCTATGGAAGCCAGATCAGCAGTAAAGAGGCTATGACAGAATCCATACTGGCTATCAGATATAAAGTTGTGAAGTGATAGATGTTTAAGTATCTTTCTGTTGAGGATACATTTTAAAACTTTAGAGGGGCAGGAGATTATAGCAATAGGACTATAGTTTGAAGGATTAGAACGGTAGCCCTTTTTTTAAGGACAGACTGAATGTAAGCAAACTTCCAGTAAGAAGGAAAGGTAGATATTTATAGACAAAGTTGAAAGAGTTTGACTAGGCAAGGTACAAGCACGGAGGCACAATTTTGAAGAACAATATGTGGGACCCCATCAGCTCCATAATCTTTCCGAGGGTTTAGGCCAGCGAGGGCATGGAAAACATCATTCCAAAGGATTTTAATAGCTAACACGAAGTACTAAGAGGGTGAAGAGAGAGGAACAGACCTTGAATTATCAAAGGTACAGTTTTTAGCAAAGGTTTGAGCGAAGAGTTCAGCTTTAGAAATAGATGAGATAGATGAGATAGCAGTGGTGCCATCAGGTTGAAATAAAGGAGGGAAAGATGAAGAAGCAAAGTTACTGGAGATGTTTCTGGCTAGATGCCAGAAGTCACGAGGAGAGCTAGATCTTGAAAGATTTTGATATTTTTCTATTAATGAGGGAGTTTTTGGCTAGTTGCAGAACAGATTTGGCATGATTCCAAGAAAAATATAAAACGCATGAGATTCAGGTGATGGAAGGCTCAAGTACCTTTTTTGGGCTACCTATCTATCATGTATAGCACGAGAACGGGCTGTGTTAAACCAAGGTTTGGAAGGTTTAGGTCGAGAGAAAGAGTGAGAAATGTAAACATCCATGCCAGACACTATCACCTCTGTTATGCACTCAGCACACAGAGATGGGTCTCTGACACGGAAGAAGTAGGCACTCCTAGGAAAATCAGCATAATATCTCCTCAGGTCCCCTCAAATAGCAGAGGCAAAACAACAGAGGCACCTCTGCTTTGGGGGATCCTAAGGAGGGATTGGAGGTATATGACAAGATACATGGGGTTGTGATCAGAGGAACCCAACGGAGAGGACAGAGTGACATTATAAACATAAGGATTAGAAGTTACGAAAAGGTCAAGAATGTTGGGCGTATCTCCAAGACGGTCAGGAAAGTGAGTAGGGTGTTGCATTAATTGCTCCCCGTGGTCCAGTGCGAAACCGGTCCAGTGCTTGAAACTTCACTGAGAGTAATCATTGTTTCAGCAGGTGTCTACTGCCATCTTCCATGGACTGCCATCCTCCATGGAGGGGTGGATGAGTGGATAGATGGATGAATGGATGGATGGATGAGTGGATAGATGGACAGATGGATTGATGAGTGGATGGATGGATGGATGGATGAATAAATGGATGGATGAATGAGTGTACGAATAAATGGATGAGTGGATAGATGGATGGATGGATGGATGTATGGATGAATGGATGAGTGGATAGATGGATGGACAAATGGATGGATGAGTGGGTAGATGCACTGATGGATGTATGTTTCTTAAATGTTTCTTAATGTTTCCCAAATGTTTCCAAGCCATCTCTCAGCTATTTCTTGGTGTGGACATGCCTTTAGAATCATCACATGCATCTACCTAAAAGACTTATGTAACACAAAGTCATATGGTAAATGTCGTGTGTCTTGGTATCTAAGACTCAACTCACAAGGGGGATGGACCTTAGCTTAGGTTTGGGAAATCTTCCAATACCAATATACGTAAATGTCAAACTTTACCCAACGACCAGGAAAATTTGACTTGCTTCGGGCTATACAGGGTCTAGGAATACAGCGGAACTCCAATTTTGATTATCGCTTTTGACCTTTAGAGACTGGTACTCTCAGTGGGCCCTTTATTATCCACTTTTTTGTTGCTCTTGGTCAGTGATCCTCTTACAATGAAAAAAAGAAAAACGCAGTGGCAGTTGGTGGATGGAGACTAGGGATGCAGCTTTATGTAACAGTAGGGTGGAACAAGTGGAGGGACAAGCAGGACTCACCTATAGAGAAGGAGGCCCTAACGAGGCTCTGAATGGTGGCTTGGGCTTCTGGTGGCGCGATGTGGCTGGCGTAGGCACCCATAACGGATTGGAAGAGACTAAAGCTGACACCATTAAGGAGCTCTATGGGGAGGAAGTACCAGGGATTGCTGACTGTGTAGTAGAGGGTGCACCTCAGCCCTGTGCTGAGCACTGACGTGATGAGCACACCGGTGTATCCCAGCCACTTGATTATCATCCCTGTCAAAAGGATGCATTGATGATGAATAGAACTGTTCTTGTTTGTGACTTCTACAGCAGGATCGCATTTCAAATTAAAGATTATACAAACCTCAGAATACTGAATTATATTCACTGATTGTACTTTTTCCATTCAAATTTTATATAGATGAGACTGTCTAAATAAATTTTGTTCTGTAAAAGCTAAGGCTGTAATCAGCCGATTGTCTTCCCATCTTTATCTGAATCAAACACGCCCTCGTCTTACCTGAGAGGAAAAAGAAAGGCACCTCTCCGCCGAAAGTTTCGATGCCTAAAACTAATCCCTGAAGGAGTTTGAGCGCGGGAAAGTCAGAATTCCATGCCAGGGCGACGTCCTCCACCAACATCAGTTTGAATATAAAAACGATGCCAAGCGACGCGCCCATCACGTACACGGTCATCTGAGGATACACTTGGTCTCATCGCACAAAGCTTTCACACAAACAGCGATTCTTGGGTGGTAATAGATAAGTTCAATGGGAATTATATAGCCATCAACATGAAAATGAATGAAAATGAAGCTGAGGACGTGAAAAAAAAGAGTAATTACTAGGAAGAGAAGGACTTCGGGATGCAGAAGAATGTTGCCAACTTTTCCCATCTTTAATTTCTCGTCACTGCAGTAAGGAATCTTCATCCTTGCCACCACCAGAATGTCTGCCGACATGAAAACGATGCAGGAGATGATGGCGGGCAGGTAATCCTTCTGTGGCAGACCCTGGGAGTAGATGTCAACAAGCGCGCCTGAGACGATGGCCATCACGCCCATACCGATTGTGCCCCACAGCCGCTGCCGTCCATACAGATGCCGCTCAGAACCTGCCGCCAAGAGAGTGAAGGATTCGTCAAGGTGTGGCGTCAGGTGGCAGGTAAGGCTGGCTTGTTACACTCGTGCAGGATGATGATGATGATGATGATGATGATGATGATGATTTCGTAGTCGTTGTTGTTGGAGGTGGTGGTGTTGGTGTTGGTAGTGGTGGTGGTGGTGGTGGTGGTGGTGATGGTGGTTGTGGCAGAAGCGATATGGAAAATCTCTTACCAAGAATCTGGAAGCAGACAGAATCTGTCATCACGATACAAGTATTGCTTCCTATATGTTCTAGGATGAGGGCGAAGACGATGAGCCAGAACTGCGGGTAGCGTAGAAGGGAGGCCACACCCTCGCTCTCCTCTGGAATCCCCGATGTACCCTCACTGGGCAGTGGGGCGAGGTGTGCCGTCTGGCCCTCTCCAACTGTCATCTCTGTGTCCACGCCCGCCACGTCCAGGGGCAACGTGCTGCTGTAGGCGAGGGACGCCCTGGAAAAGAGAGTTGCGTTTCCCACCAAGGTGAGGTTGAAAGCTTCCTCTGAGGCTTGAGCAGCGATTGGAAGCTCTGGTATCCAATACATGGCTACAAGACCCACTGTCAGGCTGGTTATACTAGCCAGGAAGACGGTGCGATGGGCCTTAAAGTAATCAGCCAGCATGCCGCAGATGCTGTTAGCGATGAGGCCCACCATGGGCATGACGGTCCACAGAACCCCCACTGTCTGTGGCGAGAGTCCCTTGCTCCGCACTATCAGCGGGAACAGCTCCACTAAAGTTGCCGAACCTGTAATCAGATATGAAGTTCTATTCGTTATCAGGCAATGTAACACAAAACGTGCACTGGTGAACTAATTTTTTACGTTGCTATCCTCCACGACCTAAGGAATCTAGTACAACACCCTACTCATATTCCTGACCGTCTTCAAGATACGCCCAACATTCTTGATCATTTCCTAATCTATAATCCTTCTAGTTATGCTGTCAGTCTGCCTTCTACGCTGGGGTCCTTCAATCATAGCCTCATATCTGTATCTTGTCATATCGCTCCAATTCCTCCTGAGGATCATGCTACCTATTAAGATTCTTCGCAATAATGTTTTCCATGCCCTCGCTGGTCTTAGCCTTTAGAAGGATTGTGGACCTGATGGGGTCATTCCTATTATTCTTCAAAACTGCAGCCGTGCTTGAACCTTGCCTAGCCAAACTATTCCAACTCTGTCTATCAATTTCTGCCGTTCCTTCTTGCTGGAAATTTACTAACAATTAACCTGTTCCTTGCAAAGGTGACCACTTCAATCCCTCGAACTTCCGTCCTACTGCTTTAATTTCGTGCCTCCCTAATTTTTTTTTAAATTTATCATCAAGAGGAAGATTCTTAAACAAGTATCACTTCACAATCTATATGAGTAGCTGGCTACGACAACGGCCCAAGTGCAAAAAGTAAACAAATGTATAAATTGCATTTAAAGGTAAGCACACTGTGTGCGTTAGTCGTTCACTATCGTTTTACTTTAACTGTTTAGTGTGTCCTGTACGGAGTTTCTTTTTTTTTTTATGTAGGAGGGACACTGGCCAAGGACAACAAAAATACAATAAAAAACAAAATGCCCACTGAAATGCCAGTCCCATAAAAGGGTCCAAAGCAGTAGTCAAACATTGAAGGATAAGTGTCTTGAAACCTCCCTTTTGAAGGAATTCAAGTCATAGGAAAGTGGAAATAAAGAAGCAGGCAGGAAGTTCCAGAGTTTGCCAGAGAAAGGAACGAATGATTGAGAATACTGGCTAACTCTTGCGCTAGAGAAGTGGACAGAATAGGGGTGAGAGAAAGAAGAAAGTGTTGTGCAGCGAAGCCGCGGGAGGAGGGGAGGCATGCAGTTAGCAAGATCAGAAGAGCAGTTAGCATGAAAATAGCGGTAGAAGACATGTAGAGATGCAACATTGCGGAGATGAGAGAGAGGCTGGAGACAGTCTGTTAGAGGAGAGGAGTTGATGAGACGAAAAGCTTTTGATTCCACCCTGTTTAGAAGAGCGGTATGAGTGGAACCCTTCCAGACATGTGAAGCATACTCCATACATGGACGGATAAGGCCCTTGTACAGAGTTAGCAGCTGGGGGGGGGGGTGAGAAAAACTGGCGGAGACGTCTCAGAATGCCTAACTTCATAGATGCTGTTTTAGCTAGAGATGAGATGTGAAGTTTCCAGTTTAGATTATAAGTAAAGGACAGACCGAGGATGTTCAGTGTAGAAGAGGGGGACAGCTGAGTGTCATTGAAGAAGAGGGGATAGTTGTCTGGAAGGTTGTGTCGAGTTGATAGATGAGTTGAGTTTTTGAGGCATTGAACAATACCAAGTTTGCTTTGTCCCAATCAGAAATTTTAGAAAGATCAGAAGTCAAGCGTTCTGTGGCTTCACTGCGTGAAATGTTTACTTCCTGAAGGGATGGACATCTATGAAAAGACGTGGAAAAGTTGGTACCATCAGCGTAGGAGTGGAAAGGACAAGAAGTTTGCTTTAGAAGATCATTAATGAATAATAAGAAGAGAGTGGGTGACAGGACAGAACCCTGAGGAACTCCACTGTTAATAGATTTAGGAGAGGAACAGTGACCGTCTACCACAGCAGCAATAGAAAGATCAGAAAGGAAACTTGAGATGAAGTTACAGAGAGAAGGATAGAAGCCGTAGGAGGGTAGTTTGGAAATTAAGCTTTGTACCAGACTCTATCAAAAGCTTTTGATACGTCTAAGGCAAC
>NC_087159.1:6775000-6787500 GCF_035594125.1 Scylla paramamosain
TACCTGCTGACTGTTCGGTGTCAGGATTGGCAACAGGGATTATACAACATAGCCCGTTCGAGTAGTACACAGCATAGCCCACGCGCCCAACAGCCATCCTTATGTGTAGATGTCGTGCAACACTGGGTAATAACCAATACACTTCTGGTGTATTGTATAACTCAAGATCCGGTGTGATGTGTTTCGTTAGGTCACGAGAGTCGAGGACACTTGCATTATGAGCCTCGCTTACCTGCATATCGGAGGAAATAATGAACTTTGATTGGCAGCAGCTTCTTGTTGATCTTCATCGTGATGGGAGACGTTGCTGGTCTGGTAATAAATCTTCTCAGATTATTTCTCCTTCCGAAACAGAAACAACCGTCACAAACCTCGTGACTTCCAGACTCTTATGTCAAACTTTCATCTGTCTTGAAAAGTCCTAAACATTGAGACGTTTGACCTGAACACGCAGTAAAAACTGAAGGTATAAGGCTGCTTCTCTGCAACCATCGTTGGCGGGATTGTTGGCTGCGGCAGCCTCGCCGCCCTTTATCAGAGTTTTGGTGCCAGAAGCCACCAAAACGCTGATTGGTGGAGCGCATGCAACACGTCATCACGTTGTTAGATATAGCTTTCGTTCATTATCATTATTATTATATTTTTTTATGAATATTGTTGTTACCATTATTATTATTTGTTGTTGAACAAGCGTATGCTAAATAACATGTTCTGTGTTATGAGAATTAAAGTGAACTAGTTTATTAAGTTCTGGTGCTATAAAAGTTAAGTAAATGAGGAGAGTTTAATCGCCAGCTGTGTCGCCTCACAAGGTCCTGTGAGACTGGTGGTGAGAGACTAATATGAAGCATGGGTAACACTAATGAAATTGAGTTAATTAAAGTAGTTAATTGCACTAGTGAAGTTGTGTGAGAGGAACTAGCTGTGGAGAGCTTAGCTGTAGAGAGGTAGTGAGGGTCGTGTTTACGTGGTAAAGTTGATGACATGGCGCGTAGGGTAGATAAGACACAGATGGGTCAACCGGAAACTATTGCTAACCTAAGGGTAAGATGGGCAGGCGTGAGCCGCCGAAGGCCAGCAGGGACGAAGCCCAAAGGGACAGATCTCTTTTTACCTCCACCAAGTTAGGGTGTGACTACTTCAGGAAAGATCGGGTTACTACAATACAGACGCAGGTGTTGCTTGGTGACAGTCCTCCGTAAGACCCCAAACACGTGAGTTCCACATCTGTATTACGATGGGCCGATTGCCCTAATTAGCATAATTCATGATTAGCGATGCATTATGTTGATACAGTATGTAATGGTTAATAGTGCTACGCACGTTTTATGTTTATCATTATATCTTCAGGTTTGACCGAATGCAATAAAAGATTCGCGTCACCGTGTGGGTCTAAAATCCTTTAGCTGCCTTCGGGCAGCTACATTATTATCATCAGCATCATCACTTCCTATTTGTTACCGCCGAGCGGGTGAAAGAACGCCGAGCGGATGAAAGAAGTTGTCGTTGAGCAAGTGCATGCTAAATAATATGATCTGTGTTATGAGAGTTGTGAGAGTTGAAGTGAACTAGTATATGAAGCATGGGTAACACTAAGGAAACTAAGTTATTAGAGTAGAGATTATGGAAACTGAATTCATTATAGTAGTTAATCACAGTAGTGAAGATGTGTGAGAGGAACTAGCTGTGGAGAGCTTAGCTACAGAGAGGTTGTGAGGGTTGTGTTTACGTGGTATAAGACACGGAGGGATCTCCGTAGAGGAATGAGTCACCCGGGAACTATTGCTGAACTAAGGGTAAGACGGGCAGGCGTGAGGCGCCGAGGGCCAGCAGGAACGAAGCCCGGAGGGACAGATTCCTTTGTACCGCCACCGAGTTAAGGTGTGACTACTCCAGGAAAGATCGGACCTCTACAATACAGATGCAGGTGTTGCTTGGTGACAGGCCTCCTTAAGACCCCAAACACGTGAGTTCCACATCTGTATTATGAGGGGTTGATTGTCCTAATTAGCATAATTCATAATTAGTGATGCATTATGTTGATACAGTATGTAATAGTTAGTAGTGCTACGCATGTCTTATGTTTATTATGTATGCCTTCAGGTTTGACCGAATGCAATAAACGATTCGCATCACTGTGTGGGTCTAAAATCCTTTAGCTGCCTCCGGGCAGCTACACTATTCATTTATTTGTTTATTAATTTTTGTTTGCTCGTTTTCTCTCTGTTACGGTGGTTCGGTAGAGGCAATGTTAAGCTTGGCAGGTGATGGAGCAGGGAGGTGGTGATGATAACGAGTAAGGGTCATGCACTTACCGTGGAGAATCACCGATGAAGAGAGGTGTGCTGTGGTCTCTTTGCTTTTTGCTTGAATTATTGCCATTCCAAGAACACAAGTTTTATCATTTCCATCCTTATATCAATGCTGGTAATTAAGTATGAAGGTTGATAAGGAACACGTCAAGATCTGTATTACCGCCAGAAGGCAACGAAGGTTATTTCAGACCCACACGATGACGCGAATCGTTTATTATATTCGGTCAAAGCCTGAAGACATGCATTAATGGTCATAGACAATATTCTATATGAATATGTTGTGTAATACAGGTATGATTCTGCACGTTACTTATAAAATAATGTTTTCTTACACAGATAGTTGTTAAACTTGCGTGTTTTGGGGCTTAAGGTGATCGTTAAGTAACGCGCATGCCTTTTCTGACAGGTGTTCTAGGTAGTTCTATCTGCTTCTGTCCCCTGCAGCAACACACGTCCTCACTGCAAGATCCTCAGTAATGTGTCCCTCTCGTCCTCAGTTACTTCCTAGGTCCCTACAGTGCTCATCGTTATATCCATTAAAGACGGTGATAGAGTCAGCCTCGTATCGGCCTGACGTCATAACATGCATCCTTCATCCCCTTGCATGAACACCACATCAACGCCGGCTGTACAAGAAATTCGTTGACTAGGTTCTCGCCCTGACCTCCAGGTCCTTTCCTTTCTCATTAACAATCCCGCTTCTTATTATTTTCGTTTAGTTTCCCTAGTCTGTCAAGGTTTAGACGGTGCCTCCTGAAGAAGGACTTTGGATTTGGCATTTGGGAACAGTTACCCCGAGTGGATGCCCTTCCTACCCTCTGACCGTAGCCAGGATTCGAACCCGTGCGCCTGATGACCACTTGGCCCCCAAAGCGCGCGGTCCCACTGTACCATGGTGTCCCGCTTTCCCTCCACCTTCTGATCTCTGCTGCTTCCGAATCCACGTGGAATTGACGGGAAGGACGCAGGTAGAGGAGCCCAAGCCACGCTGCGCCACAAGAACAGCAACAGAAGACACTGGCAGCAGTCCTGCGGTACACAACAGCAACAGCAACAACAACTACTACTGCTACTGCTGATACTTCTGCTACTAGTACTACTAACATTAATAATAATAATAATAATGATAATAATAATAATAGTAATAATAATAATAATAATAATAATAATAATAATTATTATTATTATTATTATTATTATTATTATTATTATAACAATAAATAAAATAGCAAATATGATCAAAAAGACATTTTAGTAACAGACAAATATTTTTTACAAAATTATTCATTTCGTATTTCATATTAAGTACCATAAAAATAACAATCATGATAACATGTTTAAACATTTTTATTTTATGGCTGAACACTTTCTACATACACATAGAAATGTTTATTCAGTGAAATGTGTTATTGAAACTTGCATTTTGTGATACGATACTATAAGATGGTAAAGAGAATGAGTTATACTTCATGAAAGACATAACTGCTACATAACGTAATGGAACTAACGAGAACGCACACCGGCATCGTCTCGAGGAATAATCGGAACGTTTACTTCTTTCCAGTTTCACGAGTCTCTCTTCTACAAGGACACTTATTTCCCTGACGCTGCGCAGCCGTGGTGTCTCTCGATTCCATTATATCAGATCCAGTACCAAGTCAGTTCCTTTAGGAATCTGGCGTGGTCACTGAAGAGAGCAGCTAACGTGTTCGTACACTACAGCTTCTTCCACTAACTCTGTAGAACTGAATTACTAACAGATGCAGGTCAGAAGACTTGCTTCTAAATGTTTCTCCCGCCGCTCACAGCGAGCAGAAAACTCTA
Source organism: Scylla paramamosain (assembly GCF_035594125.1). Lineage (NCBI taxonomy): Eukaryota > Metazoa > Arthropoda > Malacostraca > Decapoda > Portunidae > Scylla > Scylla paramamosain. The sequence goes on from NC_087159.1 coordinate 6,779,140, forward strand.
AACTATAAACCTTACACACTCATTCTTTGTGCCCTCATGAATCCTGCTCATGCTCCCCGCGGTTTAGAGGGATTTCTTCTCTGGGAACACCACCACCATCGACGCCTCGTTGGCGGGGATCATTCTGCTTAGCACCGTCCTGCAGCGCCACACAGCTCGCCTCACCTGGGGGTAAAGAGGTGATTACAGGCCATCATTCTACTATCACACAACTCAATAATAAAATGGTCTCGCTGTGTAGTACATAAGTGTAAAAATAAATAAATATATATAATCTTAGTTCCTATTGATCAGTGTCAGTTAAAGTGGTGGGAAGAGAAGAATCCAATTCGAATAGCCGGGCCACGTGATGCCGCCCCGAGCTGTGGTGCCAGGAGCGGAACTTGCCTGTGCAGTATTTGTTGATCAGGAAGTGAAGAAGAGCGAAGACAAACGCGTAGATCAGATCGAACACACCCACTTTCAGGAAGGTGATGGATCCGCCCTGGGTGTTGTAGAGCAGGCCGCCCAGGAATCCAGCCGTGGACACGCCTGTCATCATACACAGGCATTACTTTCCCGCCCATCGTCCAGGAGGCCAGTGAGTTAAAACTTTGGGTCGTATCCCTTGAGATGCTTCATAACCCAAAGAGAATAATATTTTCCCAATCATCAGGTGGACGTTGTCATTTACGTATAGTGGTATTGCCTGAGGAACACCGTTGTTAATAGACTTAGAATAGAATAGAAGTAACGAGGGGAGTTAAATCTTAGAAAAAAAATTTTAAAAATTCACTTTCTATTAATGAAAGAGTTTTTGGCTAGTTGCACAACAGACTTAGCATGATTCCGAGAAAAATGTAAATCGCATGAGATTCAGGTGATGGAAGGCTCAAGTACCTTTTGTGGGCTACCTCTCTATCATATTTAGCACAAGAACGGGATGTGTTAAACCAAGGTTTGGAAGGTTTAAACCGAGAGAAAGAGTGAGGGATGTACACCTCCATGCCAGACACTATCACCTCTGTTATGCGCTCAGCACACAGAGATGAGTCTCTGACACGGAAGCTCTAGGTACTCCGAGGAAAATCAGCATAGTAGCTCCTCGGTCTTCTCAACTAGCAGAGGCAAAACGACATAGGACCCTCTGCTTTGGGGGATCGCAAGGAGGGATTAGAGATATATGACAAGATATAGCTATGAGGTTGTGATCAGAGGAGCCTAACGGAGAAGACAGATTGACAACATAAGCAGAAGGATTAGAGGTTACGAAAAGGTCAAGAATGTTGGGCGTATCTCCAAGACGGTCAGGAATATGAGCAGGGTGTTGCACTAATAGCTCCCCGTGATCCAGTGCGAAATTGGTCAAGTGTTTGAGACCTCACTGAGAGTAATCATCATTTCAGCAGGTGTCTACTGCCATCCTCCATGGATGGGTGGATGGATGGATAGATGAATGGATGGGTGGATGAGTGGATAAATGGATGGATGGATTGATGAGTGGATGAATGAATGGATGAATTGAAGGATGGATGAATGGATGAATGAAAGGATGGATGGATTGATGAATGGATGAGTGGACAGATGGATGGATGAATAGGTGCACCGATAAATGGATGAGTGGATAGATGGATGGGTGGATAAATGAATAGATGAGTGGGTAGATGCACTCATGGATGTATGTTTCTCAAATGTTTCTTAGTGTTTCTGAAATGTTTCCAAGCTGTCTCTCAGCTGTTTCTTGGTGTGGACATGCCTTTAGAATCATCATATGCATCTACCTAAAAGACTTATGTAACACAAAGTTATATGGTAAATGTCGTATGTCTTGGTATCTAAGACTCAACTCACAAGGGGGATGGACCTTAGCTTAGGTTTGGGAGGTCTTCTAATATCAATATACGTAAATATCAAAATTCACCCAACGACCAGGGAAATTTTCACTTGCTTTGGGCTCTAGGGATACGACCCATATATGATGAAACTCCAATTTTGATTATTGCTTTTGACCTTTAGAGAGAGGTACTCTCAGTGAGCCCTTTTTTTCATACTTTGTGTTGCCCTTGCTTAGTGCTCCCTTTACAATAAAAAAAAAAAAAAACGCAGTGGCAGTTGGTGGATGGAGACTAGGGATGCAGCCCTATGTAACAGTAGGGTAGAGCAAGTGGAGGGACAAGCAAGACTCACCTATAGAGAAGGCGGCCCTAACGAGGCTCTGAACGGTAGCTTGGGCTCCTGCCGGCGCAATGTGGCTGGCGTAGGCACCCATAACGGAATGGAAGAGGCTGTAACTGAGGCCATTAAGGAGCTCTATGGGGAGGAAGTACCAGGGATTGCTGACTGTGTAGTAGAGGGAGCACTTCAGCCCTGTGCTGAGTACTGACGTGATAAGCACACCGGTGTATCCCAGCCACTTGATTGTCATCCCTGTCAAAAAAATGCATTGATACTGGATGGATCGGCTGTTGTTTGTAACCTCTACAGCAGGATCGCATTTTCAATTAAAGATCATACAAACCCTGGAATATCAAATTATATTCACCGATTGTATATTTTATCATTCAAATTTTATATATATAAGACTGTTTGAATAAATTCCCATCTTTAAAAGCTAAGGTTGTGATAAGGAGATTAGGTTCCCAGCGCTATCTGAACCAAACACGCCCTTGTCTTACCTGAAAGGAAAAAGAAAGGCATCTCTGCACCGAAGCTTTCGATGCCTAAAACTAATCCCTGAAGGAGTTTGAGCGCAGGAAAGTCGGAGTTCCATGCCAGGGCGACGTCCTCCACCAACATCAGTTTGAATATCCACACGATGCCAAGCGACGCGCCCATCATGTACACGGTCATCTGAGCATACACTCGGTCTCATCGCACAAAGCTTTCACACAAACAGCGATTCTTGGGTGGTAATAGATAAGTTCAATGGGAATTATATAGCCATCAATAGTACATTACATGCAGAAAGTTTGGGAGAAAATGAGGCTGCCGTGAAAAAAAAAAAGAATAATTAAACCAATTACTAGGAAGAGAAGGACTTCGGGATGCACAAGACTGTTGCCAACTTTTCCCATCTTTAATTTCTCGTCACTGGAGTAAGGGATCTTCATCCTTGCCACCACCAGAATGTCTGCCGACATGAAAACGATGCAGGAGATGATGGCGGGCAGGTAATCCTTCTGTGGCAGACCCTGGGAGTAGATGTCAACAAGCGCGCCTGAGACGATGGCCATCACGCCCATACCGATTGTGCCCCACAGCCGCTGCCGTCCATACAGATGCCGCTCAGAACCTGCCGCCAAGAGAGTGAAGGATTCGTCAAGGTGTGGCGTCAGGTGGCAGGTGAGGCTGGCTTGTTACACTCGTGCAGGACAATGATAATGATGATGATGATGATAATGACTTTGTTGTCGTTGTTGTTGATGTTGTTGTTGTTGCTGTTGTTGTTGTTGTTATTGTTGTTGTTGTTGTTGTTGTTTATGTTATTGTTCTTGTTGTTGTTGTTGTTGTTGGTGGTGGTGGTGGTGGTGGTGGTGGTGGTGGTGGTGATGGTGGTGGTGGTGGTGATGATGATGGTGGGTGTGGCAGAAGCGAAAAGTCTCTGACCTAGGATCTGGAAGCAGACAGAATCTGTCATCACGATACAAGTATAGAGGCCAATCTGTTCTAGGAGGAGGATGAAGACGATGAGCCAGAACTGCGGGTAGCATAGGAGGGAGGCCACACCCTCGCTCTCTTCCGGAATCCCCGATGTACCCTCACCGGGCGATAGGGCGAGGGGTGTCACCTGACCCTCTCCAACCGTCATCTCTGGGTCCACGCCCGCCACCTTCAGGGCCAACGTGCTGCTGTTGGCGAGGAAGGTGCTGGAAGAGAGCGTTGCATTTCCCACCAAGGTGAGGTTAAAAGCTTCCTCTGAGGCTTGAGCAGCGATTGGAAGCTCTGGTATCCAATACATGGCTACAAGACCCACTGTCAGGCTGGTTATACTAGCCAGGAAGATGGTGCGATAGGCCTTAAAGTAATCAGCCAGCATGCCACAGATGCTGTTAACGATGAGGCCCACCATGGGCATGACGGTCCACAGAACTCCCACTGTCTGCGGCGAGAGTCCCTTGCTCCGTACTATCAGCGGGAAAAGCTTCACCAAAGTTGCCGTACCTGTAATCACATGTGAAATTCAGTTCGTTATCAGGCAGTGTAACACAAAACGTGCACTGGTGAACTAGTCTTTTACGTTGCTATCCTTCACGTTGCTATCCTTACTCATATTCCTGGTTGTCTTCAAGATACGCCCAACATTCTTGATCTTTCCAATCACATTTTTTTTTTTTTTTTTTTGGAGGGGGGCGGGGGCTCAGCCGTACGGCTCGCAAAGTAGACGGAAAGATTGAATAGCGAAATTTAAAAACAAAGACTACAAGAAATATAAAACTTATCACTCATATTATATTCCTTAAACTATCATTTGTGTATATAAAGCAGTTACATGGAAGTCCGTAGTGATATATTCTCGCTATCAATTTTAATTGGGTATTCCAAGATAGATTGTCGAAAGTTATTGTTTTGCTCGCTGTCATCATTATAATCAATTCAGTGAAGCAAAACTCTTGTAATCTTTAGCAAAACCTAATGTTCGAAATATAACAACACACATTCTTAGTAAATTTGGTTGAAAATAATGGAATATAAGGGCGTCTGTAGTTCTAGGATGAAACAAGGCTCAGCCAAAACAACGGGACAAAAAATGTTCAGTGGACAACGTCATTGTGATAAACATCTAACATGAATTATGTGCAGTCACTGAGTTTCAGCTAGAATGAGTGAGGATGGAGACGTCTACCAGCTCAGGCAAGCGGCCCGATAACCAGTACCAAGCTGAGAGGATACCTGCTGACTGTTCGGCGTCAGGATTGGCAAGAGGGATTATACAACATAGTCCGTTCGAGTAGTACACAGCATAGCCCACGCGCCCAACAGCCATCCTTATGTGTAGATGTCGTGCAACACTGGGTAATAACCAATACACTTCTGGTGTATTGTATAACTCAAGATCCGGTGTGATGTGTTTCGTTAGGTCACGAGAGTCGAGGGCACTTGCATTATGAGCCTCGCTTACCTGCATATCGGAGGAAATAGTGAACTTTGATTGGCAGCAGCTTCTTGTTGATCTTCATCGTGAAGGGAGACGTTGCTGGTCTGGTAATAAATCTTCTCAGATTATTATTTTTTTTCTTCTGAGACAGAAACAACCGTCACAAATCTCGTGACTTCCAGACTCTTATGTCAAACTTTCATCTGTCTTGAAAAGTCCTAAACTTTCAGACTTTTGACCTGAACACGCAGTAAAAACCGAAGGTATAAGACTGCTTCTCTGCAACCATCGTCTGCGGAATTGTTGGTCGCGGCAACCTCGCCGCACAATATCAGAGTTTTGGTGCCAGAAGGCAAAGCTGTGCAATGCTGAACGCTGATTGGTTGAGTGCTTGCAGCATATCAACACGTTGCTAGATATAGCTCTTGTTCATTATCATTAGTATTATATATATTTTTTTTATATTGTTGTTATCAATACTATTATTATCATCAGCATCATCACTCCCTGTTCATTTATTTATTTATTCTTTTTTTTTTTTTTTTTCGTTTTCTCTCTGTTACGGTGGTTGGGAAGAGATGTTCAGCTTGGCAGGTGGTGGAGCAGGAAGGTGGTGATGCTCACGAGTAAGGGTCATGCACTTAGCTTGGAGGATCACCGATGAAAAGAGGTGTGTTGTGGTCTCTGCTACTTGTTTGAATCATCGCCATTCCAAGAACACAAGATTTTATAATTTCCATCCTTATATAAATGCTGGTAATTTAGTATGAAGGTTGATAAGGAACACTTCAAGGTCTGTCTGTTGACTCGTCCTTACGCTGGCAATGTGTGGAGTGGCCATCGTCAAACTCGACTCATCGAACATCTAGACTCGTATATCATAATATTTTGTTTTTCCATCAGGGGTTATTTACTAAGATCACAAATTACTTAGCAGGTTTTCATGTTTTTTTTTTTTTTTTTTTTTTGTTATTTCGTTAATGATGAATTATTCCTTCCATCGCTGAATGCAACACCAACACAGTTAACGGCCCTTTCCATCACATGAACACTAACAAAACTTGCCTCACTCTTCTTACTATCGCAATAATTCAACTTACAGCACATAATTATGTAATATGATGCTTTCATTATATCTTTTGATTCCCTCCTCGCTACAAAAGCAGAACAATAGCGAGGCATTGTGAGGAGGTAGTGACCTTCCTGCTTCTTGCCTACACATATGAACAGTACTTATTATCTCTAATATGGTATAAAAACTGCGTGGAAAATAATAATAATTTGACAGTACAGAGGTGGTAAGCCTCAAGTAAAGAAGTCTCTCTCTCTCTCTCTCTCTCTCTCTCTCTCTCTCTCTCTCTCTCTCTCTCTCTCTCTCTCTCTCTCTCTCTCTCTCTCTCTCTCTCTCTCTCGCTGTATACTTGTGCGTGGATAGGTAGGTATTTATGTGCGTAGGTATGTATACTTGTGGGCATGTATGTATGTATTTATGTGCGTATGCATGTATGTGTTTATGTGCATGTGTATATCTGTACTTACGTGCGTATGTATGCACGTACTTATGTCCTTATCTTCTTATCTGAACTTGTATGTGTGTGCTTGTGCATATACATGTAATGTACGCACGTAGTGTATACTCGTAAGACATGTACAACATGTACAGCATGTCAACAGCTGTAAACTTGTTACCACTCCTGGGCTATTAATTACTCAGTAGCGACACCTGTCAACTACCCACCGGGTGAAAGCTTTTGTTTTCCTGTGATTGCTTCAACCCCCTCAAAAAAAAAACAAATCCTTGAGGCTCCACCCACTTGACGTTCCCCACTCGGTCCATGCCCTGTCCCTTCCCGTGATCAGAGCTCCCGTTAAATTAAGAACATAGTAATATGAGAAATAAGGGAAGCTGGAAGAAGCGACCAGGCGTACTTGTGACAGTCCCTGTATGAAATATACCTACCTATTTCCACCTATCATCCCCATCCATAAATCCGTCTAATCTTCTCTTAAAGCTCCCTAATGTCTTAGCACTAACAACATGATTACTGAGTCCGTTCCACTCATCTACCACTCTATTTGAGAATCAATTTCTTCCTATCTCTTTCTTAAACCTAAATTTTTCAAGCTTGAACCTGTTATTTCTTGTTCTATCCTGGTTGCTGATCCTATGGATTTTGCTTACAAACTTATAACCCTTATATCACTTAGAGACTTCTATCAGGTCCCCTCTTAACCTACGTCTCTTTAAAGAATGTAAATTTAACAGCTTCAGTCCCGCCTCGTAAGGAATACTCCTCATCCCCTGTATCTTTTTAGTCATTCTCCTTTGTACTGATTTTGATAAGACTTATATCTTTCCTGTAATGTGGGGACCAGAACTGCTCAGCGTAGTCTAGATGAGGTCTGACCAGCGCCAAATATAACTTTAATATTACTTCGGGCCTTCTACTTTTAACACTTCTAAAAATGAAACCTAATACCCTATTTACCCTGTTTCTGGCCTCTATGCATTGCTTTCCTAGACAGAGTTCAGAACTAACTATAACTCTTAAATCTTTTTCGTACCCTGAACCTACCAGAGTTTCGTTGTTTATTGTGTACCTACTGTGTGGGTTTCCTCTACCTACGCTAAGTATTTTGCATTTGTTGATATCAAACTGCATTTGCCATCTGTCCGTCCATTCATTCATCCTATCTAAATCTGCCTGGAAGACGATGGCATCCGACTCTGACCTAATTAATCTACCTATCTTTGTGTCATCCGCAAATTTACTAACATCACTACTAATTCTACTATCCAAGTCATTGATATATATATTAAAAACAACAATGGCCCTAATAATGATTCCTGTGGCACCCCAGTAATTACATGACCCCACCGGGATTTACAGCCGTTTATTACAACTCTTTGTCGCCTGTCTCTTAGCCATGACCTTATCCAGCCTAACACCTTCCCATCTATCCTGTGTGCCCTAACCTTTCTCAGGAGCCTCTGATGGGGTACCTTGTCAAACGCTTCACTAAAATCCAGACATAAGATGTCATAACTATCATCATTATCTACTGCCTCGTACACTTTACTGTAAAAAGTTAACAAGTTCGTCAGGCAAGACTTCCCCATCGTGAAGACATGCTGTGACTGATTTATCAAGTTATGTTTGTCTAAATGCTCCCTAATGTTCCTCACTATTATTGACTCCATTATTTTACCTACAACCGAAGTTAAGCTGACAGGTCTATAATTAGACGCTAAAGTTTTATCTCCTTTCTTCAAGAAAGGTACTACA
>NC_087159.1:6792500-6797500 GCF_035594125.1 Scylla paramamosain
CCAGTACGTAAGTGTAAAATAGATTAAAAATGCAGTAGATAGGGCGTATTGACATTTGTAATGAGTAGCTGAAACTGATAATACTGACGTGACGCTAAAACAAAACAATATGTTTATGGTGTTAAGTGTTGTATATGATTACAGGCTTGACCGGACTCAGAATAAACTATACCATGTACAGCACTGGGGATTCATTACACCTGTTACACCGAGCAGCGCCATCAGGCTGCCACACATTCGATCTCTTTTTTTGTCCACTACTCCCATACTCCAAGTCTCAGCACCGTACAGTGCAGTAGGCACTACTATCCCTTCATACAATATTCTCTTTACATTCATTCTAAGTGTTCTCCTCTCAAACGATCTATTCATTCCTCCTGAGATTTTTCCTACTTCCTTCACCCTACCTTTAACCTTTGTCCCTATAATAATAATAATAATAATAATAATAATAATAATAATAATAATAATAATAATAATAAATGCACAAATATTATGAATAAAAAACATTTATTTCAGTACTAAACAATTATTATTACAAAATAATTAAATTTGTACTTTTTATATGCAGCATAAAAATAATATTCCTGATAAGCTTAAACATTTATATTCTATGGCTGAACACTCAACAAACGTGTATGAATGTTTATTTGCTGAGAAGTGTTGTTTGAATAAAGCATTTTGTAATGAGTTATATTTAATGAAAGACATGCTTCACAAGGTAATAGAGGTAAAGAGAGGGCACAACGGCATCGCCTCATCAGGAATGTCTACTCCTTTCCAGTTTCACGAGTCTCTCTTCTACAAGGACACTTATTTCCCTGACGCTGCGCAGCCCTGGTGTTTTTCAGTTCCATTATATCAGATCCATCACCAAGTCAGTTCATTCAGAATCTGACGTGGTCATTGAAGAGGGCAGCTAACGTGTTCGTACACTACATCTTCTTCCAATAACTCTTTAGAACTAAATTATTAACAGATGTAGGTCAGAAGACTTGCTTCTGAATGTTTCTCCCGCCGCTCACAGCGAGCAGAAAACTCCTAAACTATAAACCTTACACACTCGTTCTTTGTGTCCTCATGAATCCTGCTCATGCTCCCTGAGGCTTCCTGGGGTTTCTTCTCCAGGAACAACTTTTCCATCTCCGGCACCCTGTTGACGGGGTCATTCTGCTTAGCATCGTCCTGCAGCGCCACACAGCTCGCCTCACCTGGAGATAAATGATTGGTTACAGGTCATTATTCTATTATCACACAACTCAACAATAAAATGGTCTCTCTGTGTAGTACATAAATGCAAAAATAAATAAATAAAAAAAAAACTTAGTTCTTATTGATCAGTGTCAGAGTGATGAGAAGGAACATAATCCAATATGAAGAGCCGGGTCACGTGATGCCGCCCTGAGCTGTGGTGCAAGGAACAGAACTTGCCTGCGATGCAGTATTTTTTGACCAGGAAGTGAAGCAAAATGAAGACAAGCACGTAGATCAGATCGAACACGCCCACCTTCAAGAAGGCGATGGACCCGCCCTGGGTGTTGTAGAGTAAGCCCCCCAGGAACCCGGCCGTAGACAAGCCTGTGGCATCATACACGGGCATTAATTCCCCGCCCATCGGCCAGGAGGGCAGTGAGCTAAAAGATAATGTCACAACAGGGTGGAGGAAGTGGAGGAAAGACAAACGAAACTCACCAACATAGAAGGTGGACCTGAAGACGCTCTGAACGGTGGCTTGGGCTCCTGGCGGCGCGATGTGGCTGGCGTAAGCACCCATGACGGAGTGGAAGACACTGTAACTCAGACCATTAAGGAGCTCTATGGGTAGGAAGCACCAGGGATTGCTGACAGTGTAGTAGAGGGAGCATCTCAGCCCTGTGCTGAGTACTGATACGATGAGCACACCAGTGTATCCCAGCCGCTCGATTATCACCCCTGTCAAAAGAATGCCTTGATTTATTTATTTATTTATTTTTTCCATGTAAGAGGGGCTCTATCCAAGGGCAACAAAAAAAAGGGGGGGAAGGGCCTACTGAGGTGCCAGTCCTTAAATGAAAGAGACAAATGGATTGTCATAAATTGGAGGGCAGTAAGAGTCTTGAAACCTCCCTCTTGAAGGGAAGAAGAAATACAAAAGAAACGAGGGAGTTCCAGAGTTTGCCATTAAAATGGATGAAAAACTGAGAATATACTGGTTAATTCTTGCATCTGACGGATGGAGAGAATGTGGGTGAGAGAAGGTTGAAAATTTTGTGCAGTGAGGCCGCAGGAGAAGTATACAGTTTGCAAGATCTGAAGAGCAGCTAACGTGCTCCATTTGGGAAGTTAGATGGTAAAAGAATTTTTCATAGTTAATGAAGGGAGTTAGGTGAGAGTATACAACACAGATTAATTTATTCTGAGAGTGACTCTGAAGTAGAAGCCAGTTGGTAGAGAATTCAGAAGACACAAGAGCGCGACCGCGAGAGCAAGTTAGGTCATTGTGCACATAGATAAAATATCCAGATTTGGATTGAAAATGAGGACAAATAGGAAGGAACAGAGAAGGAGTTAGTCAGTCGCCTCAGGTAGGAAACTGTTGTTGTCTGTTATTTCTACAACAGGATTGCGTTTCAATTAAAAGATCACACAAACCACAGAATAATATTAAATTGTATTCACTGATTGTACTTTGTATCATTCATATTTTTTATAGATGGAACTGTCTTAATACATTGTTTTTAAAAGCTAAGGTTGTGATTAGGAGATTGGGTTCCCAGCGTTATCTGAACCAAACACGTCCTCGTCTTACCTGAGAGGAAAAAGAAAGGCACCTCTCCGCCGAAGGTTTCGATGCCTAAAACTAATCCCTGAAGGAGTTTGAGCGCAGGAAAGTCGGAGTTCCATGCCAGGGCGACGTCCTCCACCAACATCAGTTTGAATATCCACACGATGCCAAGCGACGCGCCCATCACGTACACGGTCATCTGAGGATACACTCGGTCTCATCGCACAAAGCTTTCACACAAACAGCGATACTTGGGTAGTAATAGATAAGTTCAATGGGAATTATATAGACATCAACATGCAGGAAGGTTGGGAGAAAATGAGGCTGAGGACGTGAAAAAAAAAGAGTAATTACTAGGAAGAGAAGGACTTCGGGATGCACAAGACTGTTGCCAACTTTTCCCATCTTTAATTTCTCGTCACTGGAATAAGGAATCTTCATCCTTGCCACCACCAGAATGTCTGCCGACATGAGAACGATACAGGAGATGATGGCGGGCAGGTAATCCTTCTGTGGCAGACCCTGGGAGTAGATGTCAACAAGCGCGCCTGAGACGATGGCCATCACGCCCATACCGATTGTGCCCCACAGCCGCTGCCGTCCATACAGATGCCGCTCAGAACCTGCCGCCAAGAGAGTGAAGGATTCGTCAAGGTGTGGCGTCAGGTGGCAGGTGAGGCTGGCTTGTTACACTCATGCAGGATGATGATGATGATGATGATGATGATGATGATGCTGATGATGATGATTATTATGATGATGATGAGAAGGAGGAGGAGGAGGAGGAGGAGGAGGAGGAGGAGGAGGAGGATTTCGTTGTCGCTGTTGTTGTTGTTGTTAGTGGTGGTGGTGGTGGTGGTGGTGGTGGTAGAAGCGATATGGAAATCCCCTTACCCAGGATCTGGAAGCAGACAGAATCTGACATCATGATACAAATAGTGATGCCCATCTGTTCCAGCAGGAGGGCGAGGACGATGATCCAGAATTGCGGGTAGTGCAGGAAGGAGGCCACACTTTCGGTCTCCTCCGGGATCCCTGATGTACCTTTACCGGGCGGCAGGGCGAGGGGTGCCGCCTGACCCTCTCCAACCGTCATCTCTGGGTCCACGCCTGCCAGCTCCAGGGCCAACGTGCTGCTGTTGGCGAGGAACGCGCTGGAAGAGAGCGTTGCATTTCCCACCAAGGTGAGGTTAAAAGTTTCCTCTGAGGCTTGAGCGGCGACTGGAAGCTCTGGGATCCAATACATGGCTACAAGACCCACTGTCAGGCTGGTTATACTAGCCAGGAAGATGGTGCGATAGGCCTTAAAGTAATCAGCCAGCATGCCACAGATGCTGTTAGCGATGAGGCCCACCATGGGCATGACGGTCCACAGAACCCCCACTGTCTGTGGCGAGAGTCCCTTGCTCCGTACTATCAGTGGGAGCAGCATCACCAAGGGTGCCGCACCTGCAATCAGATTTGAAGTTCAGTTCGTCACGAAGCAGTATAACACAAAACGAGAGAGAGAGAGAGAGAGAGAGAGAGAGAGAGAGAGAGAGAGAGTGTGTGTGTGTGTGTGTGTGTGTGTATGTAACGGAACCCGTCCCGACCCCGCGAAAACTGATTGCCGAGCACACAGAGTAAACTAAAACAATAGCCAACTGTGTCCTTCGCGTTGCCATCATGGTACTTCGCCATAATGTTGCAACAAGGAGTCTGGAGCACTGTTATTACATTTTAAGTAGTGGAATGTACGGCAAGCTGCTCGGCACTTTTTACCAATGTAACGTACTACGACCTCTCGTTTCCTTTGTTTCGCTCACGGTCCTTGACAGCGTTACTTTTTTTCACGGCGAAGACAGCTACTCACGCTCTTTTGTAGTGCACTTTTTTTTCTATGGTCGTGGTTGTGTCAAAGCCTCCATTTATCTCCATCATTACGAGCTGTGGCATTCTCCAGTAACCAGAGACGCAGAGACACAGTGACATATTCCTGAAGTTTCTCCAGTAACCAGAGACGCAGAGTGTCTTACTTAATAATTCATAAACACCACATTACTTTATTTCCCGTATTTGGTGAAAGTTCCAATTGTAATCATAAATAAACTTGCTAATAGTGCTTTAAGGGAAACCATCCTTCAAGCCTATTAATATAACGCTACCTTTAATAAAATGTTCCTGCCGCTAGCGTGACAAACAGCCGAATAGGGGAACAAGCGCTGCTAAGTGGCGCCGTGTGAGAAAGGTCCACCTG
>NC_087159.1:6800000-6852500 GCF_035594125.1 Scylla paramamosain
GGGGTGAAGAGGGAGAGGAAAGCAGTGGGGACTGATTGACAGGAGCACGGGTACCTGCAGGACATTCGAGACGGTAGTGGGTTGAGGCTGACAAGGAAAGGCTGAGGTGCGAAGATCACGTGAAGGGTCAAGAAGTAAAGACAACTGTATCCGCTCCTGCACAAGACAGAAGACTTAACTCTTTTCATTTAGTCATTAATTTACTGTTAAACATTTTTTTCTATAGTCCATTTTCTTTTATCTTTCCATTTACTTCCCTTGCATACAAATGTCTGAATTTTTTTCTTATTACAAATATTGATATATCAGGACCTTGGCTGAAAACAGACTATCATTATTATTATTATTATTATTATTATTATTATTATTATTATTATGACCGTCATTATTATTATGCAAATTGTCTAGAAGTGAAGAAAAACTAATGTATAATAAATAGTCATCTCTCTTAATTTTTCCTTCGTAAAAAATCTACCAGGACTTTTTTATTCGGCACAACTCTCTATCCGATAGTGTGATTTATTTGTAAAAAAATAATAATCATAAAAATAAATTAGTAAAATAAATTAATAAACAAAAAATACGAACAATTCTTCATTTTCCTCAATACAAAATACCTTGAGATAAAATGACGAGAATACAAATATACATTTAGCCACACATTTACCTCCATTTGTGTTTAATTTCAGTCACTTCACTGAACGTCTCCCTTTGTGTCTTACAACACAAGGGGGCAGTCACAGCCTGCCCTCTAAAGACAACTCTCTTTCTCCACACAAAACTACAAGCACCTAATAACACTCACACCCTTCACTCAAAAATTTTAAAATCATCATGGCGACTCCTACACCAGCCTCGGAGTCCCCATCTGGGGAGGGAACCATAAATGTCCCCAGGTCGGACTGCCTTTCTGTCGACGACCCTAAGTGTATTGACACCCCCCTCAACTTTTTCTTCATTAACTTCTGCAACATTCGCGATCTAAGATCTAATTTTCAATCTGTAGAACACCACCTCTCCTCTTCTAAACCTCATCTTCTTTTCCTCACTGAAACTCAGGTGTCTGAGGCAACTGACAGCAGCCCCTTTTAAGTTCCCTCCTACTTTCTCTATCCTCATTTTCGATCCAAAGCTGGATGCTGCGTTTGTGTGCACAGTGACTTAACCTGCTCTCGTGCCCACGCTCTTGAATCTTCCGAGTTTTCCACCATGTGGCTACGACTACAGAGTCACTCTCAAACTAAATTTATCTGTGCTGTATACCTCTCACCTAACTCCTCTGACTATAAGAAATTCTTTGACTACTTAACTTCCAAAGTGGAGCACATTCTGACCCTCTTCCCTCTTCCAGAGATCTCCATTCTTGGAGACTTCAATGTTCACCACCAGCTTTGGCTTTCCTCTCCCTTCACTGACCATCCTGGTGAACTAGCCTACAACTTTGCTATCCTCCACGACCTAGAGCAATTGGTGCAACACCCTACTCGTATTCCTGACCGTCTTGGAGATAAGCCCAACATTCTTGACCTTTTCCTGACCTCTAATCCTGCTTATGCTGTCACCCTCTCTTCTCCGTTGGGTTCCTCCGATCACAATCTCATATCTGTATCTTGTCCTATCGCTCCAATCCCTCCTCAGGATCCCCCTAAGCGAAGGTGCCTCTGGCGTTTTGCCTCTGCTAGTTTGGGGGACCTGAGGAGGTATTTTGCTGATTTTCCTTGAATGACTACTGCTTCCGTGTCAGAGACCCGTCTTTGTGTGCTGAGCGCATAACAGAGGTGATAGTGTCTGGCATGGAGGTGTACATTCTTCACTCATTTTCTCGTCCTAAACCTTCTAAACCTTGGTTTAACACAGCTTATTCTCGTGCTATACATGATAGAGAGGTGGCCCACAAAAGGTACTTAAGCCTTCCATCACCAGAATCTCATGCACTTTATATTTCTGCCCGGAACCATGCCAAGTCTGTTCTCCAACTAGCCAAAAACTCCTTCTTTAACAGAAAGTGTCAAAATTTTCAAGATCTAACTCCCCTCGTGACTTCTGGCATCTAGCTAAAAATATCTCCAATAACTTTGCTTCTTCTTTCCCTCTTCTGTTTCTACCGGATGGCACCACTGCTATCACATCTATTTCTAAAGCTGAACTCTTCGCTCACACCTTTGCTAAAAATTCTACCTTGGACGATTCTGGGCTTGTTCCTCCCTCTCCTCTACCCTCTGACTACTTCATGCCACCTATTAAAATTCTTCGCAATGATGTTTTCCATGCCCTCGCTGTCCTAAACCCTCGGAAGGCTTATGGACCTGATGGGGTCCCTCTATTGTTCTCCGAAACAGTGCCTCCGTGCTTGCACCTTGCCTAGTCAAACTCTTTCAGCTCTGTCTGTCAACATCTATCTTTCCTTCTTGCTGGAAGTTTGCCTACATTCAACCTGTTCCTAAAAAGGGTGACCGTTCTAATTTAATTTCCTGCCTATCTAAAGTTTTTAAATCTATCCTCAACAGGAAGATTCTTAAACATCTATCACTTCACAACCTTCTATCTGATCGCCAGTATGGGTTCTGTCAAGGTCGCTCTACTGGTGATCTTCTGGCTTTCCTTACTGAGTCTTGGTCATCCTCTTTTAGAGATTTTGGTGAAACTTTTGCTGTTGCCTTGGACATATCAAAAGCTTTTGATAGAGTCTGGCACAAAGCTTTGATTTCCAAACTACCCTCCTACGGCTTCTATCCTTCTCTCTGTAACTTCATCTCAAGTTTCCTTTCTGACCGTTCTATTGCTACTGTGGTAGACGGTCATTATTCTTCTCTTAAATCTATTAACAACCTCAGGGTTCTGTCCTGTCACCCACTCTCTTCTTATTATTCATTAATGATCTTCTAAACCAAACTTCTTGTCCTATCCACTCCTAAGCTGATGATACCACCCTGCATTTTTCCACGTCTTTTCATAGACGTCCAACCCTTCAGGAGGTAAACATTTCACGCAGGGAAGCCACAGAACGCTTGACTTTTGATCTTTCTAAAATTTTTTATTGGGGCAGAGCAAACTTGGTAATCAAAAGCTTTTCGTCTCATCAACTCCTCTCCTCTAACAGACTGTCTTCCGTCTCTCTCTCACCGCCGCAATGTTGCATCTCTAGCTGTCTTCTACCGTTATTTTCATGCTAACTGCTCTTCTGATCTTGCTAACTGCATGCCTCCACTCCTCCCGCGGCCTCGCTGCACAAGACTTTCTTCTTTCTCTCACCCCTATTCTGTCCACCTCTCTAACGCAAGAGTTAACCAGTATTCTCAATCATTCATCCCTTTCTCTGGTAAACTCTGGAACTCCCTGCCTGCTTCTGTATTTCCACCTTCCTATGACTTTAATTCCTTGAAGAGGGAGGTTTCAAGACACTTATTCATCAATTTTTGACCACTGCTTTGACCCTTTTATGGGACTGGCATTTCAGTGGGCATTCTTTTTATTAGATTTTTGTTGCCCTTGGCCAGTGTCCTTCCTACAAAAAAAAAAAAAAAAAAAAATTAAGGTTCACTTGATACATTTTTAATACAGTGTCCTTCCTGGCAGCTAAGCCATGTGGAAGAGCACAAACTCATATGAAGGAGGAAGGCAGCTCGGCAACCTAAGAATCAGAGCGGTCTATCTCTCTTCAGGTCACTGGGTGAACTCGCCGACACGCCCACCTCCAGTGTTACTACGTTAATTATAATAGTTTTATGTGTTATTACTAATCATCACCCGAGTACTGCTTACTGGCAAGACTTTATCCCACAGTGATTGTAACATCTTTGGCTGTGTCCGGACCGCATCCTGCTTCCAGCCCCGGAAGTACAACGCTAATGTTAAGTTGCACAACGCAGTGATGTCATATTCTACAAAATCTTTCCGTCAAAAAGTCAGTAACTGGGAACTGGCGCCACCTGCCACGTCTAAAGTTCTTGATGTTTGTAAAACTCTTAAATGTAAAGCAGTTCACTAGTCCACGCCTTCATTCTCATTCCACTTACAGACATTAAGTTTTTGTGCCAACACGGTTAATCTAATCTCCGGTTTACTTTTCTGAATCCTTGCCATCGCTACCACTATTGTTCAGCATTTGGATCTTTTCGTTGGTCACCAAACAACACGAACGACAACGATTTCATGATGGGCGGCGTGGGGTGGTGAGGTCTGTGTATGTGTTGTATGCATGTACGTTTATTTGTCTATAATTATATGCACGCATGATACTCTCTTATATTACAAAAATCTATTAACTCATTCTTAATTTCTTCTCTCCTTCGTTTATTCCTATCTTTCACGTGTAACTTCTAGAGAGAGAGAGAGAGAGAGAGAGAGAGAGAGAGAGAGAGAGAGAGAGAGAGCCTTTCATAAGTTCTATTTTTAGACTAGTGATAAGGGCGACCAGCACTAATAATCTGGCCGGCTCGCCTCTACACAAGTTCCAAAGGCATAAAATGTTTCAGGTTTGAAGCAGATTGTGATTGTTCTTTGACCCTCGACAAGGAGGCGCGATAGTGGTCGACACGCTGTGTCCATAAACACGTCGTAACGCAGCCATGGCGAGGGACGATAACAAACCTGCTGCAGCGAAGCCAGAAAAGAAGCACGTATTCCTTTAATCAGTGGTTTCCAACCTGTGGGGCGCGCCCCCCTAAGGGAGCACGAAGGGCTGCCAGGGGGGGCTTAAGCACTTCATAAAGTAGAAAAATTACTTAGTAGATGATTATATATTAACATTATTGATTTTGATGGAATACATAATTGGTTAAGACGTAAAGGTAAGTTTATACATTCAGTCATACATACATAATTATGTATTGTATAATTTTGTTATCTCTGACTTGTGCCGACTATGACAGTAAATAGCAGTATTTAAACCAGAGTGGAGGGGGCGCAGGGAACTTGTCATTTAATGAAGGGGGGCGAGAATTCGAAAAGGTTGGAAACCACTGCCTTAAAGTGAGGGCGTTCTGAGGGCCCGACGACGCTAAAGAAGATACATGCGTGGACCGTATTCTGAAACACTTCTAGGCCGCACCTCCACTATTTCAAAAGGCTCTGCTTGAAGTCACCCGGGCTTTTAAGGGTGTTTTTACTATTCTAGTGACAGCTTAACACGATTTCTGCATTGTT
Organism: Scylla paramamosain; assembly: GCF_035594125.1. NCBI lineage: Eukaryota > Metazoa > Arthropoda > Malacostraca > Decapoda > Portunidae > Scylla > Scylla paramamosain. The sequence continues at coordinate 6,805,146 of NC_087159.1, forward strand.
AACAGAAGAAACAGTCTTAAGAACCAGGTTAATCATCTCTGTGGCCTCCGATAATAGTTGTGGTGAGGGAGCAAAGCATTTCTGAATGCGGGCCTACAGGCATTTCGAGATGTTTGTACATACGTATTCTTGCGGGGAAGCAATGATCAAAATAATGTCAAAATCTACGATTAAAGAATGAATTAATGTATTTCTTATCTCGCATGATTTACTTACTTAAGTGAAAAAAATGTGAGTTTCGGAGCTGCATTTTATGTCAATGGAACTTGTACTACTAATGTTATAACCACTACTGTTACTACTACTACTACTACTACTACTACAACTACTACTACTACTACTGCTACTACAACTACTACTTACTTCTACGACTATCACTACAACCACTACTGCTGTTACTACGCTCTCCTCCACACTACATAATTATGAAGAAATGATGGGAATATCACCATTGTATTTATGCATAATCAGGCTGTGTACTTTCTGTAAACCCGTGGTGCCTACTGCTATATGTACTATATTCATACATTTTTCTTATAATTACATTATGTTTATTATAGTTTTGTAGTTATTTTCTCTGCATAGTTATCAAATTTCTTCTATAACTTATGGAGAATTTATGTAAATCACTTTATGATGATCTGAACCAAAATAATGATGCATTCAACACTTAACTTTGAGTTAAATATCATTGAAAACATTTCTGGCCAACATGATGTTAATTACCTATCCAAGTATTACAACTTTGAAGAATACAGTTCTGCTACAGAACCAATAGGAAACAACTACATCAATATTATACACATTAATATTAGATCTCAATACAAAAAATTTTGTTTACCAAATTTTTTTCTAAATTGTCTACCTAAATTACCAGATGTAATTACTGTCACTGAAACATGGTTGCAGGAATCCTCTAAGTATTTTTACTCATTAGATGGCTATACCTCAATTCATTTGATTAGAACAAAGAACATGGAGGAATTAGCATCTTTACAAGAAATGAGATAAAGGTTGATGTCCTACACCATTTTCATTATATTGATGATGTTATTGAAATTTGTTCAGGTAAACTAAATATAGAAAATACAAATTATGTAATATCAGTCATATGTAGCCCCCGTAGCAAACATACTGCCATAAATTAGTTCACCAGTATTTTAAATGAAATACTAACTGATGAAATTTTCAGATGTAACAAATCAATTCTTGTAGGTGACTTTAACATTAACCTTCTTGAATACTCTACTCTAATATATTTCTAAATACATTGCAAATCCTTAACTATTTTCCTCACATATCCCAACCAACAAGATTTCCTTATGGTCCCGACCTCAGCCAACCTTTACTGTTAGACCATACATGGGCAAATTTTACACAATTCTCCTTTTCTGGCATCATCCATTGCTGCATGACAGATCACCTCCCATATTCATTAATATTAACCAACAAGCAGCTCCTAACCTTAAACATAAGATAATCTTTAGAAACTTTAATCCCTTAAATCTAAATCCTTTTGCCACTGAGCTACAACAGAAAAATTGGCAAGAAATTCTTTGTTTACCTAACACAAATAATAACTTTAACCTCTTCATTAACATTCTTTTTGCTCTCCATAACAAATGCTTTCCAATAAAAAAGAAATATGTAACTACTAAAAAATTTCACAACCTTTGGCTCACAAAAGAAATACTTAACTCAGTCAAACATAAGACTATGCCATTTAAGATGTATAAATTAGGGATAATCTCACACAACATTTTTAAACAATATAGAAACAACTTAACACAAGTAATTCAATTTGCTAAGACTAATAATAATTTTTAGAAATAATACAAAGAAAATTTGGCAAACAATCAATAAGCTCAAAGGTTATGCCTACAACAAAAATAGTATTAAGACCCTGCACTACAAAAATTCCATATTAAATGACTCATCTGAAATTTCAGAAGCATTTAGTAACTATTTTTCCAGCATTGCACCAGAACTTGACAGCAAATTACCCCAATCTAACAACAATTCAAAAGACTACCTAAAAGGCAACTACCCTAACTCCATGGTCCTTCCTATTCTGTCCACCCATGAAACAAAAGCAGTAATCAAGTCACTAAGTAACAAAAACAGTGGTGTACAAGAAATAGTAGTTTCTGTTATTAAAAGAAATTCTGATCTATTATCTCTTCCTTTGACTATTCTTTTTAATCAGTCTGTTGAAACTGCAACTTTTCCTGCAATGTTGAAGATTGCTAGAATTACTCCCATTCATAAATCTGGCCCTGATAATGATCCAAAAAACTACAGACCAATTTCCCAGCTATCAGTATTCTCCAAAATATTAGAAACATTAATGAAGACTCAACTAATGCAATGCTTAGAAACCCGGAATATTCTCAACATTGCTCAGTTGGTTTCAGATGCAATCACAACACTATTCAAGCATTGAATATCTCTACAGATGTTTATACTGCTAATGATAATAAACTTTCTTTTCTATCTATTTTCATCGATTTTGCTAAAGCTTTTGACACTGTCAACCAAAAAATTTTTTTCTGGTTAAAAATGCATCACTATGGAATCTGTGGATGAATACTCTCTTGGTTTGAAGACTACTTAATTAATAGACATCAGTATACTGTTATAAATGGTGAAAAGTCATGCAATACCCCAATCATTCTTGGTGTTCCTCAGAGCAGTGTCCTGGGTCCAGTGATATTTTTAATCGCATTAATGACATCACAGAGATATTTTCTGAATCCAAAACAATTCAATTCACTGATGACATGACAATGTACCTAACTGGCCCATAACCAGCAGCTTGTCCTTAATGCCAACAATGAGCTTGAAAAACTTTACTAATAGTGCCTATGTAATAGACACGATCAATACCAACAAAACTCATTTCATATTATTTACAACTAAAAATATGATAAATCTTCCATAACTTAAACTAAATGATAATGTAATATCCAAAACAAATCAAATAAAGTTTCTTGGTGTTACCAGTGATGAATCTTTAACTTTCAAGTACCACATAACTAACCTCACATTAAAAATCTCGAGACTCATTGCCTTACTTTTTCAAATTAAAGACTTCATGCTGCTAGATGTACTTAAATGTATCTATTATGCTCACGTTTACCCTCTGCTCACTTACTGTAACCCCTATATGGTGCACAACTTATTCTATTTATTTAATTCTTTTAAAACTGCAACTTGAAAAAATTGTTAGGATAATAACTAAAAGTGGCTACTTAGAGGATACTCCAGCAACTCTTCATGCAAACCAAAATATTAAAGTTAGATGATCTAATAAAATTTACTATTGCCACCTTCATGTATAAAAACAAGGTTGATCTTCACAGCTTTCTTCCAACCCATAGCTATAACACCAGCCATTGTCATAACTTGAGCCTTCCCATTCATCGCCTCGCAAAATTTCAACACTCAATGACTTACTTAGGTCCTTACTTAGGTCCTTCCCATATACAAGATTCACTCTCCCTGAGTATATTAAAAAAAAAAAAAAAATGAAAAGACATATTTTAACCAATTACTAACTAATCCTTTCTCCCATCTTAATATATCACCCCTGTAATTCTGATGCAATCTAAATTTAATGAATGAAACTGTATTGTAATCTTAGAACTGTATTTTTGTTACTCCTACTGAGTATACTATAAATCTCTTGTCTCACACTTGTTAAACTTACTAACTTATATTGGTTCATCATGTATACTATATTATAAAAATTGTACTATCTCCTTTTACTCTTAGGTATACTATCTTTTGCCGCCACAATGCGACAAGTGGATAGGAACTAGACCCGTTTCGTTGACTCGTTAGTTTATTCAGTTACGGTCAAACCTAACAAGAGCGATTTCGGGATCTTAAGTACATATATTGGTCAATATACATATCATAAGTATAGCAACAATTACATACCTTATGGTTCACACCGTATATAGTGTCTCAACATCGAAGCCTATAGAACAATGTTGTGTCTTCATCTTACGTATTCGGGGTCTGTTGAACAATCCTGGGTACTTTGCCGTCCGTTTTCCACACCGCTCTACCAGTGACGAGAGTACACGTCATCTCACAACAGCAGGCTTCCCTCTGCCTCTCGGCCTAACCAGAGGGATAAAGCGCCCCTCAACTCTGCCAGATCATTGGGACAGAGATCAACCTCGAAGGCCCCTTGAGTCAGCAAAATTATTCATCTCCCCTATGCCTGAGCTGTGGTGAAAATTGAAGATGAAAAAAGTGACTGGGTTAAAATAGAGAGAGAAGTGAGACAGGGCTGTCTGTTGTCACCGGACTTGTTCTCACTTTACTCGCTGGCCGTCATGGATGAAATGGCAGATTTGGAAGGTATTAAAGTGGGAGGAATGAATGTAAATAACATAAGATAAGCGGATGATACGGTATTAATTGAGGACACGGAAGAAAAGTTAAAGACTGGTGGATCGACTGGATGAGGAATGTAGGGGAGTTGGATTGAAGATTAACATCGGTAAAACAGAAGTGATGGGAGTGACCAAGAGAAAGGAACAATTGAGGATGAATGTGAATGTAGATGGACAGGCAGTGAAGCAAGTTAGATCATTCAGATACTTGGGAAGTTTGGTGGACGAAGATGGTAGTGATGCGGAAATAAGATCAAGAATTGGAATGGGGAAAGCTAATTTTGGACAAATGAGAAGGATACTGACAAACAGGAATTTGAGCACTGGGATCCGACTAAGAATTCTGAAGACTTACATATAGTCAGTTATGTTATATGGTTGTGAAACCTGGACTGTTAGTAAGGAAATGAAGAAGAGACTGGAGGCGGCGGAGATGTGGTTCATCAGAAGAATTATGAGGGTCCCGTGGGTGGCAAGAAGGACAAACCAGGAAGTGTTGCAGATGGCCGGCACGACGAGGGAGCTGATGCACTACCGCAGTGAAAATAAGACAGCTTGGGTATCTGGGGCATGTTTTGAGAGGGGATGGTCTTGAGAGACACTGTCACTTGGAAATGATCGAGGGGAAGAGAGCACGAGGGAGACAGAGGATGAAGTATATAGATGAAATCAAGGAGATGGTGGGAAGAGAGAAGATGGAAGAAGTAGTGGAGTTGGCTGGGAACAGAAGACTGTGGCACTCCATTGTCGCCAATGTCACTTGACACGGCACTGCGGTATGATATGGTATATGTCTTATTTCCCCGTTAATGCTGTCTTGACACCTTCTGATACAAACATCGGACCTCAATACCATCTTACATCATCGCCTCGCTCTGCTTCCCATCTTTACTACTACAATTAACTATTTCCTTCCTTTATGTCCTTACGCCTTCTGCGATTACGCCTTCTGGCGGTAACGCTGCCCCTCCCTTAATGTGAACCTCATACCCATTTCTTCATTGTTTATATTATCATTATTATTATTATTATTATTATTAGTAGTAGTAGTAGTAGTAGTAGTAGTAGTAGTAGTATGATTGTTATTATTATTATTGTTATTATTATTATTATTATTATTATTATTATTATTATTATTATTATTATAGTTATTGTTATTACCAAAATTCAGTACAATTGAACTGAATTGAACTGAATCAAATTATTATAATTATCATTGTTATTACGGACATTTATGTTGTTGCTAATTTCTAATCTTTATTATTTCAGGACTATCATAATTATTGTTGACTTTATAACAATTGTTGTTACATAATAATTGTAAAAATAATAATAATACTTGTTATTATTGGTAATATTTAGTCATTATTATTATTATTGTTATTATTATTATTATTATTATTATTATTATTATTATTATTATTATTATTATTATTACTATTACTATTATCAATATTATTATTATTATTATTATTATTATTATTATTATTATTATTGTTATTATTATTATTATTGTTATTATTATTAGGTATTATCATTATAGCTGTTTTTTTCTTCTCTTGATTTTGCCTAAAAACCTTAGCTTTAGAAAGGCATGCTACAGATGTAAGTAACTGTTAACTTAGATTTAGTATATAATATTGTACAACTGTAAGCAATTAATAAATGTTCAAATGTTCAAATGTTCAAATCTGAGTTTTGACGTTGACTGGCAGGAGTAATGAATGTTCATTACCTGTTCACAGTCATACAGCTCAAGTGTGGCGGTGACGACGCTCTTTTTATTCTCACTGATTACGGGGGAGAGAGAGAGAGAGAGAGAGAGAGAGAGAGAGAGAGAGAGAGAGAGAGAGAGAGAGAGCGTGTGTGTATGCACCATCCTTATATAAGTCTTCCTACACTCGTCTCCTTGCACTGGTATTTTCTCGTCTCGCTGGGTGTCCAGGGAGTGATAGAGTCTGACCAGTCATTGTTACACACACACACAACTGGCGAAATACAAGCTCCATTATCAAACATTTGTGAATCATATCGATACTTCCAACAGGCTATAGTGGAAGTCATTGGGAATTTATATAAGGCTTCAAATTCATACGTAGTGCGCGTAGTAATTGGAAAAAAAAAAAAAAAAAAAAACAGCCAGCGGTCTTGTTCCTGCGACACTTGTTTTAAGAAGGGAGCGGTCGAGGTAGGGCCGCTGTTGGCAGAGGACAGTGGTCATTCACTCACACTTCTGTATTCACCTCTTAGCGGTACATGACGCGGCTCGTGTAAAGATCAAGTATCCCGCTCCCACCCATAATAAGATGATAAAGCTGCGGACCACACTATCGAGGAACGACACCCATAGAGTGATATCACTATGTAACACGATTTTTTTTTCAAAAAACAAGCAGGTGTTATTTTCCAACTCTTTTCATTGCAAAAAAAAAAAAAAAAGATTATTCCTGTCAAACTTTATTTTGTGGCTTATAGGATGATTTTTTGCCCAAAAATTGCTAAATTCCATCAGTTTTCCAGATGCTATCACAGAGAACTTCTTTGCTCTTGTCTTAATGAATTGACCACATATGCAGCAGAATGCATCTGGAGAATGATTGCAGCCTCTTGATGCTATTTCAACTCTTGTGATGTGTCTTCTCAGGCACCCAAAGCAGAACTGATTGGTGGTCTGCAAGCCCATACTTTTATATTGTCAAACAGTACTCTAGAATATTCTTACTCTTTCTAGAATGTGCTCCAGAATGTTCTCAATCTTTCTGGAATATTCTTGAACCTCCTTTAGAATATTTTGAATCATTCTGTAAAATTCTTGTAGATTTTAGAAAATTCTTGATACTTCTACATATTTCTACTGTATTCTAGAATATTCTGGAAATGTTTGCATTGAATAGAATGTTCTACAATGTTCTAAAAACTTTTAAAGTGTATGGTAGAACTTTCTGGAAAATATGAGATTTCTGAAATGTAAAGAAATACTTCTAAATATGGGAAATTTCTTGCTAGATCTGGTCAGTTCAAGAATGATCTTATTAAAATTAAAAATCTTTGGAACACCTTATATTCTTTCTTTCATTGTTTTAACTTGTTTGCAACATTTCAAAAGCAAACAGATGAGCAATTGAGATTTTGTAAAGGTCTTTACCTAACATGAAAACCAATAGTAACCCATACTATAGTGAAATAAGGCAAAAATTCCTTGTTCTAACCACAAAAGCAAAGTTTTAGGATCAAAATAACTTTTTTTTCCCTATTTGTTTAGGTGGAAATAACTAGAAAATTATGGTTTGGAGCCAAGGACAAGACAAAAGTGAAATTTTGTTATATAGTGTATACAGTGAGCAGCATTTAACCAACAGATGCCAAAAGAACACACACTATAAAAAAAAATAAATAAATAAATGCTCTGCTCGTAGCAGCACAGACTGTACATAGAAAGAATGTACCAAAATCAACAAGAAATCCATCAACTACAGAGGCTCACGCCGCACTTCACTCACAGATCCCCAGAAAGTAAAACAGGTATGATATGAGAAATGTAAAGAAAAAAAAAAAAAGAAAAAAAAAGAAGGAAAAAAAAGTCACAGCCAGACAACAGCTTCAAGATAGGACAGCCAAACAGAGCTACAAAGTAAGAATACTGGCTCTGAAATAATTATCTGCATATTCCATGCACACTTGGAGAACATGGCAGAACCGAGAAGCTGCAAGAGAGTGAAGGAACTTATTCAACTCAACAACCTGCCCACGGTCAGACTGCCTGACAACGCCCCATCACGTGACATATTCTAGCTGGTAACATGAACACACAACACGGAGCAGACATTACAGGAGATTGAAGAGCAACTGGAAGAACATGAATATGTTGAAACAGAAAGAAAAGATAAAATTAAGAAAAAATGGTAAGTACATAGGCGCCATTGGTGAAGTTTTTCAAGCTCATTGTTGGCATTAAGTACAAGCTGCTCTGGGTGTGGACCAGTTAGGTATAACTGCTATGCACTACATATATAAAAATAGGTACATCTCTCTGCGAAGCCTTCCTCCTTTTTAAATTTTTCTCTTTTTTTTTTTTAATGAAAAGTTGAAAAAGAGAACAGTATCAAGACACCTTGGTGGAATTAAACTGGCCAACCCGTTTTGAATCCTTTTTCAGTGAGCTTATATATATATATATATATATATATATATATATATATATATATATATATATATATATATATATATATATATATATATATATATATATATATATATATATATATATATATATATATATATATATATGTGTGTGTGTGTGTGTGTGTGTGTGTGTGTGTGTGTGTGTTACCGCTAGAAGGCGTAATGGCAGAAGGCGTAAGGACATATAAAGGAAGGAAATAGATAATTGTAGTAGTGAAGATGGGAAGTAGAGCTAGGTGATAGTGTAGGATGGTACTGAGGTCCGATGTTTATATCCAAAGGTGTCGAGACAGCATTAACGGAGAGATAAGAGATAGGAGAGATAAATAATTTTGCTGACTCAAGGAGCCTTTGAGTTTAATCTCTTTCCCTATGACCTCTGGTTAGGCCGAGAGGCAGAGGGAAGCCTGCTGTTGTGAGATGACGTGTACTCTCGTCACTGGTAGAGCGGTGTGGAAAACAGACGGCAAAGTACCCAGGATTGTTCAACAGACCCCGAATACGTAAGATGAAGACACAACATTGTTCTATAGGCTTCGATGTTGAGACACTATATACGTTGTGAACCGTAAGGAATGTAATTGTTGCTATACTTACAATCTGTGTATTGACCAATATATGTACTTACGATCGCGAAATCGTTCTTGTCAGATTTGACCGTAACTGAATAAACTAACGAGTCAACGAAACGGGTCTAGTTCCTATCCACTAGTCACATTGTGACGGCATATATATATATATATATATATATATATATATATATATATATATATATATATATATATATATATATATATATATATATATATATATATATATATATATATATTTTTTTTTTTTTTTTTGGGGGGGGGAGTGTTTTAATTTTCCCTCAGTTAGCTTCCTTCACGCGTGAAAAAAAAAAAAAAGATATGTGCTTCTCGCTTAACTCGTCAGTACGGAATGATTCACCAGTGCATGCTCACGTCTTACCACACAATGGGGCATGATTGGTAGTGCAGCTTTGAACTAAGTGTGTGTGTGTGTGTGTGTGTGTAACCAGAGCGCAGCGCTAGACAATAAAAGTTCTGAGAGATGACTTTGCATAGTGTGCCGTCACGCCAGGCGGAACGCTCGACAACAAGTGTCTTGGAGGGGACGATGGAAGAAGCAAAGGCCAATGTTAAGACATCGCAGGGACAGGCAAACGGTGGGTTGCATTACATTACTGCTTTAGCGCGCACACACACATACACACACATGATCTATAGATATGAGAGAGAGAGAGAGAGAGAGAGAGAGAGAGAGAGAGAGAGAGAGAGAGAGAGAGAGAGAGATGAACTCATTAACCCAGAAACGTGAATATATATGAGTGAGGAAGAGCAGAGTGCGGTAAATTTACAAGCCAGCGTGCAGCACTTTGCCAGGGAGGTCGGCTCACGTCTGGCAGAGAAGTCCTTAAATGATGTTCTTTTTACGAACATTTCTCTCAAGTTAGGCGCTCGCGTGACGACAAGAGTCCTAGACAAGGAATGAAGCAACAGCAACAGTCATTGCACCATTATATAATCGTGGACGGGAATGCATGGGTGACTCGTAGATGGACAGAAAAAACGTACATAGAAGGACAAGATAAACATGTACAGGAAAAGCAGGGATATGGATGACTGGCAGAGGGAAACATTAGATATATCATGTATGGAATGTGGCAACTGTTCTCGTCTCAGGGCGGAGTGAAGGGGTGGTCGAGGGTAAGGATGAGAGAAAATATGTACTGCTTAGCGCCCTATCATATAACACGGCAAAGTAGAACGAGGGTAGCAACAACGCTGGCTTATGTAACCTATGTGTCACGGAATGACGTCAGACTATTTATCTGCAAGCCCTGGTATATAACTAGCAAAACATCTTGATAAATGATGAACAAATGTCGTCACACACACAACGCAGAATACCCACCAAGAACATCTACCAGCGCCTTGCCAGACTACCAATTTACATACCAAATACACACCAAGCAAATAAATAAACAAACAAATAAAAAAATAGAAATATAGGCTAGCTTGAGAGAGAGAGAGAGAGAGAGAGAGAGAGAGAGAGAGAGAGAGAGAGAGAGAGAGAGAGAGAGAGAGAGTTATAATATTTCATCGGACACAATGGCTCTGTGTGTGTGTGTGTGTGTGTGTGTGTGTGTGCATTCATTTAACCACACTTTACATTTGTTTACGTGTGGGGTTGTTGTTTAGAGGAATCGCGGCCAAGCTGAGTTGCGACAGTATCATGCAGGGACATTATCTCTCTCTCTCTCTCTCTCTCTCTGAAGTAAATACATGTATTGACACAATGGAAAAACTGTCTGTGGGTGGTTGGTCATCTCTTACCTAAGTATTTCCCACATCGATCAGCGGCCCAAGACCTCCAAACACGTACACTGAACTCCCGAAATTTTCTGCATCTCGGCATCCCTCCCCTTCCCTTTCATTAAGATTGCCGGGAAATGTAAATGCCCATTTAGAACATCAGACTGACGCCGCTGCAGGCACATGCACAAAAGCCAACTCGCACGCAAGCTGTTACATAATCATAAAGTTACCCGTTCTCTTTTCGATACATTTTTCCGCTGTATTTGTTTTTCCTCTTCCACGTGTAATTACAGGAACTGTCATATGTTGACCAGAAGCATCTTGCAGATTCCCTTATTTTCTTAGGTTCTTATGTTCTCTTTTCTCCCTAGACTATTCTCTCCACAAATGCGTCTTTCCACCTTCAAGGACAGCCACCATTCTCTGAATATTCCTCGGCGGCAGAGGTCACCTTCCTTGTTTACGAAGTTACTTTCTGGGAACATTTCGTCAGTCAAACACACACGTGACAGTTTCCACTCGTCATCATCACCCATAAATTGTGGGCATCTGAAAAGGGATTAATCTAATTTTTCATGGAATGACTACTGCTTCCATGTCAGAAACCCCGTCTCTATGTACTGAGCGCATAATAGAATTGTGTCTGGCACAGATACGTTCATTCCTCACACTTTCACCTTAAACCTTCCCAACCTTGGTTTAACTCAACTTGTTATTGTTCTATAAATGACAAAGAGACGGCCCACAAAGTGTACTTGAACATTCCATCTTCTGAAACTTATGCACTTTACATTTCTGACCAAAATCATGGAATTAGCTAAACACTTTACTAGCGAATTCTGATCCCAAACTATAATATCTACAATTTTTCTTCATCTTTCCCTCCTTTATTTGACACCACTGCAATCTCATCTATCTCTAATGCTGAACCCTTTCCTGAAAACTCAACTCTAGATGATTCAGGGCTTGTTTCTCCCCCTCCTCCATGGCTCAAGCTATTTCATGCCACCTATTAAGATTATTACTAATGATGTGTTCCATGCCCTGACAGGCATTAACCCTCGGAAGGCTTATGGATCCTTTAAGATCCTTCCCTATTGTTTTCTTCAACTATACCTTCTACACTGGTGATGACGCTCTGCCCTTTTTCGTGTCTATTCTTAGACTTCCAACTCTTCAGGAATTAAAAAAAAAAAAAAAAAAAAAAAAAACACGCAGGGAAACCACAGGAATCCTGACTTGATTTTTGTAAAGTTTCTGATAGTGGCAGAGCAGACTTAGGGGTGTTCAATCCCTTAAAATCATATATATATATATATATATATATATATATATATATATATATATATATATATGGTGTCCCATAAGTTTCCATACATAGGAAAAATTATAAGAAATTATAGAATTAGAGAAAAAACATTTTATTTATATAATATGCTCTACATGACTGCCTTTGTGTTGAGAACACATTTCAATGCGTGTCCTCCTCTGCTGAAGAACACGTTCAAACACATCTGGATTTATGCTTATAACGGCGTTCGTGATACCATATGTATGGAAACTTAAGGGACACCCTATATATATATATATATATATATATATATATATATATATATATATATATATATATATATATATATATATATATATATATATATATATATATATATATAATTTTTTTCATGAAAAAAAAGAATATATATAAACATTAAAACTTTTGTATTGTGTGGAGAAGGAGAGAGAGAGGAGGGGAGACCAGCAGCAGCAGTTGAGAGAGAGAGAGAGAGAGAGAGAGAGAGAGAGAGAGAGAGAGAGAGAGAGAGAATTACTGTGGCACCAAAACACATATGTCAGGTCATGGTGAATAGATGAATGAACAAAGCAGCAAGCTATTGAACATAAATTCCGCTTGCCATGCTTTGGTGGTGGACCAAATGTGCCAACGCTCACTCATGTTGCAACTTGGAATATTCAGCTATGTAAAGCTTTCAGTGTTGTGTGTGTTGATAGAAGCTGCCACACGCCAGGTCCTGTATTTTGAAGTGCTTTCTCTAATCCGGAATATTTTCAAGATCGAGAGATGATTACATAGGTTCTCCAAGTTTTTTTTCTTTTCTTTCTTTTTTTTTTTTTTTTTACTCTTGATGCAAATCCTACTCAAATTGTAAATCATATAGTGAAAACATCCTTGTAAATCTTAATAACATGGAAATAGGAGTAGGCTGAATGTAGTCAAACTTCCAGCAAGAAGGAAAGGTAGATGTTGATAGAGATGAGTTTGACTAGGCAAGGTGCAAGCACGGAGGCAGTTTTGGAAAACAGTAGGAGGAACCCGATCAGGTCCACAAGCCTTCTGAGGGTTTAGGCAAGCAAGGGCCTGAAAAAATATCTGCGAAGGATTTCATTGGGTAGCATTGAGTAGTCAGAGTGGAGGAGAGGGAGGAACAATACCCGAATCATCCAAGGTAGCATTTTTAGCAAAAGTTTGAGTGAAAAGTTCAGCTTTAGAAACAGACGAGATGGCAGTTGTACCATCAGGTTGAAATAATGGAGGGAAAGATGAAGAAGCGCAGTTATTGGAGATGTTTTTTGGCTAGGTGCTAGAAGTCACAATGAGAGTTGGATCTTGAATAGGCCACCTCTCTATCATGTATAGCACGAAAACAGGCTGTGTTAAACCAAGGGTTAGAAGGTTTAGGTCGAAAGAAAGAGTGAGGAATGTACGCCTCCATGCCAGACGCTATTACCTCTGTTATGCGCTCAGCACACAGAGGTAGGTCTCTGACACAGAAGCAATGGTCATTCCAAGGAAAATCAGCACAATACCTCCTCAGCTCCCCCAAACTAGCAGAGGCAAACGCCAGAGGTACCTCCGCTTTAGGGGATCCTGAGGAGGGATTGGAAAAATAGGACATGATACAGATATGAGACTGATCAGAGGAGCTCAACAGAAAAGATAGGGTGACAGCATAAGCAGGATTAGAGGTTAGGAAAAGGTCAAGAATGTTGGGTGTATCTCCAAGATGGTCAGGAATATGATTAGGGTGTTGCACCAATTGCTCTAGGTTATGGAGGATAGCAAAGTTAAAGGAGAGGAAAGCCAAAGCTGGTGGTGAACACTGAAGTCCCCAAGAATGGAGATCTCCACAAAAAAGGAAAAAGAGTCAGAATGTGCTCCACTTTGGAAGTTAAATAGTCAAAAAATTTCTTATAATCAGGGGAGTTAGGTGAGAGGTGTACAGCACAGATAAACTTAGTTTGAGAGTGGCTCTGTAGTTGTAACCAAATGGTGGGAAACTCTACAGATTCAGGAGCGTGGGCACAAGAGCTGGTTAAGTTGCTGCACACACAGACACAACATCCAGCTTTGAATTGAAAATGAAGATAGAGATAGTAGGAGGGAACAGAAAAGGGGCTACTGTCAGTTGCCTCAGGCAACTGTGTTTCAATGAGGAAAAGAAAATGAGGTTTAATAAAGGAGAGGTGGTGTTCTACAGACTGAAAACTAGATTTAAGGCTACGAATGTTGTAGAAGTTAATTAAAAAAAAGTTGAGGGAAGTTGTCAAGACACTTAGGGTTGATACCAGATTGGGACTCTGAGGCTGGTGTATATTACTTTAGAATTTTGAGTGAAGGGTGTGTGTGTAATTAGATGCATATAGTTTTGTGTGAAGGAAGAGAGTTGTCTTTAGAGGGCAGACTGTGACTACCCTCTTGTATTGTGAGACACAAAGGGAAGCATTCAGTGAGGTCACAGCTGGGTAGAATAGCATTGCCAGGTCTGTTCTTGTAAGGACAATATGACCCATTTTTTTTTCCCTAAATCTGGCTGTTATATTTATTTAAAATAAAAAGACAGCCTGAATTTGTATGGAAGGTTGGGTGGGTTTGCCATCCATAGAGTGCTTACAAAATGGTACTTCTTGTTGCTTGTCCTCCCCATGTCTGAAGACAAAACGAGGCCCTGGAACCCACCATCCACCATCAGGGCTTGAATCATGCAATATACACCAATGAATGGCATCAATATTTCATTACAGCAAAAGTGGACAAGCTGCACCTGTGAAAATACTTGCTAGAAAAAAAAAAAAAAAAATATATATATATATATATATATATATATATATATATATATATATATATATATATATATATATATATATATATATATATATATATATATATATATATATATATATATATATATATATATTACAGAGTCCCTAATCTGAAGAATCAAAATTAATGATGAAAGCAAGAACCAACACATTAAGTTTAAATTGGAGAAATGGTTATCAAAGAAAGAATGAGAGATGCCCATATGATGACTGTGATAAGGAAACACTACAATATTTTCTTTTAGAATGTAAAGGTTATGAAAATATAAAAAATAAATTTAATTTACAATCGATTTATCAAAATAAAGAAGAAATAATAGCAGAAACATTACTTTTCAGTGATCAAAGAAACAAAGATGTACAAAAGAATACATAAAGACTGTCTAGAAAATGAGATGCAGAAAACACAGGAATTGTAACACAACAAGAAAAATAAGCCCAGTGGGAGCCGATGCCAAGGCTTATCCCACACTCATGTTTCTGCAGCTATTGCTATATATATATATATATATATATATATATATATATATATATATATATATATATATATATATATATATATATATATATATATATATATATATATATATATATATATATATATATATATTACAGAGTCCCTAATCTGAAAAGTATATATATATATATATATATTACAGAGTCCCTAATCTGAAAAGTATATATATATATATATATATATATATATATATATATATATATATATATATATATATATATATATATATATATATATATATATATATATATATATATATATATATATAGCAATAGCTGCAGAAACATGAGTGTGGGATAAGCCTTGGCATCGGCTCCCACTGGGCTTATTTTTCTTGTTGTGTTACAATTCCTGTGTTTTCTGCATCTCATTTTCTAGACAGTCTTTATGTATTCTTTTGTACATCTTTGTTTCTTTGATCACTGAAAAGTAATGTTTCTGCTATTATTTCTTCTTTATTTTGATAAATCGATTGTAAATTAAATTTATTTTTTATATTTTCATAACCTTTACATTCTAAAAGAAAATATTGTAGTGTTTCCTTATCACAGTCATCATATGGGCATCTCTCATTCTTTCTTTGATAACCATTTCTCCAATTTAAACTTAATGTGTTGGTTCTTGCTTTCATCATTAATTTTGATTCTTCAGGATTGTCAATCTAACTCTCTTCTTATGCATTACTCTTGTATTTTCTGTATATACTTACTATAGATTTTTGTTCTGCTTCCCTTCTCCATCTGCATTTTTGTTAATTTTTGTTATATATTTTCCTTCTTTACTCGTACATCTTTTATTTCTCTGAGTGTCAAGTTCGTGATTTGTATATCTACTTTTAGCTTCTTTATCCAAGTAGTTTTTCCTTTTTCATATTCTTTTATTAAGATTTCTCTCATCAATTCATTTCTGTTCTCTTTTAATAAATGTTTGGCAAACAGGATTTTTATTTTTGCATCTCTGGCTACTGTTGAAGTTGCTCCTACCTCATACCTTAAGACAGAGTTTGCTGTATATGTTGGCAATTGTAATATGCCTCTGTACACTTTGTTCTCTATACACTGGGGTTTGTCAAGGTCTTTTTTTTTTTTTTTGTGTAGTAAAGTATTTTTGCTCCATATAATGTAGTAGCTAGTCCAACTCCTTTCCAATAGCCTTTTCCCGCTAATAACCTGTTACAACTCCTTTCTGTGATATTATATGCCATGTTTGCTAGTTATTTAGCTTTATTAATCTTTTCTTGTGTTCTTTTAAAAGTCTTTCTTGTTTTCTACTGTTATTCCAAGATATTTTATTTTGTTGCATGTTCTAATGTATGCAGTTGTTTCTGGTTGCTCTTGCTGGTTATATATTAATATATTACTTTTTTCCTTGTTTATTTGGAGTCCACATTACATAGCTATGTTTTGTATAAGGCTGATGCTGTATCTTGCTTCTCCTATTGTTCTTGAAAGTAGTACCCCATCATCAGCATAGTACAGTATAGGTATTTTGAACTTATTGTTTCTAAATCCAATTTGTTTGTCTAGTTTCTGCATAATTTCATGTGTTGTTAGCAGAAAAAGTACTGTGGATCCGTGACACCCTTGTCATACTCCATTTGTTATAATAATTGTTGTCTGTTTTTCATTGTTCAAATGGAAATGTGTTTTGTCATTACTATATACGAGTATCTTTGCCATAATATCTATTAGCCTTGAGTCAATTCTTTTATTCATAAGTGTCTTTATCAGATTTCCTCTGTCAATTGAGTCAAATACTTTTTTAAAGTCCAATGATGTAACTATCAGTGTGTTCTCATATTTGAAGGTTTCAGATATACAGTATTTTAATATGTATAAATTATCGATGACTTCTTTCCTCTGTGAAGTTTGCCTGTAGATCCCTTCCTAGTCCAGCTTCTCTTATATAGTTCTCAATTTTTTTTCCTTATAATACCCATAAATAGTTTATATAATGAATTTGCCAGTGCTATTGGTCTTAAATTGGCTGCTGCTGGTTTGTTCTTCTTGGATATTGAGGTTGTGTTAGTCTCTTTCCAACTTTCTATTACTTTCTCTTCAATAATAATGTTGTTGAAGCATTCTACCAGCTTGTTAACACAAATTTAACTTGTGTTTAGTGCCTTATATAAATCTGGTTTCAATTTATCTGGAACTGATGTTTGACTTGTCTTTGTTTTTGCAAGTTGTTTCTGTACTTCTTCCTTTGTAATTATTGTTTTATCCTTCTTCATTGGTTTAGGCTGTTGTATTTCACACTGGTAGGCCATATCTAAATGTTCTTTCAGAGTTGTTGGTGTCTTTAAGTTGACTGGATTCCATTTTTCTCCTTACTAAATTGTGTGTCTCCTCTTCCATCTCTCTCTCTCTCTTGAGTTTGTTCATATGCCCTTCTAGTGTTTTCGTTCCATACATCTTCTATTCTATTTCCTCCTTGTCTATAGTCTGTATTCCAGAAACTACTCAAGTTGTTCGGTATGTCTTCAGTCTTTACTGATGTTCCCTCATCTTTGTATATAATGGTTGTTTTGTTTTCTTTCACTTTTTCTCTTTTACGTTTCTTGATGTGCTTCCATATCTTTTTTGTCATGTTCCGGTCTCGTCTTATATTTTCAGTTACTTTTTTCTCATGTTTCCACATGGCTTCTTTCATCATATTCTTCACTTTCATTTTTTTGTTCTTTATATAAAGTCTTAGATTTCTTATATTCTTCAGTGCTATTTTGAAGCTTTCTTTTTTCTTTGTTATAGTTTCATCTTTTGCTTATTTCCTTCTTTATCTCTGTTGTCATCCATATTGGTTCTATTTTTTTTTTCTTGTTTAGTTCTTCTTCTAATTTTTCTATTCATATGTTTTTCTGATACACATTTTATAAGATTCTCAAATGCTTCAATATCATTTGTTCTTAGCTCATTTTCTAGTTCTGACATATAGTTCTTTAAAGTGTCCTTAGTTATTTTCATAAATGAAATTTCTTCCAATCTATTCTTATATTTACATTTTTCTATATTCATTTGTATAAATACACTTAGTACATTGCGGTCAGACAAGTCATACATTTCTTTATGTTCTTCTATATTCCTATGTATGAACCTACTATACATTTTTTGGTTCACCATTACAAAGTCAATTGCACTTTTCATGCCACAGCTTTCCCAAGTAATTCCTCCACTACAGTTTGGGTCTCCATTTAAGAAAACCAAATTCCTGTTTTCAATCCAGTTTAGCACTTTCTCACCATTTGTATTTATCTCTTGTGTCCCAAGAAATCTAACATGACCATTAAAGTCACCCAGAAAAATATATGGTTCTTTTCCAGGTTTATTTAATATATTATTGATTTCAATTTCAATAATTCTCTTCCTTGCTTGATCACTGGTGGACATATATACAAGTAACAGCATAAAACTGCACTTTTCAATACACATTTCACTTGCAGTATATCACTATGCTTGGTGTTCACATTTTCTGTAACTAAGAAGTTATTATTCCTTTGCATAATACATAAACCACCTCCTTTCTTGTCTTTCTCATCTCTAGTTGAGTCTATGCATTTCAAATCATCCAAAATGTTAACTTTCATATACTTCTGTTGAATCTCCATAAGACATAATATTGTACTTTCTGATAAAAGCTTTTCTATCTCACATTGTTTTACCTGTGTAAATCTTTGTACATTGAGCAAACTTATTTCTAACTTGGCACTGTCTTTCTTGTTTACAAAAAATTCTTCCTATGTAGTTTTCCCCTACTGATAAACCATCCTTCCTCACTGGCATCCCTCTTTTCTTGTAGTTCCTCTCTGAATTCTGTCTTGTTCTCTTTCTTTCTTCATCAGATCTGGGACTATCCATGCTCTCCTAAAAGAGTCAATCCTTGAGTTTCTGATTGTTTTTGCTTTCTTTATGATTTCCCATTTGATTCTTTCACCTTTTAGCTTAACTAGGATTGGCCTTGGTTTTCTCCTAACCTATGTTTGTCCCTCCTTGCCTCTTTCCTCATTTCCCTCTGCTTTTCTTTATTTACCAATCCTGAAGATTTTGACTGTCTTCATTTTTTTCATTCACTTTGTATTTCTTCAAATATTTGAACACATGTCTAATTCTCTTTCAACTTTCTCTTGGCTATTCTATTTCCTCTATATTAAATATGATTGTGTTCTTTTTCTCTCTTTCTCTTTCCTTTCCTCTATTTCCTCAAAGACCTCCTCCGTTATTTCCTTCTTTAACTGTACCTTTAGGTTTTCTATCTTAGCTTCTAGAGACCTAACTTGGTCAGTGAGTTGTCTGTTGTCCTCCTTCAAGAATATGTTCTCCTTTATCACCTTATTGGCTCTCTTTAGTGTCAGATTATACAGTGGAACCTTGGTTACTGAACGCCTCCCTTTTTTAACAAAATGGTTTTCGAGCAAAATTTTGAAGTCGTTATTGCTTCGCTTGCAGTACCATAATTCAGTTTCAGAACAAAATTACTTGATTTCAAATATTAAATGACAGAGCAAAAGCTGCCATTTATTACTAATTTATAGTTTCTATAAATATTTCCTTTGTTTTTATATCTTTGGAGGAGAGAGACACAGTGTGAGACAATAATTCAATCTTTGAAATAATGTAAATGTGATCCTGTTGAAAAGCTTTGATGTAAACAAACATTTTTTGGCATTCAGGAGTAATCCTGAGTCACCTGTCTCTCAGTGACCCCAACACCATCACTATTACACAATTCCATTTTTCCAGTAGCTTCTTCTAGCAGCAAGATGTCTAAGTGTTATGATCACCTTTATTTTGGCAGTGAGTTGCTCCTCTGTGTCCCTCTGTAAGGCTTCCCTCACTAGATCAGTGACAAAGAGAATCCTTGTACCTGCACTGGTCTAAACAGTATCTTCTGATGAGTTCTGTGTCTCTAAGTTCATTCAATACATCCTTTCTGGATAAATAATTTGTGAGCTCAAGATGCTGTGAAGCAGCCATCTTGGCTGTGGACAGGGCACATTTGTGTTTGGAAACGGATTAAGCCATTTTACATTGATTCCTATGGGTAAAATAATTTTGTTTTTTTTTAATGGCATTCAGGAACAAATTAAGTTCGAGAACCAAGGTTTCATAGTGTATATATATATATATATATATATATATATATATATATATATATATATATATATATATATATATATATATATATATATATATATATATATATATATATATATTTTTTTTTTTCAGGACATGTGGTGGTGTTACACTTAGCTAGTGCCAGTGTGCCAGAATGCAGCACATCAGTACCTTGTGTCACTAAAGAACCTTGCAGATTTAGGTTCACAATTTATTTGTTACTGTTTACAGAAACTGCAAAAAGTAAATGTTGTAGTATGATATACTACAAAATATTCTACAATGTTCAGGTCATCCTGGCAATATTTTGGCAACACGAAGACAAAATGTTTCATAAAGAACATTCTATCTCCTCATCACCTTAACACAATACAAATCTCATGTACACATTAAAAGAAAATAGAGTACTCTATAGCAAAACATTTGATCCCATTAAAAAAATTGCTTAAAACATAACTGGCAGACTTTGTATTACATCATTACAGTGTTTTGGACCTTATTAAGATTGCTGAGATTGCTGCAGATTACTTTTTATTTTTATTAAACTAGATTTTTTTCTAATCTTTGGAACTTTGTGCACACTTACCATATGTGATGGGATTTTTAACTTTTCACTCTGTGTACGTATGTGTGGTGTTGTATGGTGTGTGTTATAATGTAATTGTTAGAGAAATGTGCTCCCTGTCTGGTGATATCTGCCAAAACCACAATTTACTCAAAACTTCAAATCAATATGTTATTATGCAAGAAGAAATGCTATTTTCTGCTTCCATCTTATAGTTTTTTTTTTACTTGAACTAGACTTCTAATTTTGGCACACGTCATATATGTAGCATCAAAAGTGAACACGCAAAGCACAGATAGTCTGAGGTGAAACACGGAGTTGTGACTAATATGAAGTGTTTGGTTTCAATGGGCTGAAGGGCGAGAGATTCTCAAGGAATTTATCTCAGACTGGGATGTATCATTACAGTGACCAGGTGGTGGTGTGTATGTGGATGCTGCATGGTACCAGGGTACTCATGCACTAGAATGAGGCAAACACCAATCAAAACTGACAAGCAAAGAAACTGTGTTGATAATAAGAGAAAATTTCAGTGTAATGAAACTGAGTAATTAAAAGTAATATGAGTGAAAGCAGGCTGACTTGGCAGAAAAATACAAAAGGTACTAGTCACGCAGTGAGTGGAGATCAAGGAGGAGGCTATGATATGTGTCTGAGGGTCATGCATGCACACACTCATCAACACATGCACTCAGGTACACACAGCCACACACATATACATGGGAGCAGTTAAGCTACAATAAAAGCTATTGAGAACTTGACTAAATCAATAATGACCCAGATGAACACAGTGAGGGAGTGGAAGACAAGAGAAGCTTAAAGTTTAATATACACTTGAAACAACCTGACAGGCAGTGGTGCCCTGGAGGGGAAGAAGAGCTTGACTAAGTGACTATGAGGAGAGGCAAGAAGAGAAGATGCATGATGAATAAGGTATTTGAAAATAAATATTTTTCTCTGAAATACCAAACATTGTCTGGTGAGGCCCAACTGTGTCTGGGGAAGGTAAAAGCAATCAGACAGAACTTCACACCAGGAACAACAAATACTGTAAAGTCAAAAGACTTGAGATGGATACTCTTCTACATATTTTTTAAGGATATAATTGAGATTTTAGATAAATATGGAGACTTGTATATTATCAATGCAAAAAAAAATGTTGACCATATATATTCTTGATATAAAACTAGTGCATAATTTGTAGGTAAATGTAATTGTATGTAGAACTCTACATTCATGCTGAAAATCCACATAATCACATTTCTCTGATGTCAGTGGCTCTCTTGCAAAGTTCAGTGGAATTTGGCATCAGAATAATACCTTTCTTCATAGTGTCCATTTGTTTGGATGCTGTGCCTGCCACACAAGAGGAAGACTCCAAATTGGCATTTAGAGAGAGCACTGGTGAGGACATCCAGCTCTGCACTTTGACCTCCTGCACACACTACACAGCTTTACTGGCTCACACACAGAAAAGTAAGCTATAAAACAATTGGCTGGACTGCATACTTAACATGCAAACACTCAAGATGGTGAAGCATGTTGGTAGTTTTAATGGTTAATTATGCAAATTGCTCTGAAGAAAAATATAATGAAAATCTTAAAAATATAATATTACTTATGTATTCAGAAATCATTACCATTGTCTTGATACAGAACTAGTATCTCCTATGGCACCCCATTCCTAATCAAGTCTAAATATCAAAATATTATGTATATGTTCTCAAGAAATTATTTTGAAAATTTTCATGAACCAGGTGCCATCCTCATGCATAGGTGGGGACTCATTAGTCCCAGATGTCTCTGAGTGAAGGGTGAAGGGAGGGGAGGGCTTAGCACAGCCACCTCAGGACTTTAATTGCCTTGAAAAGGATCAGCTTATGAAGCAGAATGCAAGGTTCTAAGGAGCAACTGCAAGGTTCCATCTACAAGGAGAATTTGACCCTATCAGTACTAATTTTCTAAATGTCTTTGGCCTTACTGTCCAAACACCTTGTCCTAACCTAGCTTTTAGTAAATATTAAGGTGAGACATCTATATACAAACTATGCTTAGTAATAAATCAAGCAATTACTCAGTATTTTCTTAAAAAAGAAAATTCCATGCAGTGCACCATCCTGTAGTCTGCTGGGAGAGTAAGGCAGTAAGGTGACCAGATTTCCTGACACTAAAGGAAACACATTTCTTGAATAATGATGGTGAAGCAGATTTGCTTGAAAACAAAAGCAGATAAAGATATTTTATTTAGCCTAAAATAACAGTGATTGAAAAAAGTGATGTTTCTTGGCTGCTAAATGGAAAAGCAGACATGGAAGGAACCATGCCACTTGTGTGGGAAGAAGCCAAGGTGTATCTGGTAAAGCAGAGTGTATACTGTGGACTGCTCTAGTGAACAAAGCAAAGTGACAAGATATTTTTGGATAAATGGGGAGGAAAGAAATCAGGTGAAATGGCTGGAGTTTTGCTGTACTGCTGGCCTGGGTGATTGGTCAGCCATATCACCAGTCTAAAAATATGTTACACTGAATGCGTCTGTTTTCCTGTGGGCTGTGAGAAGAAACTGCGAAGAACAGCACTAGAGGAATGAGAACTTTTGCCGATGTGTTTTATTTTTCAGTGATAAAAAAATTCAGACTCGGGTGCATGAAATTACATGGATGTGATCAGCATGTGAAAAGATGTGCAACAGGTAATATTAAGGACAGCTCAGAGGGGCTGTTGTGGAGCAGCAATGCTCCACACAAGATGTGCATTGCTGTGTGTACTTACTTTATATGGTAGTTAATGAAAAGGCTGATAAAATTAGGAAACCTACACATTGTTCATCAAGCAGAAGAGCACACACAGGAGAAAAAAATACACATGCCGGTCTGACACAAGCATCTCTCAGATAAATGATAACAATGCCATGAAAACACTTGAGGAAAAAGGTGCTCTTCAATCTTTAACAGATAGCACATTTTAATGCAGTGCCATGGAAAATGACAAATTTGCTGCTTCAGCCAAGCTGCCCAATGAAAATGAGATATGAAATCAGATATGGACTTCAACACAAAATAATTTACCATTTTCCAACATTAAGGAGGCCACATGTTGACTTTATTTTCAAGTAACTATCCTACCTATCCACAGCACTACCACCACCAATGTTTCTCATACTGTCATGTCTACTATCATGCTGTGGAAATACATAAACATCCTAGCCATGGCAAGCCAGGGCATGTTTGCATGTCCTGACACATAGTTTACAGACACTACATGCCATTTAACATGGAAGGCTAATGCCTCATTCCTTACCTCTGCCTAATGAGAATATATAGCTAACATTAATTTCCAAGGCTTTGTGAAAGATTTTCCTTCTCTTCTGAGAGAAGATAGTAATATTAGATACTGTTATGTGAATGACAATACTTCTAAATTAGAAAAGTTTATATTTCTGGTTTGTTTGGGTGTGAAGGATGTAGTATAGTGCAACTACATCCCTGAAAATGAGTCCCAAGAGGGAAATAAGAGTCAGGGGTTGTATTCTACAAACTGCCATAGCTAAGTCTATTGGTCATAGCAAAACAAAATGGTGCATTTCAGACTCTGTCAATATACTCTTTTGGTCATCCAAAACTCTAATTATCGGTCATAAAATGCTATGACAAAGTTCATCCTGTCTTAACGCCACTTATGACCGTCAAAAGTATGCCAACATCATGACAACATGGCCATACGTACCATAACACAATCCCCAGCCATTTTTTATTATAAATATAACAAATATTAGTAACTATGAGCAAATAATGTCCTTCTTTGAGGCAATAAAGTAGTTATAAATAACTGACAGGAGCAGTATAATCAGTTTTCCTAAATACAAATAAACGATGCCTTGCACACCCCACCTGTGTCAGGCTGTCAGCCATAATCTTATCATGTATATCATATTTCCTTTGATTAGATACACTAACTTCCCCAAAAGTCATAATATGAAGCCACAACAATTTAAATCCAAGAAAATAATGTCAAGAACCTATTTCTTTCCTTAAATTTAAAGTTGTCAAATTGTGAGCATGTGTTCTAGTGGCAGACATTGACTGAGATATAACCAATGACTTCTGATGGCCATAAGACCATTGGTCATAAATTCTGTTAGATGTGATGGTTAGCTATGGTCAACCATAAGCACTATGTAGAATATGGGCCCAGAAATATGGACAGATATGAAGAAAATATAGATCAAAATCCTACATGCATTATTTGCCTTACAACACAGATTATGAATCAGGAACTCAATACTATATACTTTCATACAAAACAGCAAAATAATTGAATAATCTTCACAATGTCCAAGTAAAACAGATTATTTGTGAAAAGCAGAACATGCATGACATTGAAAATCAGGTCACCTTACAGGAAGGAGGTCACCACCACAGGTCAGTGGGTGGTGAGGGAGTGGTTGGGGTTACCAGATGGAATAAAAAGTTTGAAAACTACCAAAAAGTCTCCACCTCAACTTTCACAAATAAAAAACAGAGTGGGTTAAATATTCATCTCTTATGTGATTGTCACAGCAGAGGTGATACCATCAGTCATTTGAAATACTCTTATGCTGTATTAGTTATATATCTTCTGGTGGCAACTATTTCCATTTGGAGGATCCAGTAGTCACTGGGTTGCCTTTGACACCACCTGGGGGTGGCTAGGCAGCTCATGTCTCCTCAAGGCATTATTTACTTTTTTTTTTTTTTTACCGTTCTTAATTACAATCACAGCCTGTTTTTCCTGTCAATGGTGAACTTATGTACTGTAGCACTGCTCACACCCTGCAGTCCAATATTGGGCCAAGGCCTACTGGCAACAGGAGGTAAACCTGACCATATTCCATCCATTAACACTCATAAAATTGTGTACACAGTGGATTACCTGGATAATGAGCTGATTCAAATAGTACTAGCATTATATGTTTGAGGCAATGTGCCAATAATACTTATAATACTCACAGGGAGTCAGGAGGAACAAATGTCAGAAGAAGCGGCTGCTGAACACACTCGAGACAAGAACAATGTGGTCGGAGTGTTTGCACCTGAGGAAGGGATGCTTTGGGCACACAGACGACACCCCGCTGTGAAGGTGAAAACTGGCACGTACACACAAAGAAGGGAAAGTTGGTCAGTTGAGAAGCACAGGGGCAGCCACTCACTCAGCTGGTGAGGACATGACAGCAAGCACAGGAGCAATCAGTGGCATGCATACAGTTAGGACAAAGAAAGCACATGTACATAGATATGATGGGGCACTGAGAGACTGCACAAGCTCAGTGTGTCCCTTCGATCAGTCTCCTTGTGTCCAGCCATAAATGGGAGAGGATGGAAGGAGTGGGAGCTGTTTGGGGACACATGGGTCTGTGAAGTACTTCCAGTCCTCTTGATATGGTACTGAAGATTATTGTAACACTACTGTACATGGCCACAGAGACTGCCTTCTCCTTCCCCCCCTCCTGTTTGCTGCTCTGAATGCCTTCCTTGGAAGAGCATTTTGTTTGCTGTCACTTCAGTCTGTCGGACCAAAAAAATATCTGTTCACTGCTCTCTTATCTTTTTTCTTATAATTATTACTGTGGATGATTTTCCAGCTTGGGTACTGAAATTGTAGAGTCCTTGGAGAGTGCGCATCATTCCCAATACAATCTGTTCAGTGACCCACACTTAGAGTACATACCACTTTATACACAATATACAACTAATGTACATAATATTCTCTGTAATATTTCTTCCACAAAAATATAAAAGTAATATGAAAAATCTTAAGATTCTATACACAGTACTGAGAATAATAATTGTGTCTAAATAAATCAAGTTTTCCAAATGTCTCCCTCATGGAGCATTCAATTATAACTAACCCTTTGTCTGGCTCAGCACTCCACCCTCCCCTGACTAAGGTCCACACTTCCTTCCCGTTACTCTCTCCAGTGTGCATGAACAGCCCCATGCAAGAAGGACTCCCCAAAAACACTCAGAGCAGGGAAGTAGGAACTCTAATAAATCCCAGTAACTCTACCAAGACCCAAAATGAAAGTGGGGGTCTTGATCCCATAGTCCCTGTGAGGTGTCACATGATTTCCATGACAGATTTTTGTTGAACTGATTTAAGAGACAATTTATCTTTTAATTTTTGAGAGTTAAAGCACTCCATCAAGGTAACTTCCCAATCTGAACTGAGTACAAAAGATGTGACCCCCTTTCAAGATCATAACTAATTGAGTAAACATGGGGTGGGTGGGTGGTGATAAAAATAATAGCTTTTAAGATTATGCATTGTAAAAGCATTTCCAAATACATCTCTTAGAAGAAAGATCTCTCAACAACACCAACCATGGCATTTCTGAGGGTGTGAGTTAAAAAAATAAGATCAATAAACATCTTTCTTAACAAACATGCTCACTTCCTTCCCTTCACCAGCCGGCTCACTAGACCATCCTTGGAAGTGTTGGATGGCTGGGTGGAGGCAGCTGGCGGTGGTGGCTCCTCTTCATCCGTGGTGGTGCGGTGATTGCTGGTGCTCCTACTGGCGGCCTCAAGGGGCATGGTGGAGCGCTGGTCCTCAAGGCGCCCAGACTGGAAGCGCATGATGAGGGAGAAGAAGTCATCATCCGGGACGGTAGGGGCGGAGTGGGTGAGGGAGCTCTCATTGGGCAGGGAGCTTCTCTGGTCCTCAATGCGGGAACCCTGTCAATGGAAGGAAGAGCAATAGGAAAATTACTACCACACCTGAGGAAAAGATAGAAAAACATGAAATGAAAACTGTAGAAGAGCAATAGGGAAACAGGAATCCCTGAGTGTCTTCATTAAGAAATTCTCTGCAAGATTACTACTGCCTTGCTCTCACACTGCACTATAGAAATTTGCCTTGAAAGTGGCAGCCAGAAAACAAAGAACAAATTTATTGAAAATAAAGTATATTGTCAGCTGTATAACTGATAATTATTCCTTCTGTTGACCCACCTGACATCGCATCAGCATGTCAAAGAAGTTATCATCTGGCAGGGGTGTTGAGTCACTCGCTGCCACAGAGAGCCGCTGAAGTATGACTTGCTGGTTGTTGAGGCCAGGCAGCTGAGGGAGGGAGGCTCTCTGCTCATCCATCCGGCGACTCTGCATCCCAGCAATGCTCTCCATCAGTTCCTCCAGTACACCACAGTTGTCTGAGAAACAGGAATAAGAGCACTGAAGTGGGAATGGACATGTTCTGTTGCCTGCAGTTAAGGAATGAAGTGAGATACTGAAAGCCTTATGTTATCTCTTCTGGGTAACAGAGTAATGATGGTATGTCTTTTTGAATGATGTTTATAAATGTAGCCATATAAGGTGTGCTCTGCTTGTGGTTCTGTGTTCTTGCAAGCACTTCCCATATTGGACCTATGGCATCTTTGTTTCATGCTATGTAGTGGATGGGTGGCAGCCATATTGGCTGTGTTTTGTGGATGTAAAGTGAGTTTGCCAGTAATTTATGGGCCTAGGTAAATCCTACACTCACAAAGACATCTTGCTCTGTGCCTCAGTATCTTGCGAGCCGCAATAATGACTACATGAGATTTTTGGTTCCCCTGTCTGAATCCTCCACTGAGCATGTTCAGCTGGTGACTGTTTCTCTACTTCACGCAAGGGCCTCTCAGTAAAAGTGCTATCAGTAGAGAGTTAGAAGTTACTTTCAAGCTCCAAAAGTGGTGTTACAGAAGACAGTGATGGAAGCAGGGTAGAATATAAGGCCCTTGTCGGGGAGGTGGAGCCCCAACACTGACTCCTAAGAGTTATGACCTGGAGGATGATTATTTTTTCTGTGGTGAGTGTGATATTATAGATTCTGATAATGCAGTTTACTGTCCTTCAGGTTCCTCATCTTCAAAATATGAGGGTGAGCAATTAGAGTTACAGATGTGGAAATCACATAATATCTCTTTACATATTTTAAGTTACAAGACAATGGAAAAATTGCCTACATGTGAGTGAATGATTATGGGTTACAAGTAAGGGAAATGGAAGCAGAATTCTGAGGAAGCAGAGAGCCTCAGCTGTGGGCCTCACCAGACTGCAGGACTGTGTGCACTGCTCTCAACACTAGTAGGGTTGCTTAGCAGTGAGTTTTTACACTTCATTATTTTACCCACAGGAAATTTATGTGATATGCAAAGGAAGAATTGATAACTGGTATGTTGTTAAGGCTTATGGGATCAATTAAAGCAGAGCAGCTAGGAAAATAATAATGGAAAATTACCATTTTCTGATATTTTGGTAAAACTATTCGGGCTTGGAGGACTATCTCTGATGATGTCTTAAAGGGGTTCAAGCTTATCACCATAAAGGAAAATCAAATAAATGAAGCCCAGGATGTCTAATTATGCTCTTGGTTAGTAAATAAATAAAAAAAAAGTCAATAAAATAAAACAAACCTGATGGCTTATTATATTCCAGGTCTTGAAAACTAACTAATAAAATATATAAAATCTATGAAGACTAATCTTCCTTCTTGGTCAAGTAAAGACCAGACTAATAACAGACAATCTGACTATGGATAAGTGCTGCCACAGTAATCCTTCTTTATAATGGACTGATGTTTCCTAATAATCATTCATACCATTGGTGTGTTTATGTCTTCAGGTGAGACAGTATTGCACTGACCATATGGGTATTATAACTATACATCACCACTGCACAGCTGCTAACCCTTTCGCTATGATATGTAGCAATACACAGCACTAAAAGCACAGTAAACATTGTTTACAATCTTCTACAAAAAGAAAAGGGATTAAAATGATAGATTTTCCAGTATAATGTTTAGAGGTGGCTACAAAACAAAAGAAAATTCATATCCAGATTCTAAATCCTTTCATTATATATATCTTATTGTTATTCACTTCACCAATGCATGCATTCTAAGAGGTGCACTCTATATTTAAGTCCATTAGAGGGAAGGATTACCCTGCTACTCACACAGTCTATGAGTGTCAGCTACAGTAAGCTCTATCAGTCCTGTGCTTACCAAGTTTTAGTTTGGGTACTTGAAGAGGAAGGTCCACTCCTGAGAGGCAATGATGGTAAGACAAAGCACAATTATAATGCTGTGCTGTATAGATTATATAAACACTTAACAGCTCCTCTATCAGTAATGGTGGGGACTAACTGCTAGGTGGATTGCAATGTGATCCTTGTTATGGCTGCTGTATGTTTAATAATGTGGCTTTTAGTGAGAAGAGTTGAAGGACTTTGAGAATATTATCTCAAATGAAGCAACAACAAATGATAATAGCAAGTGTTCAAGATTATTAGGATTGCAATTCAGAAAAGAATATAAGAAACAATACTAATACTAATAGATGTTTTAACAGTAGTGAAAAAAGTACTATCAATAATAGTGGTAATAGTAATAGTAGTACAATTGTCAATGTAATGGAGAGAGAGAGAGAGAGAGAGAGAGAGAGAGAGAGAGAGAGAGAGAGAGAGAGAGAGAGAGAGAGAGAGAGAGAGAGAGAGAGAGAGAGAGAGAGAGAGAGAGAGAGAGAGAGAGAGAGAGAGAGAGAGAGAGAGAGAGAGAGAGAGAGAGAGAGAGAGAGAGAGAGAGAGAGAGAGAGAGAGAGATAATGATGGATGGTTATGGGAGATGCAATGACCACTCACTTGCACCACTGTCAGAGGGTGTGGTGGTGCCATTTGTGGAGCCAGTGGAGGAGAGGGAGCCACCATGGTCTCTGGTCTGGGTGGTGGCACTGGCAGGAGGAGCTGCTGACCTGTCAGACTTCTGCTGCTGATTGGGATGGTTCTCCTTGTTCCCGTCAATGGACAGAGTGCAGCGTTGGTCATCCATCCGTTTGCTCTGGAACCTGGACAGCAACTCGAAGAAGCTGTCATCATCCATGCTGGATTCCTCATTGATGGATTTCTGTTTGTGAGGGAGAGGAAGGGAGCGTCAGTAGAGGTGGTGGCAGTGGTGGTGGTGGTGGTGGCAGCTGTCTTGAAATGGTGGTGGAGAGGAAGCACCGTCTTGTTTGGCTGTTTGATTAAAGAACTCAGAAGCAGAAGAGATCACTTTGTACAACTATGTGCACATGTATATATACACACACAAAGATGCATATGTGCACACACGCGCATTTAAACATATGTACACACGCACACACACATACAGGAAAGGGGTTACGAAGCACAGCCATGAGTGGAGGATTACAGTTATTGTTAAATATACTGAAAAGTAACTCAAATTGCTTCTTATCATGGGAAGTTTGGAGATTTATGCTAATTTTTATGATAGATAAAGCT
This sequence comes from Scylla paramamosain, assembly GCF_035594125.1. Taxonomy (NCBI): domain Eukaryota; kingdom Metazoa; phylum Arthropoda; class Malacostraca; order Decapoda; family Portunidae; genus Scylla; species Scylla paramamosain. The sequence continues at coordinate 6,836,683 of NC_087159.1, forward strand.
GAACTCAACCATTTCACAAAATTTGTGGCACATCAATTTGTACATATTAAAAGTTATTATGCCTTATCACATTTAACATATACAATCAGAATGAAATGAAGTCCAACAAGAATTAATATGCAAGGACCAGATGAGAAATAAGAGAACCACACTGAATGCCATGATACACCCATAGCATCTGACTGACTGCCTCAAGCAAGGCCAGGGATGAGGTAATGTACATTATGCTACAGGAGTCATACCATTTAGGGTGTGAGACACATTTGGGAAGTCCTGTGGAAACCCAAGCTGCAGTATCACATAGAGGTAGGAGAATATTAGTCTGCATCTGCATAGCCACATGAAAGCGTAGGGTAAATAAGCGCTGGGAGAGAGGTATGGACACGCACATTTTTATCAGCATGAGAACTAGAGGTGTAGGAGGTGGGGCCGTTAACAGGGTGGCGGGCATCCTCCGAAGAGTGAGAGCCAATGCCGGCATCCTCGCTTTGGTATTTCCGGAGGACACCCTTGGCATCGGGGGTCATCTGAAAGGTACGGCAAGTACTGGCCTGAGCTCCTCATCAGGACAAGCCTCTCCTGTCCTCACTCTCTGTCCTTGCACATGGGGCCAAGCACTGTGCTGAGCTTGAGAGCATTGCTTCTGGGAAAATTTCGGCAAATCTGACCCAGTGAAGGGTATTCCTCAGTGTCTCAGGCATGCTTGATTTGTAGGCAATGGCTACAGCTACAACTATTAGGTCACAAGTGCAAAGTTACCTACTTTTCAACACAGCTACAACTATTAATCATAGAACTATCAAAGAACAAAACTGCAATATTTCCTTTGTCTTGAACTTTGCTCAAACTTATGCTACTATTTCCATAGTCAACCCTTCAATGTAAAGTGAGTTCCACCTGCTGTCCAACCACCACCCAGCATCACTGCTGCTGTGGGCAGTGTCTGGTCTGATGTCTGGCTTGCCCCAAGATGCTGTGAGTCAGCCACACCAGACAATTTTTTCAAATTTCAAAACTACAATACACACTTATCTTGGTCAGACCAAGGTTATTAGGAAACTAGCAAAAGATATCAATGAACACAATTAAATATATATACACAGAAACTGAATCTACCTGAAACTGATATTTCAGGTCTAAATTAATGGGAGTGTTGCATTTAGTATATACACTAAATAAATGTAAGTATTCATAAACAAGAAACATTCAAGAATGAAGTAAACTATAAAAGTTCATTCAATGACAAACACACAGACATTATTATGCACAAGGGGTGAATTAAAAAGAAAATAACACTGAGTATAAAAATAAACAACTGAAGTGGAAGTTCATGCAAGCAGCAGTGGCAGCGGTGGCAGCAGCAGCAGCAGCAGCCACAAAAGATACCTTCAGGAGGTCCATATTTTCCATAGACTTCCTCCTTGTCCTTGCCTTGTTGTCCTCTGCTGAGTCCTGATCAAATGGCGCAGGGGGAAGACCCAGCACCTTGCGGATGTCACTCAGGTTCATCTGGGCGGCAGCCTGGCCAGTCTTGTCACCAATCTGGCACAGGCATGAGGGAAGCGGTGAGTAGCATGCAAGGTGCATGCATGCATACGTATGTGTATGCATGCATGCATGTCTGAATGTGTGGCAAGGTGGAGGTGAAGCAGAGTGGACAGCAAAGAAATCTTTAAGCTGCAGGTGAAGAGAGAAGTGGTTAGAAAAGGAGGTCTTAATGTGAAGTCAAGAAACAAGAGGTGTTAAGTAGAGTGGAGTGGCTCAGGTTTGTTCTTCATAGATGCAGGTCCTTCCCTGGAGCCACAGCACAAGTGGTTATGAATGACAGGATTCAAGTCCTATTACATAATTGAAAGACAGTGATGAAAGGCATTTCATAATGAGTTCATGTTGCTTGTTATCTATATCATTATGGTATAATTCTTCTTATATTCACCATTAAGACTTTTCTCGCATTTGGCATATTCTTCTTCAATCAACCCTTGGCTTCAGTATGAAATCTTGAAAAATTTCCAGCACATAAACAGTGTACTACATCTGACATTAAAAGGACCTATGCACTCTTGCTCTTTCAGCAACAGTACTAGTTTAACAAGACTTACAAAACTACCTGTGGGATTATCTGCCAGGAAATACACACATTAAATATATTGTCTGAGGCAAGAGAAGGTAATCAATACTAGTTTCAATATAAGAGTAGAAAATAATAATGATTCAGTGACTTAAGACATCACATTGTTATTGAGTTTTGGTAAAGGAAGATATATAACAGGAATGGCAAGGATTCTGAGTAAAATAAAGACCAGCAAATTAAAAATGAAGCACTATTATTACCTGATGGGAATAGAACAAGACTCTCCTGATGCAGTAATGTGACTAATGATTGCAATGCTCACTATGATAACAAATACATCTAGGGCCATAATTTAAGACACCCCAATTAATGAGCTTCAATAGAAAAAAATGTATTGAGGGAGAGAGAGAGAGAGAGAGAGAGAGAGAGAGAGAGAGAGAGAGAGAGAGAGAGAGAGAGAGAGAGAGAGAGAGAGAGAGAGAGAGAGAGAGAGAGAGAGAGAGAGAGAGAGAGAGAGAGAGAGAGAGAGAGAGAGAGAGAGAGAGAGAGAGAGAGAGAATATCATACAAATTCTTGCCTATATCTGAATTCACTCTTAAATCAACTCATATGGTGCAGATCTTACTTACCATGCTAAAATTCTGCAGTATAGGAAAACAGAGTTAAAGAGAAGTGCAGAGTCACCCTTCAAATGAAAAGAAAAAGTAGTCTTGGCTCAGAAAATATTCCTGAGGTGATAAGACTAGAAAGACTGTACTGTTATGGGCTTGTAAGGAGAGGATGAGAACAAATGAATGAAGGATGTTAATAAGTTTCTAGTGAAGGGTTTAAATTTTTGCCATTGAGGTAAATGAAGGTGTAAGAGAAAAGTTTTGAGTGAAGCATGTTAACCTCCAGTGGAAAGTTAAGATTTTAGTAAGACATGACAGCGAAGGAGACTAAAAACTGAGACAAGACTTCTGCATACCTCTTTGGAGATCTCAAGGTGTCTGGTGGCATAGTGCAAAGCCTTCTCATTGTTGTTGGTGGCAGAGTAAGCATTTCCTAAACTCCAGCAAGCCCGACCTTCTCCAACCTTGTCCTTGAGCTCTTCAGCGATGGCCAGGTGGCGCAGGTGGTATTGGATGGCCATGGCAAAGTCCCGCAGCAGAGTGTATGTGTTGCCGAGGGAGTAGCACGCTTGGGCCTCCACAGCACGGTCACCAAGCTCCTGTGCCAGATGGAGGGTTTTCCTGCCAGAAGCAAGCATTCAGCACTGGTGGCTATGGGGCACCCACACACACACGCACGCACGCACGCACGCAAGCACGCACACACGCACACACACACACACACATACTTGTTGAGAAGAATAAGGCAGGCCTTTGCATATATGGATGAAGAGATGATCAGAAAGATGATCATGTCGCTGATAAGACCCAGACTAGAATATGCAGTAGTAATGTGGTTGCCATACAAGAAAAAAGGATAAAAGGAAGTTGAAGAGAGTTCAGAGAGCAGCTACGAAGATGGTACCAAATATCAGGGACTTGTCATAGGAAGAGAGACTGGCAAGGATATATCTACCAACACTGGAAAAGAGGAGAGAAAGGGGAGACTTGATTGCAATATATAAAGCATATGAGGGAACAGAGGAGGTGGACCAGAGCGACTTAATGGTCTGGAATACATAGGACACTAGAGGACATGGAAAGAGGCTGAAGAGGAGTGCTTGTAGAAGAGACATCAAAAAGTACAGTTTCCCATATAGAAGTGTTGATGTATGGAACAGTCTGGATGAGAAGATTGTAAATGCAGAAAGTATACATGGATTCAAGGCTAAGTTGGATATTAAAAGATATGGAGATGAGACAGCACGAGCATAGCTCTTTTCCCATAAAGCACAACTAGGTAAATACACACACACACACACACACACACAAGGTGGTGAAGAGATAAGTATGTGCAGAAATAAAGTTTCTTCAAGAGAAAAATACATAACTTAAATGTATTAACAGAGGTACTATCATATACAAACAATATACACACATCTAGAGAATATTATGATTTGTCATTATAAAACATTATGAGCATGACTCAATCTTAAAACAGCATTATTTGATAAATACACACCAACTCTCTCTCTCTCTCTCTCTCTCTCTCTCTCTCTCTCTCTCTCTCTCTCTCTCTCTCTCTCTCTCTCTCTCTCTCTCTCTCTCTCTCTCTCTCTCTCTCTCTCTCTCTCTCTCTCTCTCTCTCTCTCTCTCTCTCTCTCTCTCTCTCTCTCTCTCTCTCTCTCTCTCTCTCTCTCTCTCTCTCTCTCTCTCTCTCTCTCTCTCTCTCTCTCTCTCTCTCTCTCTCTCTCTCTCTCTCTCTCTCTCTCTCTCTCTCTCTCTCTCTCTCTCTCTCTCTCTCTCTCTCTCTCTCTCTCTCTCTCTCTCTCTCTCTCTCTCTCTCTCTCTCTCTCTCTCTCTCTCTCTCTCTCTCTCTCTCTCTCTCTCTCTCTCTCTCTCTCTCTCTCTCTCTCTCTCTCTCTCTCTCTCTCTCTCTCTCTCTCTCTCTCTCTCTCTCTCTCTCTCTCTCTCTCTCTCTCTCTCTCTCTCTCTCTCTCTCTCTCTCTCTCTCTCTCTCTCTCTCTCTCTCTCTCTCTCTCTCTCTCTCTCTCTCTCTCTCTCTCTCTCTCTCTCTCTCTCTCTCTCTCTCTCTCTCTCTCTCTCTCTCTCTCTCTCTCTCTCTCTCTCTCTCTCTCTCTCTCTCTCTCTCTCTCTCTCTCTCTCTCTCTCTCTCTCTCTCTCTCTCTCTCTCTCTCTCTCTCTCTCTCTCTCTCTCTCTATTTGCTTTATGGAATCAAACTGCAGTAGAAGATATGACCTATCGGAAAATGCATGCAATGGCAATGTCCTTGTCATGCTATTTCCTGTCACTTGTGAAGGGATGATGCAGATGACTTGGTGTCAGCCTCACAATGACTTACTTGTAGTGATCAGCAGCTGTCTCAAACTTGCCCAGGAAAATGTGGGCATTTCCAAGGTTGCTGTGTGCTCTCCTCTCGGCAGCCTTGTCTCCAAACTCCTTGGCTATGGCTAACCGCTGTGGGAGGTTGGCTCATTTCAGTGCATGGAAAATGCTCATGGTACATTATTATAGCAGAAATTACAAATAACAAATTAATGATGGGAGTTGAACATGTGGTGTAGGAATAACAGAAGAACAAAAAGATTATGTGAATAAAAATTAAAGAATATAAAATGTTAAAAGGACATAAAGAGATTTTGCTTCCCACACAAACATTAATGCTTTAAATATTCTGGTGCAGAAGCAGTACAAGTGAGGAACATTTCTGAGTCTAGAATTAAGTAAAAGTAAATATGGTGCCATTGACATGAGCCTACATCAAACCTTATATATTACAACACACACATACACACACCTCACTGTGGTAGCTGATGGCCTGAGTGAAGTTGCCCAACAGGTAATGTGTGTTGCCAAGATTGCCACATGCTCGCCCTTGGGCAGACCGGTCATTCAGCTCCTCCATCAAGCGCAAATTAGCTCTGCCGGACAAAAGCTTAGATAAGTATGATGTAAAGTACTCTTATGAGGAAGGCACATCCCTGAGTTCCCCTTTCTTCTAACTTGTTGCTGTCACCATGATCACCAACCACTCATGTTTCAACAGATAAGTTTTGGAGCAGCATGCCTCTTCCTCATCCTTCACCCTGTAACATGTATAATTTAGGAAGAGACAGCATGGTACATAGAGATAGAATCTATAATTTTGATGGACATACATACATATATGATTTTACATGGTGCTACATTATCATACACATTACTGTTGTAACCTTTAAACCCTCTAATTCATCACTTTAGTTCCAAGGTTACAGACTAACTTGTGTTAGTTGCAAGATACATCAAACTTCAGGAGCCAAACAACACTGCCAAGGATTTCATCACTGGTTAAATTAAAGGAATAGAGTAGACACAAGGGAGCAAGTAAGCAGGACACTGAGGCTGAATATGACTCCTGAGAATGACAAAGGTTTTACTAATTGCAGGAAATCAGGGATACAATTAACTCAAACAGGATATCCTCCCCAGTTTAAATTATTTTTAACACATATCTACAGCCATGGTTAATACATGTTCTATATTTAGTGGTTTGCAAACTATCAATTAAATAGTTTTTACAACACACAGTACCATCACCATTAACACAACCACCACTTCCATCCCTGTCAATTTTCTAGGCCCTTAACTCACTACTTCAAGTACAGCCCCCATCATGTTACTCTCAACAGCTGAGTGGCCTTAAAAAAACAGTCACAAGGTAATATAACAAGCTAAATCTAATGGTAAAAAATTGGCCTGGATGCATTTTTGTTGGTGCACTTGGCTCAACAAAAATGCCTGGCCAAGAGATGCTCAAAGTTAGCCCCTTCCTTGTAGAACTTCTTGTTTGCCTTGCTGGAAGTATGTATTGATGTAAATTGAGTAGTGGCCTCAAAGTATAGCCTGAGTCTGAAAAGAGAGAGAGAGAGAGAGAGAGAGAGAGAGAGAGAGAGAGAGAGAGAGAGAGAGAGAGAGAGAGAGAGAGAGAGAGAGAGAGAGAGAGAGAGAGAGAGAGAGAGAGAGAGAGAGAGAGAGAGAGAGAGAGATAACTGGGACACACCTATAAACAACACTCCTGCTGGCATCAGGCTTAAACAGAAAACAACAAATGGTAACCAATTGATCAGGACCTAAATGGAGCAAATGAGATATCTTTGTTAAATGACACAAACATTTGATACAATGCCAAAGATGTGGTGGTGCAGCTGAGCACCACCACATCTTTGGTGGCATGTGCAATGTTGCCACTGGGACATGGAAAAAATTAACACACACTCATCACATCAGACCAAGCTTTATAGAGCACATAAAATCAAAATGTATTTGCAATGCTGCCACCAGAACATTAAAAAGCTGAACACACATCATGTCAGACCAAACTTTACAGAACACATATGCTTGAAATGTAACCAATAAAGATGCTAATTCTGCTATCACCACCAGGGATAAACACTAAATAAGGTACATACCACAAATAATATTAAAAAGAATAAATTGTGAACATAAATACTGAGCTGAGATAAAGTATTTTACAGCAGTGTAGTACCAAAGGTCAAAAATTTCAAAATGCACATACTTCAGGTTCCGCCACAAATTTCCATCATGATAAGTTAAGTTAGGTTAGGGTGGAAGAATTTATACCAAGAGAATCATTTGCTGGAAATTTTCATGAAAGAATCACTGTGGGTGGAGTTTACTGGAGCAGAATTTCTAGTAGTGTCACAAACTGCTACAAAAGTTTATAGGAGTACAGTTTCTAGCAGCATCAAACAGCTACAGAAGTTATGGATACTCACGCATAATACTCAACAGCTTTCTGCAGGCAATGCTTCACCTCATCGCTGAACCCGCCCGGCTCCTGGGGTCCAATGCGGCCCAGGTGCTTCCCCTGCGCATGGTACACATTGCCCAGGTTGTACAGCGCCCGGCCCTCCCCAACCTGCAACAAGAACACAGCAGCTTGTTAAGACACTGTTGCCACTATTGGAATACTTTAATGTTGGTTTGTTTGACTGGCAATTTAAAGAAGAAGGAGGAGGAGGAGGAGGAGGAGGAGGAGGAGGAGGAGGAGGAGGAGGAGGAGGAGGAGGAGGAGGAGGAGGAGGAGGAGGAGGAGGAGGAGGAGGAGGAGGAAGAAGAAGAAGAAGAAGAAGAAGAAGAAGAAGAAGAAGAAGAAGAAGAAGAAGAAGAAGAAGAAGAAGAAGAAGAAGAAGAAGAAGAAGAAGAAGAAGAAGAAGAAGAAGAAGAAGAAGAAGAAGAAGAAGAAGAAGAAGAAGAAGAAGAAGAAGAAGAAGAAGAAGAAGAAGAAGAAGAGCATATACTTATAAAGGACACAAAAATTTAAAGGTACAACTATGCAAACACATACTACAGGAATATCACCAGGTAAACAACTCCTCTTTCCCTCTTCATCAATAAATATATGACTACCATGAAACTCTAAAGAAAGGTGGAGTGATGTGATGTGTCCTTTGGCTGCTTTTCGGCCAGCTTTACCTTGTCCTCCAGCTCCTGAGATATGGACAGGTGGCGTTCACAGCAGCAGATGGCCTCCTTGAACTTGCCCATCACCTTCAGCGTATTGCCCAAGTTGCCTGACGCCTTGGCCACACCCAGCCGGTCACCCATGGTCCTGTCAGAGGGTGGGGAGGAAGGAAGCAGGATGTGAGATTGTGTAAATGTCAATAAACAGCATGGAGACTTTACAAATGATGAAATGGTATGCAAGTTTTGTCTATCTATCTACACCTGATACCTGTTTATAAGATAGGGTAGGTTCTTTTATGTGACAGAAGAAGAAGAAGAAGAAGAAGAAGAAGAAGAAGAAGAAGAAGAAGAAGAAGAAGAAGAAGAAGAAGAAGAAGAAGATAAAACAATAAAAACATCTTTAGCATTAATATCATATAAGACAAAGACAAACGTGCCTCAAATCCTCAACTCTATATCTACGCACATAAATACTAAACACATAATATATAAAACCGCACGAATAGTGAACACTGGAAGAACGCATCCTTAGACTTTCGGAGCAGTGTATGGTTCTCCGAATCTTATAATGCACCCCCACTCCTACTATCCTCGTCCGTTTTAGTGCCTTAACATGTGGTACGGATGGGTATTGTACAATCACTGCCAATGCAATTATCACTGAGTGCTTTAAGTCTTACAATGCAGTAAATAACACAACCAGGGAGGAAAAAAAATAAAAAAATAAATAAATAAATATGTTTGTGGAAGAGCGTACGTACGTCACATCGGGAACAAAGGTAGAGAGGCGAGACTGATGCGGTTTGGCAATGTGCAGAGGAGAGATGAGTACGTGAGGTGGAGGATGCTGGAGATGCACCCACCAGGCAGGAGGAAGAGACAAGATCAAACAGGTTTATAGACGCAATGAAAGAAGACAGGTGGGTGATACCTGTTACATAAGACACAGAAGATAATAAGGTAGACACGGGTGATCTCCTGTGACGACATCTAGCGGGAATAACTCAAAGCAAAAGAAAGCTCTTGCCGAAAAATAAATGCATGCTAAATAGGGAATACATTTGACAGTCACAGCTGTTATGTCCAGCAAATCTCACGTAATAGAAATGTAGGTTACAATGCAAAAAATGAAAACCTACTGATATTGTACAGAATAAACCACAGCTCAAATAAGATACGTGACAAATGGAAGATTACTGAATCCTGAAAGAAAGACTGACGTGTTTACAAAGGAATGAACATTTTTCTTCTAAATAAATGACGTGAAGTTTAGCCATGCACCGACATTTAGCCATTTTAAAGAGGACACTGAAAACTTATATTAGAAAACAAAATGCATGTGCTTTAAAGATTTTCTCCTTAATAATCTTTAGGTATAACACCGCTGTGGATAATTTGAGAGAGAGAGAGAGAGAGAGAGAGAGAGAGAGAGAGAGAGAGAGAGAGAGAGAGAGAGAGAGAGAGAGAGAGAGAGAGAGAGAGAGAGAGAGAGAGAGAGAGAGAGAGAGAGAGAGAGAGAGAGAGAGACGTGAGTTCACCGGAGAAAGAGCGACTAGTGACGTAATACAAGTTAGCTTTACCAAGAGAGCCATGACTAGCCAAGAGGACACGCGGTGTCAGAACATGAAAGCCGCTGACATCACGCCTGGGAACACGAGGGTGAGTGTTGCTGCATTCCGGTGGCAATACAACACACCTCTGGAACTGAGACTAAAATGACCAACTCTTACTGGATCCTTTCTTTGACTTTATTTATTTATTCATTTATTTATTTATTATTATTATTTTTTTTTTTTGTGTGAGAGGCAAGTTGAATACTTTTTTTTTCTCCTCGTCAGTCTTCTTGACACGGGAAAAAATTATAAAGGGAAAAGGAGGAAAAAAAAACTTATTTCACTGACGTACGACCATTTTCCATTCTCAAATACTTATGAAATGATTTAAGGAAAAAAAAATACTTATTTAATTGATGCAAGATAGTTTTCCTTATTCAAATACTACTGTTGACGTGAAATTAGTATGCACGGGATATAGTTTCATTACCTATAAAATACTGCACATTACTATTTATCACTACTGCAGTTTCTCTGTGGAAGAAGTAGCGCTTTCTCGCTCGTAACCTTCGCCTGCTCTAAATGACATCTTTGTTACGACGCCATAACTCGGCCAACTTCCAAATTTCCACACTACCATAACACTTTTATGGCAAAACTTTTAAAAATTTCCTTACGCTACAAAATGGAAAACTTTTTTTTTTTTACTTTCGCAGGCTCAAAAGTTACTAATCAAATAAACACATTTTTTTTTACACATATGTAGGTGTAGCAGCCAAAAATAATAAAAGCGTTCACTTGTTTTCCTTTTAAGGGAAGACTTATAAAACACATTCACTGCAGTAAAAAATGGAAAACTATCTATTCTTTAAAACTTTCGCAAGCTCTCAAGTTACCAATCAAATAAAAAGATCACTTGTTTTTCCTTTGTGTATCAGTGTACAAGTTCAAACATTCTCTTTCTTCTTCCTTATATTCTTTTCGTTATTCGTTCTTTCCTATTTTCTAGTCTTTCTTCTCTTTGCTTGTTTCTCTTCTTTTCATTTAGTTTCCCTTCATTTCTTGTTCCCTCTTCACTAAATGTCAAGTCACCACAAAACTGATAAAAAAAAAAGACGAAAAAGAAAAAAAAACACGTGTGATTGAGTTTCATTTTTATCTGCTTCACTGGAAAAGACTGCAAGCACCGCCAAGCACTCAGGGACCCGCAGTGACTTTTTGCAGGCCCGGGCGTCCATGGAACAAGCGTGGCTGGCGTCCATTTGAGGCATCGACGGGAACAAGACTCAAGATTTACCGCCGCGAAAACACACTTGGCAGGCCGTGTCTCAACCTGCCTCCAGCTACCGAGTTACCGAAGAGAGCTTTAACTCCCTCTCTCTCTCTCTCTCTCTCTCTCTCTCTCTCTCTCTCTCTCTCTCTCTCTCTCTCTCTCTCTCTCTCTCTCTCTCTCTCTCTCTCTCTCTCTCTCTCTCAAACACATACGCACTTATTTTACTTTATGTTTTCCCAAGTCTCTCTCTCTCTCTCTCTCTCTCTCTCTCTCTCTCTCTCTCTCTCTCTCTCTCTCTCTCTCAAACACATACGCACTTATTTTACTCACTTTATGTTTTCCCAAGTCTCTCTCTCTCTCTCTCTCTCTCTCTCTCTCTCTCTCTCTCTCTCTCTCTCTCTCTCTCTCTCTCTCTCTCTCTCTCTCTAAGAATACATTTGCTTTACGTGATCTAAAATGTAAACATCGAGTCGCTTTGTCCACTATTTCGTCTTATTGTGTACCTCATCCTTAGACAAAGGTTCCCCTGGCATTTCTATACCGCAGCACTGTATGACCCCAGTGCTGAGGCGCGGAGCATCAGATGATTATAATTGAAAACTTTTTTTATAAAGTCTTTCTCTTAATATTCCTGACATTCAGTGCTGCATGATTCCAGTGTTGTGGTTTAAAATCAGTGAGGCAACCAATTAATCACTCAATTACTTCATCCTTTCAACTTTACTTCTTTTAATATTTCAGACGCATAACTCTATGATCCTACTGAACAAAAGAACAAGGGAAGCAGTCCTTGCATGAAACATACCTGTCTATTTCCATCTATCATTTTCATGTATATATTTGTATAATCTTTTAAACTCCGAAATTACTCCGTACCAACAATCTGATTAGAGAGTTCATTCCATTCACTTACCACTGTATTTGAGAACCAATTCCTTCCTATCTCTGTATTAAATTCAACTTTTTCATGCTTGAACGCATTATTTCTAACTATCTTGATTACTGCCACTGAGGATTTTGCTTATGTCACCCTTGTTCTATTTCCTATACTCCATAACTCATTAAATGCTAACGATATAACAATAGCCAGTCAATTCGCTTGTAACTCTAGACGATTTTACTGAAGAAAGATACGACTTTACGCAATGAAATATCTGAAATACTTAATGATTTCTCTGGTTGTCAGTGATGTCTCTGGAAATTGTATTTTAAATGTATATAGATCGTATTATAAAGCCTGAGAAGCCGTAACAGTCAATTAAACACCTCTAAGTAGCACTGTGGCGTCTTAAACCAATCAACACTCTAATTTTCAAAGACTTTTCGACATCACTTTGGGGAGCTGGTACTCGTGGGCCTTTTTTTTTTTTCGAACTTTTAGCTGCCCTAGGTCTATACCCCTCTTACATAAAAAAAAAAAAAAAAAAAAAAAAAAAAAGTCAAGCACTCAGCCACTCACCTCGCCACAGTCAGATCCAGCTTGTGGTAGTCCATGGCCTTGTCGTACTCCCCGAGGTAGAAGTAAGCGTTGCCCAACTGGGAGTAGATGGCCGACAGCGTGCGGAGGTCATCGGTGCCCGTCTGGATGGCCGCCTCGAAGAACGCCACGCCAGCCCTGCAGTCCCCAGCCTTGCACAGCCGCTCCCCCTCCAGGGCCAGCTCCAGGCACGTGCTCGAGTCCATCTGTGGCGGGATGGGAGGCAAGGAGAGGACATGAGGGCCTGAGGTGTGTGGGGATAGGAGCAGAAGGAAAGGAAGGAGGACGAGGAGGAGGACAAGAGAGATCGGGGGGAGCAGATGATTTGTGACTAGTGATACTGCATCTTTGTGTGTGTGTATGTGTTGAGGCGCTCTCTCTCTCTCTCTCTCTCTCTCTCTCTCTCTCTCTCTCTCTCTCTCTCTCTCTCTCTCTCTCTCTCATTCCTCGTTCGCCCGCTCTCAGTGCTAAGATTAAAGTTCTATTTCAAGACAGCAAATCTCATAATTCTTATAACGAGTTCTGAAAGATATAAAATAATCTCTCTCTCTCTCTCTCTCTCTCTCTCTCTCTCTCTCTCTCTCTCTCTCTCTCTCTCTCTCTCTCTCGAATACACAAGTAATGCCACCATTTTTAAGACAACTTCAGGTGTATAGGGAAAAAACACAAAGAAGATCCACATTACCACTTCAAACACCACTACCGACAGTAGTAGTAGTAGTAGTAGTAGTAGTAGTAGTAGTAGTAGTAGTAGTAGTAGTAGTAGTAGTAGTAGTAGTAGTAGTACGTGTCACACAACACAACACTCAACACACAACACATGAGTAGTACACCAATCACAACGCATATACCACCACCACCACCACCACCACCACCACCACCACTACTACTACTACTACAATTACAACTACAACTACAACTACTACTACATACACGTCACCCACATCGACAGACCATCCACCACCACCGCCACAATCACAGGCACACGAAGGATAACCTGTACTTGTGATAAAAGAAGAAAGAAAGAAGAAAAAAAAACAAAGACACACATACTACTTAACGAGGAACTGGCTGGGGCGGGAATCAGTTTACGAAAAGGTACGAAAAATCAAGGCAGAATTTATGGATTGAGGACGAAGGACGCGAGAGGGGTGGAGAGAGGGAGGGAGCGAGAAAGAGAGAGAGAGAGAGAGAGGTGGAGAGAGGGAGAGGGAGAGAGGAAGGAGTGAGTGAGGAGGACCGCGTTATGAACTGGAAATGAAAGTGGTGGTGTGGATTTTCGAGTGTCACTGGTTCACTAGGGGTTTCTGAAGGCGCCGTTTCATTTCAGTGCGTTAGGCTCGACCAGTGTACCGGAAAATAAAGAGATCGTGGAAGATTGCACTGATGGAGTAGCAGAAGTAATGGTGGTGGTAGGAGGAGTGAGGCAAAGGATGGTGTTGGTGGTGGTGGTACCAGTAGTTTTAGTAATGGTGGTAGTAGTAGTAGTAGTAGTAGTAGTAGTAGTAGTAGTAGTAGTAGTAGTAGTAGTAGTAGTAGTAGTAGGAAGGAGAGAGAGAGAGAGAGAGAGAGAGAGAGAGAGAGAGAGAGAGAGAGAGAGAGAGAGAGAGAGAGAGAGAGAGAGAGAGAGAGAGAGAGAGAGAGAGAGAGAGAGAGAACCTACTACAATTGAATCACAACTTACAACCACTCAACATCACCTACAACAAAAACAACAACAACAACAACAACAACAACAACAACAACAACAAATACACGTGTTACTAAGAGGACTGAGTATATACATTTACCACTCGATCACCCCACCCAGACACAAAGCATTCCCTGGAGGAGGGGCATCCAACACTGGGCAGTCTTACAGAACAGCCATCCATCCTGAGAGACGTTAAAGCTTCTGCCATCCATCACAACACGGGTAGGGAGGGGATAGGAGGGAGGGGGTTACTACTGAGGGCGATGCGGGGTGGGGGAGTGTGCTTGGGGGTGAATAAAGAGGGTAGCGGGAGGGTGGGGGGCTGTGGTGTGCTAGTGAGGAACGGGAACGCACAACACACACTTAAAACCTTGTTCCTGCAGCGTACCAATCCACGTCAGCTCGCCGCCTCTACCCCTATCCTTCTATCATGGCCTGCAACAAACACAGAGACGGCGAGAGTGAGTCGAGGCGGCGGCGACCAGACTAGCACACTTACTCTGCATAATCCCGCCAAAACACAAGCCAGTCACGATGCTACTCCCTCCATCGTCCACTGCGCCACAGCCTGAACAGCCACGCTACAGTCAGGATAAAGTCACGTCACTCAGGGGACATTTAACATACAGTTGTGCTAAACAGTCATGAGGACGGAGCAAGAACAGTCACGCCAGTCACGCCCCGCCGCTGCCGCCACCACCTCCAACCCGGCCTCACCGCGGGGCCTGAGGGAGGTGGGGCGTCCCAAGGGAGGCACCTCATTCCACCACTGGGTCAAAACTCTCATTAAGACTTCGCTTGTTAAGTTGTTCATGTTTCAGATGCGTACTTGGTGTGACGGCGTCCACGTGCCCTACTTCCCACGTGCCGGAGCGCGCGTGTCCTCAATCACACACACACACACACACACACACACACACACACACACACACACACATATACCAGCGTTCTAACGTTACCGGCTTTCTGACGTTATT
The DNA here is from genome assembly GCF_035594125.1 of Scylla paramamosain. Lineage (NCBI taxonomy): Eukaryota > Metazoa > Arthropoda > Malacostraca > Decapoda > Portunidae > Scylla > Scylla paramamosain. The sequence goes on from NC_087159.1 coordinate 6,851,808, forward strand.
CTGGGGGACGCCATTCATACTGATAAAGAAAAATTACGATCCATGGTGTCTTTGTCGACTTTACTTTGTGACATGCTGTGTGTGTGTGTGTGTGTGTGTGTGTGTGTGTGTGTGTGTGTGTGTGTGTGTGTGTGTGTGTGTGTGTGTGTGTGTGTGTGTGTGTATTTACATACCCCGCCACAGGTTGTTCCTGATGGCAGGAGATCGAGTGTTTGCTGCAGCCACACCGGCAGGGCCGCCTCTTGTCCCTGCCTGGCGTACCCTTCCGCAAGGTCCTGCAGGACGACAGAGGACTCCATCACCTCCACCTCCGGATCGGGAGAGGCCAGGTCAAGGGCGAAGGGATAGAGGCTGGGGTGCGGGCGGAGGCAGGGGAGCAGCTCCCGGAAGCGCGGGTCCCGGAGCGGGCTGCTTGGGCAGGTCGATGAGATCAAACTCCAAAAGCCCAGGCCCGGCTGGGGTGCCGCGGGCGGCGGATGGTCGCGCTGTCGCTCTCGCAGCCGACGGTCCAGCACTTGAGTCAGCTCCGCCAGCAGGCCTGATGAGACGGCACCCATGCGCCTGCCAGCCTCCCCGCCACTCCTCGCCCTGGGCCTCGGGCGGCGGGCCACGTTAAGGCACACACCAGCGGCGGCCACCAGCCCCGGCTCACCCAAGCCCGCCCCGGCGCTGCCCTCCACGCTCTCTTCCAGC